>NC_092724.1:36012236-36317518 GCF_047496885.1 Scyliorhinus torazame
GGCGCAAATCAGTCCGGCATCGCGCCGCCCCAAAGGTGCGGAATTTTCCGCATCTTGAGGGGCCAAGCCCTCACCTTGAGGGGTAAGGCCCGTGCCGGACTGATTTCCGCCCTGCCAGCTGACGGGAAAGGCCTTTGGTGCCCCGCCAGCTGGCGCGGAAATTACTTTGCCGGGCGGCGCATGCGCAGGAGCGTCAGCGGCCGCTCACGGCATCCCTGCGCATGCGCAGTGGAGGGGGTCTCTTCCACCTCCGCCATAGTGGAGACCATGGCAAAGGCGGAAGGAAAAGAGTGCCCCCACGGCACAGGCCCGCCCGCCCGCGGATCGGTGGGCCCCGATCGCGGGCCAGGCCACCGTGGGGGCATCCCCCGGGGCCAGATCGCCCCGCGCCCCCCTCCCAGGACCCCGGAGCCCACTCGCGCCGCCTTGTCCCGCCGGTAAGAGAGGTGGTTTGATTCTCGCCAGCGGGACAGGCATCCCAGCAGCGGGACTTCGGCCCATCATGGGCCGGAGAATCGCTGGGGGGGGGGGGGGGGGCCCGCCAACCGGCGATGCGCGATTCCCACCCCCGCCGAATATCCGGTGCTGGAGAATTCACAACCGGCGGGGGCGGGATTCACGCCAGCCCCCGACGATTCTCCGACCCGACGGGGGGTCGGAGAATCCCGCCTCAGGTCCTTACTCGGGGTGTATACAAGTTGGAAGTCGTACATCCGGAGTGTTAGCAGAATGCACTAGAGATGAGGGGTCATGTCATTAAGGTCATTTTGGATGATGCCAACCAGCGGTCGATGGTCGGTCTCCACAGTGAACTGGGGAAGGCCATCCACATAGTTGTGGAACTTCTCAACGCCAGTCAACAGGCCTAGGCACTCCTTCTCAACTTGCGCATAGCGCTGCTCTGTGGGGGTCATGGCACGTGACGCATAGGCGACAGGGGCCCATGATGAGGCGTCATCTCGTTGCAGGAGGACCGCCCCAATGCCGGATTGGCTGGCATCAGTCGAGATCTTCGTCTCCCTTGCAGGATCGAAGAACGCCAGTATCGAGGCGGTGGTAAGCTTGACCTTGAGCTCCTCCCATTCACGCTGGTGGGTGGGAAGCTACTGGAATTCAGTTGTCTTCCTGACAAGGTGCCGGAGAGCTGTGGTTAGGGATGAATTTTCCCAGGAAGTTGACCATTCCTAGAAAGCATAGCACCGCCTTCTTGTCTGTCGGCTTCTACATAGCCGTGATGGCTGCTATCTTGTCAGCATCCGGCCGCACACCCAACCGGGAGATGTGGTCCCCCAAGAACTTGAGCTCAGTTTGGCCAAAAGAACATTTGGCTCTGTTAAGGCGCAGGCCCTGGTCCTGTATCCGTTGAAAGGCGCGTTGGAGGCGACTGATATGCTCCTGCGTGTGGTTGACCAAATAATGATATCGTCCACATAGACGCGCACGCCTTCGATGCCCTCCATCATCTGTTCCATGATGTGATGGAAAGCTTCAGAGGCCGATATGATTCCAAATGGCATCCTTTTGTAGCAGTATCTGCCAAATGGAGTGTTGAAGGTACGCAGCTTCCTGCTGGACTGATCCAATTGAATCTGCCAGAAGCCCTTTGAGGCATCAAGCTTGCCGAATATTTTTGCCCGAGCCATCTCGCACGTGATCTCCTCACGTTTGGGTATAGGGTAATGTTCCCTCATTATATTGCGATTTAAGTCTTTCGGGTCAATACAGATCCGGAGCTCGCCGGAAGGCTTCTTGACGCACACCATGGAGCTGACCCATGCAGTTGGCTCCATCACCCGGGAAAGCACTCCTTGGTCCTGAAGGTCCTGCAACTGCTCCTTGAGGCAGTCGTTGAGGGATGCTGGGACTCTGCGAGGTGCATGAACTACCGGGGTGGCATCCTGTTTGCGCAGGATTTTGTATGTGTAGGGCAGTGTACCCCTGCCCTCGAAAGCATACTGGTTGTGAGAGAGGATTGAGTTTAGTTGCGCCTTGAGTTCAGCATCTTGGAAGTCAGACGTGCCTTCTGGAGAGAATGTACTCGCTGAACGAGGTGGAGTAGTTTGCACGCCTGTGCGCCTAGCAGAGAGTCCTTTGAAGAGCCCACGATCTCGAAGGGTAGGATGGCTTTACGCGAGTTGTGCGTCACTTCGTGTTGGCACGACCCCGTGGCGGGGATGACGTTGCCATTGTAGTCGACCAGTTGACAGATGGATGGAAGAACTGCTGGTTTGACCCTCAGGGTTTGAAATGCTGACCACATGAGGAGATTTGCGGAAGCACCAGTGTCCAGGCGGAATGTGATCTGGGATCGGTTGACCGTCAGGGTGGCACACCACTCGTCGTCCGGTTCAATGCTGTGCACCGACAGCGGCTGGTGCGTTCGACTCGGGGACAGCTTGTTCTTGTTGATGACAGCAATGCGGAAAGGCTCCCTATCCTCAGTGTCACTGGTCTGTATGATGTCAGGATCGGACTCGGTGAACGTGGGTAGAATTGCCCGAACATTTCTGCGAGGCTGGTTAAACTGTTGAGAGTTGGCAGGCTGGGCTGCTCGACAGCAGGCAGCATAGTGGCCAAGCCTGCCACAGCGTAGGCATTGTCGTGCTTTGGCCGGACATTGCCACTTTAAATGGGCGGAGCCACAGTTGCCGCACGTCATGACGTCAGTGCGTCCGTTGCACCACCGCGCATGCGCGGTGCGGTCTTGTGTAGTGCGCGCCTGCGCATCGCGTTCCTCCGCATCAACGTCCCTTCTTTTGGCGCGTACAAGCACGGGAGGCCTCGGAAAGTGCGCGAAATGGCCGCCCTCCTCTGGGCCACGAGGTACTCGATCGTCTGGATCCGCTCCGCCTCGTGGGGTACCTGCCGCGCCGTTTCAGCCGCCTTGATGTGTGACTACCGGCTGGTGGCATTCTCATGCAGGACGCAGGTCTCGATGGCCGTTGCTAGGGTGAGTTGCTTGATTTTAAGGAGCTGTTGGCGCAGGGTGTCCGACATGACCCCGAAAACTATCTGGTCGCTTATCATGGAGCCATAGCCGCAGGACTGCGCGAGGATGCGGAGGTGCGTTAAATAAGGCTGGAAAGGCTCGTCCTTACCCTGCAGGCGCTGCTGGAACAGGTACCTTTCGAAGCTTTCATTGACTTCAACACTGAAGTGTTCATCAAATTTTAGGAGCATTGTCTTTTATTTTGTGTTGTCCTCGCCATCCGCGAATGTCAGGGTGTTAAAGATGTGGATGGCGTGTTGCCCTGTCGTGGAGAGAAGAAGGGCAATCTTCCTGGTGTCCAATACATTCTCCCTGTCTGTGGCCTTGAGGAAATGAAATGAAATGAAAATCGCTTATTGTCACAAGTAGGCTTCAAATGAAGTTACTGTGAAAAGCCCCTAGTCGCCACATTTCCGGCGCCTGTTCGGGGAGGCTGTTACGGGAATTGAACCGTGTTGCTGGCCTGTCTTGGTCTGCTTTCAAAGCCAGTGATTTAGCCCTGTGCTAAACAGCCAGCTAAAAGAGCTGGAAGCGCTGTTTAAAAAGCTTCCAATTCACCCCGTGATTGCCAGCGATGCATAGCGGCGGCGGTGGGTTGATGTTCTCCATGCTGCAGGATGGCGGATTGCTGATAAGTTGCAGGTAGGTCTCACAGGGGCTAGTATGCGTTCACTCCTGGAACCATGTCGTGTTGGGTGTTCAGGTCTACAAGCAGGTCAACACGGCTGGAGATGGTGTAACTCTATTTTAGTAACAACTCAACTGTAATAACATACTGTAACTTTGGGTACGTGCATTACCAGCTTATCTGTGGACCCTGTCCTATCACTATCTACGTGAGGCACTCAGCTCATGGTGAATGTCTGAGAGGCAGGCTGTGAGCTCTGTTCTCTGAGCTGGCTGCTGCTAGAATGAGCGGGAACTCTGGTGTCCCCTGTCTTTATAATGCGTGTGCTCTCACTGGTGATTGGCTGCGATGTTGTGTCTGCTGGTTGGTCCTACTGTATGTCCATCAGTGTGTCAGTGTGTGTATGATTGCACCATGATATGCTGATGTATATCATGACACTGTTCACACTGTTACAACCTGTCTCGGTGCTCTGTCATTTTGGGTGTGAGGGGTGTGCTTGTCTGGGCTGGCCAGGGTGGAGGGGGGAATGGGCGGACTCTGTGGGTGGCCTTGGTTCCCCGCCGTCCCCTTCCCACCCCCGACTGTCACCCCAGGGATTTGATGGGACCGTGTGATAGATTGGCCAGCTCGGGTGCAGGGATCACCCAGGTGGAGAGTAGAACATGCTACGGTGGGCAGGAGTCAGACGTTGTCATACAATGCGGAGCACCGGAGCCCATTGCAGAGCGGGTTGTCATCATCTTCCATCCCATGGACCAGACCCGGTGTTACTGCCAACTCAGGGCCCTGTCCCCGTAGTGCGACAGGTATGCATTACAGGCGAGGGGGTAGCTTGGTGGGGGGTGGGGGGGCGGGGTACGCAGTGTCCGTGCCCCTGGCCAGTTTGCTCCCTGTAGCGCACAAAGACTCCGAGAGGCGAATAGAGTGAAGTCGATGAGGCTTTATTAAGCGTGACTGTTCCCCCGCAGTTCAGTAGTAGACTGCCTGCGGGGGACGACTCCTGGTTCTTATACTCCGCCTTCAGGGCGGAGCTAGAGGTCAACGGCCAACCAGGACCCGGGATCTGTCAGCCAATGACATCACGGCTTCACAGTCCCACATGACCCCTAATGCATACTACCACATTCACCCCTTGTTAAAAATGAACCCGGCGGGGTGATGCTTCGCATGGTGGTAAGGGTTTACAAGGCTGGTCCTGGGAGGAAAACTTTCGCATGTTATTACAGTATGTACAAGGTTTTTTTTTTGTTTCGAACTATTTACAGTAATCGTCAGGAGAAAAAGACAAAATGTTCTCGTTAAAAGTCCACATATCGTAGTGTTAGATCGACGCCACGAGTCGGTCGGGCGGTCTGGTCGTCCGTGTCGATCGCCTCGGCCCCGGTGGTGGTGGTGGTGCTTGTTCTGGTGTTGTCGTCTCCGGGAGCCTTACGGTTTCAGCTTGGGCTTCACTCCTGGTCGGGCCTGGGAGGAGGACCGATCCTCCTGGGAAGGGGGCGGTCGCGGAGTGCGGCGGTGGCAGGAAGGGGGTGATTGGTGTCGGGGGTGTGTGTGTGTTGCCGGCGGGCGCCAGATCTCGCAGGGAGACCGTGTCCTGTCGGCCGTCGGGGTGCTCCACGTAAGCGTACTGCGAGTTTGCGTGAAGGAGGTGAACCCTTTCGACCAACGGGTCCAACTTGTGCGCCCGCACATGTTTTCGGAGCAAGATGGGTCCTGGGGCCGCCAGCCAGGTCGGCAGCGACGTTCCAGAGGAGGACTTCCTGGGGAAGACAAGGAGGCACTCATGAGGCGTTTGGTTAGTGCTAGTACACAGTAGTGACCGGATGGAGTGGAGGGCGTCCGGGAGGACCTCCTGCCACCGTGAAACCGGGAGGTTCCTGGACCGTAGGGCCAGTAGGACGGTCTTCCAGACCGTGCCATTCTCCCTCTCTACTTGCCCCTTCCCCCGGGGGTTGTAGCTGGTCGTCCTGCTCGAGGCTATACCGTTGCTGAGCAGGAACTGGCGCAGCTCGTCACTCATGAAGGAGGACCCCCTGTCGCTGTGGACGTATGCGGGGCAATCGAACAGTGTGAATATGGTGTTCAGGGCTTTAATGACTGTGGCCGCGGTCATGTCAGGGCAGGGGATGGCGAATGGGAAGCGGGAGTACTCGTCCACCACATTAAGGAAGTATGTGTTGCGGTCGGTGGAGGGGAGGGGTCCTTTGAAATCCAGACTAAGGCGTTCAAAGGGGCGGGAAGCCTTAATCAGGTGCGCACCATCCGGCCTGAAAAAATGCGGTTTGCACTCTGCGCAGATGTGGCAGTTCCTTGTGACTGTACGGACCTCCTCCAAAGAGTATGGGAGGTTGCGGGACTTAATAAAGTGGTAGAACCGAGTGACCCCCGGGTGGCAGAGGTCCTCGTGGAGGGCTTGGAGGCGGTTAATTTGTGCGTTGGCACATGTGCCGCGGGATAGGGCATCGGACGGCTCGTTCAGCTTTCCGGGACGATACAAGATCTCGTAGTTGAAGGTGGAGAGCTCGATCCTCCACCTTAAGATCTTGTCGTTTTTGATTTTGCCCCGCTGTGCATTATCGAACATGAAGGCTACCGACCGTTGGGCCGTGAGGAGAGTGAATCTCCTGCCGGCCAGGTAATGCCTCCAATGTCGCACCGCTTCCACTATGGCTTGGGCTTCCTTTTCCACTGAGGAGTGGCGGATTTCTGAAGCGTGGAGGGTTCGGGAGAAAAAGGCCACGGGTCTGCCCGCTTGATTAAGGGTGGCCGCTAGAGCTACGTCGGAGGCGTCGCTCTCGACCTGGAAGGGGAGGGACTCGTCGATGGCGCGCATCGTGGCCTTTGCGATATCCGCTTTGATGCGGCTGAAGGCCTGGCAAGCCTCTGTCGACAGAGGGAAGGTCGTGGTCTGTATTAGGGGGCGGGCCTTGTCTGCATACTGGGGGACCCACTGGGCGTAGTATGAAAAGAACCCCAGGCAGCGTTTTAGGGCTTTTGAGCAGTGCGGGAGGGGAAATTCCATGAGGGAGCGCATATGTTCGGGGTCGGGGCCTATTATCCCATTGCGCACTACTTAGCCCAGGATGGCTAGCCGGTTGGTGCTAAAAACGCACTTGGCCTCGTTGTACGCGAGGTTCAAGGCTTTAGCGGTCTGGAGGAATTTTGGGAGGTTGGCGTCGTGGTCCTGCTGATCGTGGCCGCAGATGGTTACATTGTCGAGATACGGGAACGTGGCCCGCAACCCGTGTTGATCAACCATTCGGTCCATCTCTCGTTGGAAGACCGAGACCCCGTTTGTGACGCCAAATGGGACCCTTAGGAAATGGTATAATCGCCCGTCTGCCTCGAAGGCTGTGTATTGCGGTCACTTGGGCGGATGGGGAGCTGATGGTAGGCGGACTTGAGGTCCACGGTGGAGAAGACCTTATATTGGGCAATCCGATTGACCATGTCGGATATGCGGGGGAGAGGGTACGCGTCTAGTTGTGTGTACCTGTTGATGGTCTGGCTATAGTCTATGACCATCCTTTGCTTCTCCCCTGTCTTTACTACTACCACCTGTGCTCTCCAGGGACTATTGCTGGCCTGGATTATGCCTTCCTTCAGTAGCCGCTGGACTTCGGACCGAATGAAGGTCCGGTCCTGGGCGCTGTATCGTCTGCTCCTAGTGGCGACGGGTTTGCAATCTGGGGTGAGGTTTGCAAACAAGGATGGGGGCTCAACCTTGAGGGTTGCGAGGCCGCAGATAGTGAGTGGGGGTATTGGGCCGCCGAATTTGAAGGTTAGGCTCTGTTGATTGCACTGGAAGTCTAATCCCAGTAATGTGGGGGCGCAGAGTTGGGGAAGGACGTAGAGCCTGTAGTTTTTGAACTCCCTCCCTTGCACCGTTAGGGTAACTATGCAGAAGTCTTTGATCTGTACGGAGTGGGATCCTGCAGCTAGGGAAATCTTTTGTGCGCTGGGACGGATGGTCAAAGAACAGCGTCTTACCGTGTCGGGGTGGATAAAGCTCTCCGTGCTCCCGGAGTCGACCAGGCATGGTGTCTCGTGCCCGTTTATCAGCACCGTTGTCGTCGTCGTCTGGAGCGTCCGGGGTCGTGCTTGGTCCAGCGTCATTGAAGCCAGCCGTGGTTGTAATGGTTGAGTGTCTTCTTCGAACCCCGTGGAGCCGTCGACGCTGGGGTCCGTTGTTGCCGTCCAAGATGGCGTCGGGGGTAAACAAGATGGCTGCCCCCATGCATCGCACATGGCTGGGGGGTCACAAGATGGCGGCGGGGGTGGACAAAATGGCCACCCCTATGCGTCGTACAGGTCTGGGGTGGTCCAAGATGGTGGCGCCCCTCCTCCCCTCGTGGTGGCCGGGACCCAAAATGGCGGCGCCTGCGGGTCGCACATGGGGCGCTGGGGGGGTTGGGGAGCGTTAGGAACACGCAGGACTCCCTCTTCTCTGGGGACAGCGGTGGCCGGGACCCAAAGTGGTAGCGCCGGCGGTTCATACATGGGGCGCGGGGGGGGGGTGTTGGGGAGCGTAAAAGGCGTGCAGGGCTCCCTGTTCTCCTGGGAGAGCGGTGGTCGGGACCCAAGGTGGTTGCGCCTGCGGGTCGTACATGGCGCGCTGGGGGGGTTGGGGAGCGTAAAAGGCGTGCAGGGCTCCCTGTTCTCCTGGGAAATGGCCCTTTTTCCCGCAGCTCTTACAGATCGCTGCGCGGGCCGGGCAGCGCTGCCGGGGGTGTTTCGCCTGGCCGCAGAAATAGCAGCGGGCTCCCCCGGTGCGACTTGGCGTTTGAACCGCGCAAGCCTGTGGGGTGTCCGGGGTGGGGGGGGTTTGTCGCGACGGGTGCGTACGGAGCCCAATGGGCTGCCGCGCGGTCGGGGCCGTAGGCGCGGGTGTTTCGCGCGGCCACGTCTAGGGAGGCTGCTGGGGCCCGTGCCTCTGAGAGTCCTAGCGACTCTTTTTCTAAAAGTCTTTGGCGGATTTGGGAGGAGTTCATACCTGCCACAAAAGCATCGCGCTTTAACATGTCCGTGTGTTCATTTGCGTTCACCGGCGGGCAGCTGCAGGCCCGTCCCAAAATTAGTAGCGCGGCGTAGAAATCATCTATCGATTCTCCGGGACTTTGCCGTCTCGTTGCGAGTTGATAGCGACGGTAGATCTGGTTTACTGGGCGAACATAGAGACTTTTTAGTGCTGCGAACGCCGTCTGGAAATCCTCTGCGTCTTCGATGAGAGAGAAAATCTCCGTGCTTAACCTCAAGTGCAGGACCTGTAGTTTTTGGTCTTCTGTGACCCGGCCGGGGGCCATTCTGAGGTAGGCCTCGAAACAAGTCTGCCAGTGCTTGAAAGCTGCTGCTGCGTTCACTGCGTGGGGGCTGATCCTCAGGCATTCCGGGATGATCCTGAGCTCCATAGTCCTTTAGTCACGCTTAATAAATTGTAGCGCACAAAGACTCCGAGAGACGAATAGTGAAGTCGATGAGGCTTTATTAAGCGTGACTGTTCCCCCGCAGTTCAGTAGTAGACTGCCTGCGGGGGAGGACTCCTGGTTCTTATACTCCGCCTTCAGGGCGGAGCTAGAGGTCAACGGCCAACCAGGACCCGGGATCTGTCAGCCAATGACATCACGGCTTCACAGTCCCACATGACTCCTAATGCATACTACCACACTCCCCCACCCCCCCAGCTGGTGAACCTGGAGGCGATCAGAGCGTCCCCGTGCACGTTGGCTCGGGTGCACGTTGTGCGGCCTCCCCTGCCTGTCTAAGCTCCATTTCCTGCCCATCTTCCTTTCTCCCACGCAACCTCCTCGTCGGAGGATGCCTGCCGTTCATCATCCTCCTCCAGCACGTTGCCCCTCTGCTGCATTATGTTGTGGAGGACACAGCAGGCCGCCACAATGTGGGCGACCCTCTCAGCATCATACTGGGGGCGGGGGGGGGCGGGGGCATCTTGACCATGTCAGGAAGCGTTGAGTGTGCCAGGATGAAGGCATCGTGCGCACTGCCCGGGAATTGGGCACAGATGTGTATGATGCGCAGCTGGTGATCACATATCAGCTGCATGTTAACCGAGCGGAATCCTTTCGGTTTGTGTACAGTGGCCTGTCATGTGCAGGTGCTCGTAGGGAGACATGCACCCGTCGATCACCCCTGGACCCGGGGCATCACACCAATGGCGGCAAACCTTGCTGCCTGGGCATTCTGGTGGGCTCGGTCCACATTGAAATAGATGTATTGTGTCCCCTGGACATATAGAGCCTGCGTGACGGTGCGGATGCACTTGTGCACCAAGGTCTGTGGGATCCCGGACAGGTCTCTAATTGGCGCCTGGAAGGATCCCGTGGTATAAAGTTCAGGGCGACCGTCACCTTGATGGCCACTGGGAGCGGGTGTCCTCCCCCATACACCCGCGATGTCAGATGTGCCAAGATCTGGCAGATATGTCACACTGTCTCCCTGCTCAGCCGGAGTCTTCGACGGCATGCCCAGTCCGGCAGGTCCTCAAATGACAGGCGCTGACAGTACACGCGATGCCTCATGCGGCGCCTCCTTTGCATCTCCTCCTCCTCGGTCAGTTGGGCGGCCGGCTCCATCCTGGGTAACTGTCTCCTGTCCCTCTGCGGCAGACTCTACTGCTGCATGCTCCGCTGCTGCAGCTTCCTCCTCCTCGAGCAACTCCAGCTCGTACAGCCACAGGGCATGCACCAGGGCTGCGGCGATTAGCAGAAAGGCCACTATTGCTGGTTGTAAGCCAATATCCATTGTCTGAAGGGGGTGAAAGGCCGACATGAGAGCATGGTGCATACCCCCATGCCCAACCAGGTTCAATGGGCTACATGGTACACTTGGTTGGCACTACGGGCTCTGGCCCCGCATGTCCCCACCTCCGCAACCCTGGCTCCGTCGGTGCACGGCACGATAGGAGCCTCTGACCCTGGTGCAGTCTCTGATGCCAGGGGTACCATGGGCGGCACAGTAGCACTGTGCATGGGCGGCACGATGCACAGCGCATGGGTGGCACAGTAGCACAGTGGTTAGCACAATTGCTTCACAGCTCCAGGGTCGCAGGTTCAATTCCTGGCTTGGGTCACTGGCTGTGCGGAGTCTGCATGTTCTCCCCGTGTCTGCATGGGTTTCCTCCAGGTGCTCCGGTTTCCTCCCACAGTCCAAAGATATGATGGATTGGCCATGCTAAATTGACCTTAGTGTCCAAAAAGATTAGGTTGGGTTACGGGGATAGGGTGGCGGTGTGGTCCTGGGTGGGGCACTCTTTCCAAGGGCCAGTGCAGACTCGTTGGAAGGAATGGCCTTCTTCTGCACTGTAAATTCCATGATCAGCTGGTGCTGCCTTTGCCAGCATTACGCTCCACGGCCCCTGCCTGGCGTCCCCATAAGGGCTACTGTGGGCGTTGCCTTGGGTGGGCCACTAGCGGGTGGCAGCCGGCTTGGGAGGGGGGGTGGTATGGTGGAGGGTGAGGTGCGGGAGCACTCATATGGCGGGTGTTAATCTGCAGGACCGAGGGCCAAGCTGGGTGGTCACTGGGGTGCACAGCAAGATGGCCGCCTTGCAATGGCTTGACTGAACAATGCCTCAGTCTGGTGGTGGGGGGGGGGGGGGGGGGGGGGGGTCACTCCGACCACTCACCCTGTTCCCGTCACCTCCACCCTTCCTTCCCTCGTGTCCTTTCCCCCACCAGTGTCCGGCCCGGCAGTCCAGTCACGCCTCTCTGTGTCCTACCTCCTCTCTCTCCCTCATCAGCTACAACACCGGTTTCAAGATTTTTAAAAGCAAAAGTGAATCGTGTCGTCGGGAACTCGGTCCATTGGAGGGGGACAATCGCGGATGCCCCGGAGAATACCGGGTTAGGCCTGCTCATGACATGCAAACGATGTTTACTATACATGCATTCCAGACCGCAGTGACGTCCTGTCGAGGTGACGGAGAATTGCGATTTGGTGTCAAATCGGCACGCGCCGCGATTTTGCCTCGGAATCTATTCTCCGCCCTATCGTGTTTTGCGATTTCAGCGTCAGCCAAAGGAGAATCTACTCAGCATATTCAGGAATGTTTCACTCCCTCAGTACCACACTGTAGTGTTAGCCTAAATTATGGGAAGTCTTTAGAGTGGAGTTTAAACCTTAAGTTTGTAACCCAACAATGATACCACTAATCCAAGGCAAACAACTTCGTGAAATAGTTCCTTTCCTCCTGCAAACCGTATTTCAGCAAGTCATGAGGGTATGTGAGGGACAGAATTAATGGAACCAAAGATAAATAGAAAGAAAACTATTGTTAAAAAGGTTACATCTGTGAGTGCAACCTGATTATGATAGGATGAAAGATTTCTGAAAATCTCAAGTATGTCAGCCTTATAAAAAGTGATCTAATGCTTCTCTAAAACAAACTGAGGCTTATAAAAAATATGGTAAACTATTTCCATGTCTTCTGCACCAAAATGTATTTATTTTACGCAGATAAATTGAAGTTTTGTTTATGCAAGACCATTCTCCGCAGTTAAATTGTAAGTTGCAACTCATTGGATACAAGTTAAAAGAAAAATAAGCATATTAACTTTTTTTAATATTTTGAAATGTCAATTATCTAGATGGCACACAGTCCTGATGCTCTGGCATGCAGTGCCAGTTGCATGTACAAAGACGAAACAATGTATCAAATTGACCTGATTTTACATCATCCAACAACCATCTTGAAAGTGACAATGGCAGAACATTGTCATAAGCTGAACAACTGCTTTGCTGGAGGACAATGTAGAGAGATCAGAAAGGAGGTGGGAATAGCTAACATTTTAAGAGAAAAGTGATTGTTTTTCATGGAATACCAGCAGAACCCAAAATTACTCTCAACAAGAATCATCTGATTTCCTTACTTTTCCTCATTCGGCATTATTAAGTTGACTACTACAGACCAAATTAGATCAGCAATGTGGCATTTCTTCAGAAATCTCATCTAAATATATCTACCAATGGGGTAATTCAAGAGTTTACTCTCGTAAATTTTGGGAAGCAGATAATTGGGGCTTTAAAAACAAATCACAACAGTACAATCAATACTGAGTCATGTTTAAAGAATTGGTTATCAGTGTAAAATAGTACTATATTACTCAGAAATGTTAATGGAAAATGAACAGTAAAACATATTCTGATAAATCTTCACCATTGTCCTTACTTTAGCTATTGAATTGCTCAAAGCATCACCATGTATTTAGCATTTTTTTAAAGTATCCTTACTTTAGAAAGACTAAACCAAATCACATATTATGGTTTTTTCATATTATACAAAAAATACAGATCAATACTTCTTAACTACTCACACGTCTGCCAAGTGCAATAACTCATTGCCCTATATTGTAGATAGATGATTTTCTTTACACTAAATATTTCCTTTGTAAAGAAGCAGAAGACTGGTGACTAAGCATGAATAATAAATCATGCAAGCAATTAGTTACAAATGGAAGACATCTAGGGATATAAGGAACAGCACCGTGATACTGAAAAGCTCAGGCAATTGACATCTAATAAATAGAATAGGCTTCTAAAATTGACGAGTGAAATTACTCATCTGCATGCAAGAAAAGAAAATGCAATTATAAGAACCCATTAATGAATAATAACTATTGATTTGATTTGATTTATTCTTGTCACATGTATTAGGGTATACAGTGAAAAGTATTGTTTCTTGCATGCTGTACAAACAATGCACACCGTACAAAGGGAAGGAAGGAGAGACTGCAGAATATAATGTTAGTTATAGCAAGGTGTAGAGAAAAGACTTAATACGAGGTAGGTCCATTCGAAAGTCTGACGGCAGTAGGGAAGAAGCTGTTCTTAGTCGGTTGGTATCTTTTCCCTGACGGAAGAAGGTGGAAGAGAGTGTGTCCGGGGTGCGTGGGGTCCTGAATTATGCTGGCTGCCTTTCTGAGGCAGCGGGAATTATAGATAGAGTCAATGGATGGGAGGCTGGTTTGCGTGATGGACTGAGCTACAATCACAACCTTTTGTAGTTTCCTGCGGTCTTGGGCAGAGCAGGCTCCATACCAAGCTATGGTACAACCAGAAATAATGCTTCCTATGGTGCATCTGTAGAAGTTGGTGAGGGTCGTAGCTGACATGCCAAATTTCCTTCGTCTTCTGAGAAAGTAGAGTCGTTGGTGAGCTTACTGAACTGTAGTGTCAGCATGGGTGTACCAGGACAGGCTGTTGGTGATCTGTACACCTAAAAACTTGAAGCTCTCGACCCTTTCTACTTCGATACCATTGATGTAGACATGGGCATGTTCTCCACTACGCTTCCTGAAGTCGATGACAATCTACTTCGTTTTGTTGACATTGAGGGAGAGATTATTGTCGTCGCACCAGTTTATCAGATTCTCTATCTCATTCCTGTACTCTGTCTCGTCATTATTTGAAATCCGACCCACTATGGTGGTTTCATCAGCAAATTTGAAAATCGAGTTGATGGGAAATTTGGCCACACAATCATCGGTGTATAAGGTGTATAGTAAGGGGCTGAGGACACAGCCTTGTGGGGCACCGGTGTTGAGGATGATCGTGGAGGAGGTGTTGTTGCCTATCTTTACTGATTGTGGTCAGTGGGTTAGAAAGTTCAGGATCCAGTCGCAGAGAGAGGAGCCGAGGCCAAGGCCACGGAGTTTGGAGATGAGTTTCGTAGGAATGATGGTGTTGAAGGCTGAGCTGTAGTCGATAAATAGGAGTCGGACATAGGTGTCTTTGTTATCTAGGTGTTATAGGGGAGAGTGCAGGGCCATGGAGATGGCGTCTGCTGTGGACCTGTTGCAGCGGTAGGCGAACTGTAGTGGATCAAGGCAATCCGGGAGGCTGGAGTTGATTTGTGCCATGACTAACCTTTCAAAGCACTTCATGATGATGGATGTCAGAGCCACTGGACGATAGTCATTAAGGCACGCTGATTGACTTTTTTTTGGTCCAGGGATGATGGTCGTCTTCTTGAAGCAGATAGGGACCTCAGATTGTTGTAAGAGAGCTTGAAGATGTCTGCGAATACCCCCGCCAGCTGATCCGCGCAAGACCTGAGTGCTCGTCCGGGTACCCTATCTGGGCCAGTGGCTTTCCGTGGGTTGACCTTCGAGAAGGTTGCTCTGACGTCTGCAGTGGTGATCTCAGATACAAGTTCATCCGCGGCTTCTGAGGGGGAGGGCTCGCTCTCGCTGACCTCTTGCTCAAAGTGAGCATAGAATGCGTTGAGCTCATCAGGGAGGGGTGCGTTGGAGCCGACGATTTTACATGCCTTCATCTTGTAGCCCGTTATGTCTTGCAGACTTTGCCATAGACGGCGGGGATCCGTATGACTAGCCTGGGACTCGTGCTTGATCCGGTACTGTCTTTTGGTATTTTTGATGGATTTCTTTAGATCATACCTGGCTTTCTTGTAGAGGTCAGGGTCGCCTGAATGAATGCCTCAGACCTAGACTTCAGCAAGCAGTGGATATCCCTGTTCATCCAGGGTTTCCGGTTGGGAAACACGCAGATTTGGTTCTTTGGCACAGTCTTCTATACACTTACTAATGAAGTCAGTTACTGTAGTGGCGTACTCGTTCGCAGTGTTTTTAAATAATGACCAGTCCACTGACTCTAAGCAGTCCCGTAGATCATCCAATTCCTCAGACCAACAATGCACGACTTTCTTTGACGGATTCTCCCGCTTCAGTTTTTGCTTATAAGCCGGGAGCAGGAGCACAGCCTTGTGGTCAGATTTGCCAACGTGTGGGCGGGCAATAGAGCGGTAGGAATGTTTGATATTTGTGTAGCAGTGGTCAAGGATGTTTGGGCCTCTAGTGGAACAGGTGACGTGTTGGTGGTAACTTGGTAGTACGCTCTTGAGCTTGGCCTGATTGAAGTCCCCAGCTACAATGAACAAGGCCTCAGGATGTTTCATTTCAAGACTATTTGTGGTGATGAATATTTCATCCAGTGTGATTTTCACGTTCGCATCGTTCTTTGGTATAGAAAATGTGGAGATGCCGGCGTTGGACTGGGGTGAGCACAGTAAGAAGTCTTACAACACCAGGTTAAAGTCCAACAGGTTTGTTTCAAACACTAGCTTTCGGCACTAGTATATAGAACATAGAACGATACAGCACAGTACAGGCCCTTCGGCCCACGATGTTGCACTGAAACAAAAGCCATCTAACCTACACTATGCCATTATCATCCATATGCTTATCCAATAAACTTTTAAATGCCCTCAATGTTGGCGAGTTCACTACTGTTGCAGGTAGGGCATTCCACGGCCTCACCACTCTTTGCATAAAGAACCTACCTCTGACCTCTGTCCTATATCTATTACCCCTCAGTTTAAAGCTATGTCCCCTCGTGCTAGCCATTTTCATCCGCGGGAGAAGGCTCTCACTGTCCACCCTATCTAACCCCGATCATTTTGTATGCCTCTATTAAGTCTCCTCTTAACCTTCTTCTCTCTAACGAAAACAACCTCAAGTCCATCAGCCTTTCCTCATAAGATTTTCCCTCCATACCAGGCAACATTCTGGTAAATCTCCTCTGCACCCGCTCCAAAGCTTCCACGTCCTTCCTATAATGCGGTGACCAGAACTGTACGCAATACTCCAAATGCGGCCGTACCAGAATTTTGTACAGCTGCAACATGACCTCATGACTCCGGAACTCAATCCCTCTACCAATAAAGGCCAACACTCCATAGGCCTTCTTCACAATCCTATCAACCTGGGTGGCAACTTTCAGGGATCTATGTACATGGACACCTAGATCCCTCTGCTCATCCACACTTCCAAGAACTTTACCATTAGCCAAATATTCCGCATTCCTGTTATTCCTTCCAAAGTGCATCACCTCACACTTCTCTACATTAAACTCCATTTGCCACCTCTCAGCCCAGCTCTGCAGCTTATCTATGTCCCTCTGTAACCTGCTACATCTTTCCGCACTGTCGACAATACCACCGACTTTAGTGTCGTCTGCAAATTTACTCACCCACCCTCCTCTAGGTCGTTGATAAAAATGACAAACAGCAACGGCCTCAGAACAGATCCTTGTGGTACGCCACTTGTAACTGAACTCCATTCTGAACATTTCCCATCAACCACCACCCTCTGTCTTCTTTCAGCTAGCCAATTTCTGATCCACATCTCTAAATCACCCTCAATCCCCAGCCTCCGTATTTTCTGCAATAGCCTACCGTGGGGAACCTTATCAAACGCTTTACTGAAATCATATGCACCACATCAACTGCTCTACCTTCGTCTACCTGTTCAGTCACCTTCTCAAAGAACTCGATAAGGTTTGTGAGGCATGACCTACCCTTCACAAAGCCATGCTATCCCTGATCATATTATTCCTATCTAGATGATTATAAATCTTGTCTCTTATAATCCCCTCCAAGACTTTACCCACAACAGACGTGAGGCTCACCGGTCTATAGTTGCCGGGGTTGTCTCTACTCCCCTTTTTGAACAAAGGGACCACATTTGCTATCCTCCAGTCCTCTGGCACTATTCCTGTAGCCAATGATGACATAAAAATCAAAGCCAAAGGCCCAGCAATCTCTTCCCTGGCTTCCCAGAGAATCCTAGGATAAATCCCATCAGGCCCCAGGGACTTATCTATTTTCAGCCTGTCCAGAATTGCCAACACCTCTTCCCTACGTACCTCAATGCCATCTATTCTAATAGCCTGGGTCTCAGCATTCTCCTCCACAACATTAGTATAGTATATGCTTCTGGAACATACCTCTTCATTCACCTGAGAAAGGAGCAGTGCTCCGAAAGCCAGTGTTTGAAGCAAACCTGTTGGACTTTAACCTGGTGTTGTAAGACTTCTTGGTAGAGAAGCCAAGATTGTTCCTTGTAAGTTATAAAAATTACACCTTATGTGTATTAATGCTATCACACACAAATGTAACATTTAAAGCAACAGTGGCTTCAAAATCAGTAAGGATATCTGTTTAAAATACATGTCTTAAGTCCAAATTTTTTGAAACAAAAAGCCTTCTTCCACTTTTCTTCAATGTCTGGAATTTTCTGTCAAAAGTAGTTATTAAAAATGTTGATACATTGCTAAAGTGGCATGCATTCTTTTTATAGGAAACAGTAACACAAGTAATTTATAGTTGATAAAAGAATCCCTTTCAAAAGGCTGCAATGCTAGACAAAATTATAGTTTGACAATGATTTTTGAGTTTCTTTTTAACTTTGTATATTTTTAAAAACTTGTCATAAGTTCCTTTTATCATTGACCTAAATGAAAAATGCACATATGGCACTTTATTAACTTGAAAAAAAATAAACTGGTATCATTTTGATGCTGGGATTCTCCGACTTCTATTTTCACAACATGCACAATTCACATTTACTTCATATTCATTCTTTAAAATATTAGTTTGTCTCAAATTGTAACTTAATGTACTGTAATGTTCACAAAACATTTTCATTGATTTTCCTGTCAGCCAACTGGACTTCAATGTACCTAAATCAATCTTACAATACATATCTAAAACCATGGACAGGATTTTTTGGTTCCCAAACCACCGCTGTTTCTTGGTTGCCCGCCGCTCGCTGGCAGCGGGATTTTATCTTCCCGCCTTTTGTCAATGGCATTTTCCATTGAAACCACCCCATGCCGCCGCGAAACCCATGGGTGGGGGTGCGCTGCCGGCGGGATAAGTAAATGGCAATGACCGGAAAATTCCGCCCCGTATGTTGAATGAGAGTTAAAGCTCTAGAACTTACAAATGCTGTGCGGAGTCTGCATGTTCTCCCATGTCTGCGTGGGTTTCACGGTGCTCCGGTTTCAAAGAACAAAAAGTACAGCACCAGAAACAGGCCCTTCGGCCCTCCAAGCCAGTGCCGATCATGATGCCCTAACTAAAGAAAAAACCTTCTGCCCTTACTCGGTCCGTATCCGTCTATTTCCTCCTTATTCATATATCCATCCAGATGCCTCCTAAATGTTGCTAATGTGCTTGCTTCCACATCCTCTGGCAGCGTGCTCCAAGCACCCACCACTCTCTATGTGTAGAAACTTACCCCGCGCATCTCCCTTAAACTTTCCCCCTCACCTTGAACCTGTGCCCAATACACTTTCTCCATGTCACAAGTAGGCTTACATTAATACTGCCCACAAGTCCGAAAGATGTGCTTTTTGGGTGAATTGGACATTCTTAATTCTCCCTCAGTCTTCCGATCAGGTGCCGGAGTGTGGCGACGAGGGGATTTTCACAGTGTTAATGTAAAGGGTGATTACAGATTTCAGCAAATTCTGTCCAAAAGAATCAAAAAGAATCAGCTCTTTCTGATGGTTCTCCAGTGCTGACTGTTTGCATTTGTTTATGTCAGCCAAGCTGAATGCCTGCAACTGTGAAATAACTGCTATGTTTGGGCTGATTTTTTATTCCTAGGTCCCAATCCAATCATCAAGAGAAAATGTGAGTCAGGAACTCTCAAATTCCAGTGCTGGGACTCCGAGAGCAATTTTTGAAGAGGCAACTAATTAACTGGCAGCCTCCATCCTATTAAGGAAAAAGTCAATGCTTCCAATATTGGAGGGCCAATAGGAGGTTCTCTAGCATTGAAAGATTGACACCCGACTGTGGATGGCAGTTCTCAGTATAGGTAGGGGAAGAGAACTTTTAATGGATTAAAAATAAAAAGTGGCCACAGTTGTCATACTGTCATTGTGGAGGAGAGACTGCATAGGAGTCTGCAACTCTCTGGTAATCACATCTTTGGCTGGCAGCCTCGTCTTCCATTGGGAGGCTGCTTCAATTCATTGGCTGGGCTTCAGTCTCAGCAGGGACCTGTCTGTGGAGGCAACATGTAACAAATACCCTCAGTGGAGAATTTAATCCGCTACCTGCTGCTGGTGAGCAACTGGCTGTCACCTCCCTGATCTAGTTTCATAGAAAATTTTGCAAAGGCGCGAACATGGCGGTAGCTGAAAATTCCTGCCACCGCTCCCAGTTGTAAAACCCATAGAAACTTCAGTTCTCAATGTCTGAACTCAAAAATGAATCAGTCACTTTGTTGAGGTACTACTTCCTGTGAATCATGCCACAACACTGCCCCTGCCTTTGAGAAAAAGGAAAAATATAGAAAGCAATAATGAACCTGGTAACTAGCTTTAAGGCATTAATTTAATTAATTCTTAATGGTTTTCTGTTCATTTGAAATAATTTCAATTACATCTTTAACAGGTAGAATTGACGTGTACAGTGGCATGGTCAGATTCTCTGGCATATGTCTCAGCCAATGTCTAAGATACTCATCTAAATTATTTCCATCTCTTCATTCATAATTAACTGATACACAGTTGCAAAAGGAATGAATAGCTACACAGTTGCAAAAGGAATGAATAGCTAAAGCATTAAAATAACAGCAAAACTATTAAAAAGTTCAAGGAGACCTCTCTTCACCTCTCACTCCTGAAGTCATTAATAAGAGATCTTTTCTCAAAAATGAAGAAATTTGACTTTAAAACATTTCTGTTTAACCAATGAACTGCCTGGGGCAATGCTGACTGAATAACTGCCTTATAAATCCATGTAATTGCTGTTTTTATGAATTCTTCTAAACAATCTGGTCACCTTTTTCTACTTTACATGGAGATTGTTACGGTTTATGTAATTAAACATCAATACAAGGAAAATATCAAACAGCATCAATCAAAAACAAATAAATAAAATAGCCATTTCTGTACAGATTTATTTTACATATTTAAGATAACGAATTTGCTCACATCTAAAGTATTATGGATGGATGCAGGCTGTAACAAGAAAAAGTGAGTTTAAAGAAAACAGCCATATTCCATGCTTCATTTCTGAGCATGTCACCTCAAGATGGAGAAAAGGAACAAGATTACTTATCACTTTCAGACTAGTGAACAGAATAGGTCAGCCAAGGATTCACTAAATTCAAAGCCAAGAAATTACTGTTGATAATATTAGTGATGAACAAATCTGCCAGTTCTTTTCCCACAGGTGTTAGCAAGTCATTTTTAAAATGAATGATAGACAGCCACTTCTAGGTTTGGGTCAGCAGTGTCAAGTCTAGTTCAGCCTGCCACTCACTATGTGGGATCACATGGCACAGAAGACTTAGCATAAATTGAACTGCATTAATGCCAAATTTAACAACTTCAGAAGAAATTATTTATATGAAATCTTCCCTCACGAGCCAAATTGACTTATGCCTGTTTTTCTAATGAGCTTTTTTTCCCCCAATAGTTTGCTTTTGTTTATGCAGTCCATACAAATGTAAACATATCAGTAAACATATCAGATTGGATGTGGCTCAAAACAGGCAAGTCAAAGAAGCCATTGACAGCAACATTAATAGTATTATTCTTACACCATGAGAATCTACTTTATAATTCTCCATTCTGATGATCGCTGTTTTTATCAAATCTGTAAATTAATTTTATTAAAGTGTATTTATGATTTCACTAAAATTTTGCTTGCTTACGGTATTGCTAACAGTGATCAGAGAAAAAATTCCAGTGGTATAAATGAAGTAAATTTATTAATAGGAACATTTAACAAAAGCATAATAGCTACAATTTAATTGATTACTCTTTCTCACTAAAAGCATACTTCTTGAACTGCTCCTCCTACCAATATCACAGTGCCACGGATTTTAAAAAAATGAATCTATCAAAAGTTTAGGAACAAAAGGTATAAAAATAGGAGTGGGCCATCCAGCCCCTTGAGCCTTAAAAATGCTTTAACTTGCTGTACAATTTAAGACTACACTATCCAAATAGGACTTTTTAAAAGCATATTGTTCAGGAAAATAGTATTAATAAACATTGAATAAACTCAGTTCAATGGATGGTCATGATTGGTGAAACCTTCAATTAAACTGAATGACAAATGGATAATGGAATAACAGGTTTAAAAGCTGCTTTGTAATTACAAATGCCTCCACAAAAACTCACATCCATGTCTCTAATCTCAGTCAATGAGGCACTTCTAGTCTTTGCAAGGCCGGGTTCTTCCTTCCATGTCATCTCAAGATCAAATTCTGCATCATCCTTTTCTTCTTTTGCAAGCATTGATTTTGCCTTAATTCTCAGTTTGTGAGGAAGGGCAGAATTATTTGACTTGGAGTTTGTGGAATATTCAAATCTACAGTTATTCACAGGAGTGAAAGGATGCATTTTAGGGACCTGTTGTTCATCTTCTGCATCATCTTCGGACTCTCTTTTATTGCTTTTATTATCCGCCTCTGTTGCATTTGGGGAAGCACTTGAAGGCCTGTAATAGGGATAGATCTCATTAAATGTATGTGGGTATCTGGAATATATTAACTGATTCAACGAGGCTTTATGTATTGCGGACTCATCCGTCGAAATTTCTAATGGGTACTGCTTCTGCACTCTGACCGATGCAGGGCTGGGGCATTTTGTGTGAAGTGGGCTATCTCGTGTATGTTGAGAAGTGGAATCAATGGGATCGAGAGGCATCCGTACTGGGGTATACCTCGTGTGATTGTGGCAGCAGCCATCCCTCACAAATGGGGAGTCCAGTTCCAAAAAGTGAGGGTCCATCTCTATCGCTCTCTGCCTTGCAAAGTACTTCTGCATGCAGCCTTGCAGGATCTGGGCTTCCTGGGCATAGACCGTGGAGCTGATGAGGCCGTACCTCAGCTTCAAGGTGAGGAGCTCGACCCTGAGGCAGGCGTTCTCCTCGTTGAGCGACAACATTTTGCTTTCCAGCACCAGGTCGTTGAAGCGTCTCTTCTCGCGCGACCGTTTGGCGGCCTCGTTGTTTTTCCGTCTCTTCTCCCAGTAAGAGGCGTCTTTTTTATCCTCGGGCATGAACTCCCTCTTCCTGCGGGAATTCAGCTTGCCCTGGAACCCGCCGCTTTTCAACGGCCTGGGCTCCAGGTCCGCCATGGCGTCGAGTGTGGACAACATGGCGAGAGCGGGCGCGACGGCACTTTTTGAGGGATTGTCCCTGGGCTGTGCTTTTCTTTTAAAAAAGAAAATAAATGTCCCCTCTCCTCTTTCGTTTTCAAGCACGGAAGTCTAGTGGCCGTCAGGGAAGCAGTCGGCGATCGGGCGGTTCACTGCAGGGGTTCACACGCTGCCTGGTGACTCCAACTACCTGTCCAACATGGCGGCGCCTCCTTCAGCCGCCGGCCGCTGCTGCGCATGCGCACCTCTCACAGCGAGGCGGGGGGGGGGGAAGGGGGGTGCTGGCCCAGTCGCTGCTTCAAAGTTGCTGAGTGCGGCTTGGCACTTGCTTCCAATTTGACGCCGAATTATAGTTTATAACATCTGCAAAAAAACACATGAACATCGTTATAGCCGCTGCACCGGTGTAAGCTAATGCACGGAGGTAATTTCGGTCAGTGATTTTGTAAAAAAAAAACTCAAGATTGAAAGTTTGGGGGGAGGGGAGAGTGAGTGAACTTCAGAGGGGTTTTATGCTGTTAATTCCGTACAAGGAAGACCGGAGTCTTTGTTTCCACTGTTTTCATCCCTATAATTTACAATTAAGTGCTCTTTCATAGTATGATAACTGGACTGTTATCCAAAAAGTGTAATAAACTAGCAGTCCCCAAAAGCTGTCCACTTTGGTTGCAGAGATCAGTCAACCTCAATACTTGCTGCAACTATGAGTTTCACAGGTAGCTTTCAGATGTGGGCTGATGGTGCCTTCCGCGGAAGCATTTTTTGGCTGTTTATTACCTAATAATATCTGATGAGAGATTAGTCGTGCTTCTTGAATACTACAACTGCTAAAATACTAACAAAAGTATAACTAAAAGATCTGCAACATTAAAGAACTTCCCTTTCAGCTGAACCGGCGCTTTATCTCTGTTTCTCGACTTTTCTGGCCCCCACTTGTATCATTGTATTCCATTTTAGTTTACTGTTCTGGTTTCCTACTATCAATCTTTTTCCTCTTATTTCACTGACAACCTTTTTCTCTCTTGAATTGATTGACTTCACATTCTCACAGAGAGGAATTTCTCGCCATTCTCTCTTTCCCGCCCCTTTGCTTATCTCATACCTGCATCGGCAACTATATATTTTTAATGGGCGAGTTCTGCAGATTACGCAATGCCAACACATATGGAGGGTTCAAAGGGGAGGTGACAGCACAATACGCAAATGTGAAAGATGTCTGTTTCAGAGATTCGACCAGCCTTTCAAATGCACCAACAGGTTAGAATACATCCAGGCATGTTTTATTTACCTGAGTTACTTCAACTTTTCCTCTATTGCTTCCCGCGCGCATATAAATGAACCGGCATTTTTTTATTTTGCGACGAGGGAGAGATTGCTCGTCTTGGAAGAACCAAATGAAAATGTTCAAGAATTTTACATTAACCACGATGAGTCCAACACTTAGCGTTCCACCTCCATGTCTAGACATTTTTCAAAGAAACTGAAACAGTCAAACAAACACCCACGTGTCATTTCTACACAAAATAGATCCTGATAACAAAAGTGAGATCGCATTTCTAAGAACAAAATTAAGGACTTAAAAATCTACACTGATGGAGATTGGTTTCTTTCAGACTTTAGGAGAGATAATTTAACACTTGAGTGTTGATTTTAGGGAAAGCTGCGTTGTCTACTTGTGAATCTTGGCTGTTAAACGATCTGGATCATTTTTTACAGATTAAAAATGAGAATTCGAGGCTAATTCTTAACGGTCTCTGTGCACTACAGTACTGATGCCATTATCAATTTGACATCAGTTTAGAAAAACGAATCTTAGATTTGCTGCTGAAACTTTTTCCATTTGAACTTATTGTCCATTTCCATGCTTTTTGGTATGGAACTACTTTGAGTGAGTCACTTGTGCATAAAATGCAACTAAAAGGGATGATGCACTTAAATTATGCAGAATTTAGCTAACGCTCTTTTCCTGGAGAAGAGAGCAGATAATACTGTCTATTATCTAAAGATTTCTACCATGCATTTGACAGCTTTTGAATTTCAACAGTTTGGACTGGAATTAGAATGGGGTAAATGGTACCACTTTAAGAAACTTAACTTTAAAGCTGTGTTTAATCTAATAGTAATTCTTGCAGCATAGTTTTATCATGTAAATGTAAATTGAAACAATTTCAATTGAATTTCATCCAGATAAAATAATGCTTTCCCAAAATATAATGAATAATCTTTTCCCAAAATATATTATTTAGGATCTTCTGTATCTTCAAAGCTGTAGAAACATCAAGGAAGAATAAATTATGTGTGTGTTTAGAAGGATTGAGTGGGGATCCTTTCTGCAGTGAACGTTTTAGGAAAATTTAAAATGTAATATTTGTTATGCACGACATTGCCAAGAATCCCTGCTTTCCGAAACAACATTTGAAGCTGGTTTTTGTTTGTCCTGGGAAACAGTGAGTTGTTTTTGAACACCTACAGTTACATACAAATTTAAGGCGGCAATTGTGAAAATAAAGCAGGGTAAGTTGGTTTTCAGGAAAAATATATTCATTTATGCCACTATGCTTTAGGAAAGGGGGATAGGCTTTAAAATCTAAATCTAACTTAGTTTTTGTCAAGCAACCATTTTATTCCATCTCCAAAAATAATTCCACCCAACTTCTCTGCATTACTGTTTTTAAGAACTGTCTTGCATTTTTATAATCATATTCAGATTTTATCCCACCCGTAACCTATCTATTTTGGCCCATACCATACTGTTGATTTTCTATAAAATAAACTGTCATACAATATGGATATGAAGACGCTTCAATCAAATATATAGAAAAGCAGGGGGAGATCGGGATCAGCAGCAATTTCCTGATCATGGCAGTGAAACAAAAGAGCAATTGGTGTGGAATGAAGCTTCAAAAGTTTTACATGATCAATTGTAAGTTCCATGAACCCTCTTAAAGTAAATTTTCAAGTTTTTATTGTTCTCAGACAATTAACGTCATTAATTTTGGGTGCCAATGAGCAGACTTATTTTCCTGTATGCTTCCTCTGTTTGCCTTGAATAACATGAAGCCAGAGTACTGATCTCACACCATAGTGTAAGGACATGACAAGTAATTTCAAAACTGCTAATGGTAAAGTGAACCCTAGATTTTTGATGTGCCAACTGGCTCAAATTATTTGGCTCAAGTAGGTGGCATGGTGGCACAGTAGTTAGCATTGCTGCCTTACAGCGCCAGAGACCCGGTTTGATTTCAGCCTTGGGTTACTGTGTGGAGTTTGCATGTTCTCCCCATGTCTGCTTGGGTTTCCTCTGGGTACTCCTGTTTCCTTCCAGTCCAAAGACATGCAGGTTAAATGGATTGGTCATTCTAAATTGCCCCTTTATGTCCAGGGAAGTGTGGATTAGGTGAGGTTGCAGGGATAGGGCAAGGGCTTGGATGGAGTGCTCTTTCAGAGGGTTGGTGCAGACTCGATGGACTGAATGGTCTCCTTCTGCACTGTCGTGATTCTATGATTTATTCGAAGGCCCAAAAACAACCACAAGGATTTCTGATTATAAATGGGGTCGTTGTTCTAAATTTGATGATTGTTGCTTTAATAAATCCACTTTTACAGGTCGATAGCTTGATAATAATTTGTACTGTGCTCCAGTAACATTTGTTATCCAATTGTGGTAAGAATACAACATATAAATACAATGTGGACCTTAAATTGCACAATATTATGATGTAGAACTAAGCCATCATGTATCATTTAAGCTGAATAATAAAAATAAGTCAGTGCTAAAATAAAATAAAACAAAGTTATGCCCTTTCATGTTTACTTATCAATTATAATGTATAACAATTTTGCTCCATTTCAGCGTATTGGTTAAATGTGCATATATATTAAACATAATGGGCCCTTTGCCATCATTAAATATATAAATTTGTCCTTCCTACTTTACAACATTAAAAACTATACATTTATGAATGTAAATCTTATCAACATTAAATAATAAGTGTGTTTGGTACCAGTACTTACGGTAAACGTATTAACATCTTCATCTTGTAATTGTTTGGGGCTTCAGGGATCAGAAGAGTAGGAGTGCAATAAATCAGATAAGTGTTTACATTATTTATATGTTAATGTAAGGGTATTTTCAGTTTTGTGATGCAGTGCCATTCTTTCAAAAGCAAACGTTACATATGCTCAAGCAACGTTTGCTATAGAAGACATGCTCCAACGTTAGTGGGCGGGCCATCAACCTACGCTGGCAGAATTTGCATGACACTTTCACAAGTGTACAGCGTACAGTAGCGGAAAATCTAGCCTACGAGTCTCTTATTTTCCACGAAACTTAAGCTACAATCTACAATGTACGCAATAATTCTTCCATGATAAGAATCCCTGATGATTCACCATCTATAAAAGCGCACTATCTAAGTTTAAAGGTAGCTGGGCAAGTGTTTTTCAGGTGACCAAGCTCGAATTAAGAAGCGGTTCTTTTTCCAAAAAAATGCCTTATTTGATAAACAAAGTTTTACCATTTACCAAATGCATAAATAAATTGTGCTCCATCGCTTGACAGGGAATTACACTGAAAACTAACAGTTTCATTGTTTCTGAGTTCTACGTTATCACGAAATGGTTAAAACAAGCCGGGATTTACATATGGTTGTGCACCGCCTGGCGCGACAGTCATGTCCAGAGCAGCAAAGTGCAAAGTTAGACCTTTTATTTCTACTTATCAAAGATGGAAGAATCCTATAGTTGACCGCAGTTGACCACTGCTGATTGTAACCATTTCTGATGACCAGCTCGAGGTCCCCACTGGAAGTTTAATTGAACGCACGCTGAGGTGGGGACCGTAGTCAGGCACAACATAGTCTGTCACATATGTTTAGGGCTTGGCCACAAACAACCGGCATCTGTGCATATAGGGAATATTTACTGCTTCATGTGAAAGCACCGAATTTTATTTTAAGGAGGGACGCGTGGGGGAAATGGAGCATTGCAAATACAGTCATTTAGAGCACAGGGTGAAGAACAAATTATATTTAATCTGATTTTATTTAAACTTTACCATCAGAACTATGAACACTTTCGAAGAGTACGTGAAGTAGTACTACCTTTACTGATTGGTTTCGCTTTCTGGAATAACATTTAAATCGCAAGTTTTTATTTTATTTAATTATGAATACTAATTGCAGTATTACAGTAAACCTAATATGAGCACTTCAAGAGCATTAAGATTGCATTATTTTTAAAAATAATCTTTATCAGTGTCACAAGTAGGCAAACATTAACACTGCAATGAAGTTTTTGATGTAGAGCAGTGAGCTGTTTTAAAACACATCATATCTGAACCTGTTGTAATTTAATTGGAGTTGGAGGGAACAGAGTAATTCAATTTTTTGCCATGAGTGGTATTTTCTTGAGGTTGGGAGCATTACACAGATAAAAATCCAATTACACAAGCATTAGACAATGCTTATCTTAAATGTGTACATTGTGGTAGCAAAGGGTCATGCATGAGGTTTCTGTTTCAGTAAGAAGTGCATTTTGTCAGTGAATACTAATTAAAGTAAGTAGACATAATGGTTGTGCCTCTTATCTGGAACTTTAGAGGTACACAGTCTCTTCAACTTCACATCAATGTTTCAAAGCTAGCATATAGACTGTTTTGAACTTTTGGACATGAAAAAACGTCTGAAGTAATCCTTCCTATGATAGTAACATTACTTTTTTTTAATACTTAGAATATACCACAAGCTAATAACTCAAGAACCAAGATTAAGCAGAAAGCTTATCTGGAGGGTCCATTTGACTACATAGGGGCTCGCAGGATTCCTGTACCACCTGTTAGGACACAAATGTCTTAATTTAGCTGCATCGTGAGTTTAGTATCTCAGGGTAATTTATAGCCATGG
The DNA here is from genome assembly GCF_047496885.1 of Scyliorhinus torazame. NCBI lineage: Eukaryota > Metazoa > Chordata > Chondrichthyes > Carcharhiniformes > Scyliorhinidae > Scyliorhinus > Scyliorhinus torazame. The sequence continues at coordinate 36,040,702 of NC_092724.1, forward strand.
TACCTGGTGAACTATGATCCAGAAGGTGGTTTGCCCAGCTTCTCAGTCTTTTGGCTAAGACCAAAGCTTGGATCTTGCATGTCTCTATGTGGAGTCCATGAATTGGATATAATTTGAATTGAGTTTTGGAGCAAGCAAGGAGATGGATTAAGGGCCCAGTCTTCATTGACTTTGTAACTCTGAAAGGAGTAAGATTTTTAAAAAAATAAAGGCCTTATTTTCTGATGATGTGGAGATGCCGGCGTTGGACTGGAGTGAGCACAGTAAGAAGTCTTACAACACCAGGTTAAAGTCCAACAGGTTTGTTTCAAATCACTAGCTTTCAGAGCACTGCTCCTTCCTCAGGTGAATGTTATTTTCTGATGACATGGAGAGCGGCGCCTTTTTAATGGAGCCTATTGCATAAGAGTTGAGCAGGTGTCCAAGAAATAACCAAAACTTAATGGAAACGTTGAAGAAAACCAGACATTCCTGCACCAATCATACCTGTGCATTGCAGCCTATTCCTCAGACTTTTGTGATTCCATACCGTGGTTGTAGCTTGACCTCAGTGCCGTTTTCTGTCTAATTTCTCAACGCTGTTTGCAACCGAATCTGGCATTCATGCAATCAAGTATGGTAGCGCAAAAGGCCATTCGGCCCAACATGCCTGTGCTAGCTCTGTCAAAGCACAATTCAATTCGTCCCATCCCTGTCTCTTCTCCATGGCCTTGCATTTCTTTTGCATTTTTAAGTATATATCCTGTTTCCTTTGCAAGTTACTATTGAATCTGCTTCCACCGCCCTCTCACAGGCAGGGAGGACATTCAGATTGCAACATCAGAAGTTGGGCAAAGATGGCCTTTGTGACTATATTTCGATAATGTAAATCTTTGGATGAATATCGAATTCCTGTTATCCGCTATCCATTTCAGACTGGTGATGGAATTATATGCAGACATGTAAAGTACTTAAAAACAAGTTAAAACGCACAAAATCGTGCATTCATTAACATAGCACCCCACATTTCACCAGTATCGTGTAAAAGACTCGCAACGCAATATGAAAAGTGCTAAAAAGAAAAAAAAACAGAAAAGCGATTAGGTTATTGTTTCAAACTGTAATGCACAGTAAATAAATAACCCAAACACTTACCGCAAATATCTCACCGCTGAGCATCTTTTAAGTATTTGAATGCACCCATGCCCGGTCCTCGGAGAACAGAGAAGAACCTGGAGGCCAAGTCTGTGCAGATATGCGTGTTAATGGGTCAACCCGTTTTTGCATAACAAACGTGTTAAAAAGAAAAGGGTATGCCGTCTTTACGTAACAGTGGCTTACAGCGCAGTTACCATGCATCAGGCTGAAATACCAAGGGAATGAATCAGTAATATGATTCACACTGGCCACAAGAGGGCGGGGTGAATTCAGCATGATCCGCTGACTTGTTATAGTTTGAATGCCAGCAACAGGAAGAGCAAAGAAACAAAGTAAAACTCGTCTTTGATATTCTCAGAATTAAAATACGCGAGCGTAGTTAACGGCTGCGATTCCGGTCCACAATTAATTTTGGAATAACTTTTCTAGACCTGTCTGACAAGTCTACACTGATTACAGTTTTTAATCCCACCACGGCAGCCGAGACATTTAAATCCGGTTCGGGGAAATAAATCAGCTAGTCTCAGTAACGGTGATTAATAAATAACCAGATCGTTATTTAAAAAAAAACAATCGATTCCCTATTGTCCTTTCGGGACAGAAATCTGCCACCGTTACCGGATCTGGCCGACATGCGACTCTGGACCCAGAGTAATGTAATTGCCTATTAAATGCCCCCTTAAATGTTCAGTTGTATTTCAAGGGAAATTGGGGATGGGCAATAAATGCTGACCTTGCCAGTGACCCCCATAATCCCATCAATTAATTCAAAAACAAATGTAGAAATAACATTTGACAAAATTGAAACATATCTATTTCTTGACGGGCAATCCCTTATTACAGCCATGAGAAATCATCTGATGAATTTGATGTATTTATTATATAATGCATTTCATTAAGTCACTGTGTCAGTGTTCGACTTGTCATTTCTTGACTATAACACCACCTAGAGTTTACCGCCTAAACCTATCGACTTGAATAAGCTTATTGGAAACTGCCATTGAAGTGGCTCTTACTGATTTTTTTTAAAAATTGCAAACTGCAATGTGTTTATACAGCGGTGTACTTAAACTTTTCGACCACATCTCAATGATAATTATTCAACACTCAAAAGCTAACCCCCCCTCCCCTCCCCGGAGTGAAAGATTCTGGGTATGTTAGTATTGCACCAAACTTGTCTTTTCAGAACATTGAAGCAGAAGTAGGCCTTTTAGTCCCGTGTTCTGTCATTTAATGAGATTAAAGCTGATTTATGACATAACGTCACTGTTTTGCCATCACAACTCTTTTTTTTTTTTTAAGTATTTTTATTCAAATTTTTAACATTTTTACATCCAAAACACAACATGATAAAGTAAAACCAACACAAAACCCTGAACCCGGCTCCCCCACCCCCCCAACACCCTAACCAAACACCCCACCTCACCCTCTCTCCTCGCCCCTAACAGTTGACGGTAACCAGCTCCTTGAAATGTAGTATAAACAAACCCCATCTCTTACAGACCCCTCACATGCCCACCAGAGCAAATTTCACCTTTTCTAAGGACAAGAACTCCATTAAATGCCTCAGCCACACCCAGGCACAGGGTGGAAAAACTGACCTCCACCCAAACAGCAACCTGCGAGCAATCAACGACGCAAAGGCTAAAACATCTGCCCTCGCTCCCATCTGCAACTCCGGCAAGTCTGACACCCGAATATGGCCCTCCGGGGAATGGGCTCTAAATCCACATGCAAGATCACCGACATGATGCCAAAGAACAACCTCCAAAATTTCTCCAACTTCAGGCAGGATCAGAAAATATGTATGTAATTGGCTGGACCACTCCCACACCGCTCACAAATATCCTCCACCCCCCCAAACAACCGGCTCATCTTTGACTTCATCAGTTGCGCTCTGTGTACAGCCTTTAGCTGTTTCAACTCTAGCCTCGCACACATGGTTCAGGCATTCGCCCTCCGCAGCACCTCACACCACAGCCCCTATTCCAGCACCATCCTCAGCTCCTCCTCGCACTTGGCCTTAACCCCCCTCCAGAGACATCATATCCTTCTCTAAAATCCTCCCATAGATCGTTGAGATGACCACACCCAACCCTATCACCGACAACACCCTTTTCATCAACAAGGAGGGCGGTGCCACTGGTAAAGTCAGAAAAACTCCAAACCTTTCTCGTAAAATCCCGCACCTGCATGTACCTGAAAACGTCCTCTTGCGGGTTCCCAAACTTCTCCCTCAGCTTCTCCAAACTTGCAAACCGCCCTTCTAAAAATAAGTCCTTAATTTCCATCACTTCTCCCATCCCTGAAAGCTTGCATCCACTCTCCCTGACTCAAACCCACTGTTCCCTTGAATCGACATAAACATCAACCCCACACCCACCCTAAAGTGCTGCTGAAATTGCCTCCATATTTTCACCGTGGCCACCACCATCGGATTCCCCAAGTACTTCCCTGGGGCAAACAGAAGAGGCGCCTTTGCCAGCCCCTTCTCTAGGACCACAGCCACCCCGAATGTGGAGCATGGTCTGAGAAAACAATCGGCAAATATTCTGCCTTCCTCGCCCTGCCAACAGCGCCTTCCCCATGGCGAAAAAGTAAATCCGCGAATGCACATACTCACCAGCAGACGTTCACTCGCCCCCTTTTTTCCCGGATTCTTTTTCTGGGTTTTCAACATCCTTTGGTTGTCTTCGACCTTCCAACAAATAATCATACAAAATTCGCCCCAAAAACCGGGTGCGAAGAGTCAAAAAAAAAGCTCTTACAACGTGGGACCTCCACCTACATGTCGCTACCAGAAGTCTTTGCCGTCACACCTCTTCATAATAATGGTGTTTGTGAAACTCAGAATTGTGGACTGATCCACATTTGTGTTGACCCTTAAAATGTATTCTATGTTCTCAAAGCATTGTAGTTTGTTTGTGGGCCCCTTGTGAAATGGAAGATGCTATTGCTTAAATTTGCATGGTTGTCATTTAGTTCCGCATCACAGTGGCAACTTGAAAGTTTCTGCTGTTTAAAAGCCAATGCGACATTGACAAGCTCAGCAAAGGAGGAAAAAAAGGGAAATCACAAACTTTGAAACTATTTGTTATGTTGAAGATAGTTCAACAGACCAGCACAAGCTAAGCTCCTTCATCTACTGAATTATAATTTTAACTATAATTAATTTCTTTAGTTATTGTTTTAGCAATAACCTGCTCACTGACACTCTGTTTGGGTTCCAGCAAGGTCACTCGGCTCCGGACATCATTACAGCCTTAGTTCAAACATGGACAAAGGAGCTTAATTCCAGGGGTGAGTGACTGTGCTTGACATCAAGACAGCAATTGACTGACTGTGATATCAAGGAGCCCTGGCCAAATTGGAATCAATGGGAATCAGGGGGGGGACCCTCTGCTGGTTGGAATTATACCTAGCACAAAAGAAGATATTTGTCGTGACTAAAGGTCAGTCATCTGAGTTCCATGAGTTCCTTAGGGCTCTGCCCTAGGTCCAACCATCTTCAGCTGCTTCATCAATGACCTTCCTTTCATCATTTTTTTTCTTAAATTTAAAGTACTCAATTATTTATTTTCCAATTAAGGAGCAATTTAGCATGGCCAATCCATCTACCCTGCACATCTTTGGGTTGTGGGGGTGAGATCCACATAAAGACCTTCCTTCCAACATAGTATCGGAAGTAGGGAAGGTCGCTAGTGATTGCACAACATTGAAAACCATTTATGACTCCTCAGATACTGTCAAAATTCAGCAATATCTTGACAAGATCCAGGCTTGGGCTCACAAGTGTAAAGTAATGTTCATGCCATACAAGTTCATAGAGTTCATAGAATCCCTACAGTGCAGAAGGAAGCCATTCAGCCCATTGAGTTTGCATTGACCCTCTGGAAGAGCACCCTACCTAGGCCCGTGCCCCCACCCTATCCTCATAATCCCAGCTAACCGTTTGGACACTCAGGAGCAAGTTTTTTTAAGTCTGGCCAATCCACCAAACCTGCACATCTTTGGACAAATGCCAGGCAACAACCATCTCCAACAAGAGAGAATCTAATCATTGTCCCTTGATATTAAATGGTTTGATCTTCACTGAATCCCCCACTATCAACTTTCTCAGGGTTACCATTGACTAAAAATGTAACTGGACTAGCCATATAAATGTGGCAGCATACCAGCAGGTCAGGAGTTAGGAATCCTGCAGCAAATAACTCACCTCCTGACCCTCTCAAAGCTTGTCCACCACCGATAAGGCACAAGTCAGGAGTGTGATGGAATACTCGCCACTTGCCTGGATGAGTACAGCTGCAACAACCCTTATGAAGCCCAACACCATCCAGGACAAAGCAGTCCACTTGACTATCACCCCATTCCGCAAACATTCACTCCCTCTAACACTAACGCACACGAGCATCATGTGTACCATCTACAAGATGCTAAGCAGGAACTCACCAAGGCTCTTTCAGCAGCACCTTCCAAATCCATGACTGTTACGAACTAGGAGGACAAGGACGGAAGACACATAGGAACGCCACCAGCATAAAGTTCCTTCCAAGTCACTTACCAGCCTGACTTGGAACTATATCGCTGTTCCTTCACTGTAACTGGGTCAAATACCTGGGACTCCCTCCCTAACAGCACTGTGGGTGAACGTACATCACAGGGACTGCAGCGGTTCAAGGAGTCAGATCACCATCACGTTTTCAAAGGCAATCAGGGATGAACAATAAATACCGGTCTAACTAGCGCCACGCAAATCCCACAAATGAATGTAAAAAATGTAGTTTCAACTTGGAGCACAAAATGTGTCAGCATGGTCCTTTCATACTGATTCAGATGGGTCTGGAGCATACCCTGGTCTGGATTCTCTGATATTGAGGCTACGTGCCGACGCCGGCGTGGCAACAATGGCGTTTTACGATGCCAAAATCAGCGCCGAACCCTCACCAAACCTGGGACCAGTGAGGGGCTAGCAGCTGCACTGAGTAAAATTCCCAGTTCCCACGCCAAAGCTGACTGGAGACTGTACGGGCCTGTGGCCGCGCATGTACACGCCGACGACCTGCAGCGGTTGCACCGTAAAATATGGCGCCAGCCAAGCATGGACCCGACCTACCAAATACTGCCCCCCAGCCACCCCCCACCAGTCCCCCAGCTCTAGGGGAAGCACCCCCCCCCCCACCCCGGCCAGCAGCATGGCTCACGGCCAACTGTGGTGGCGCTGGACACTGTCCGCAGCTGCCATGCCAGGTTCCTGACCGCTGAGACCACACGTCCCCCACGTGGTCGGGAACTCGGCCGATCGTGTGCGGAGCAGCAGGGGAGGGCCTTCTGATGAAGCGCTAACGCCTTTCCAACAGCGTGCGACGCGTGATGCGATGGTGCCATTTTGGAGTGGGAGGAGAATAAAAAACTGGCGACAAAGTCTCAGCTTCCTGTAGCTTATTCGGGAACCCTGCCAATATTCTTCTCTGGATTCTCAAAAGCAATGAAGCAGGCCCCAAGAGAGTTCCGCCCCCTCCACCCGCCCCTATTGCAATCTGAGATATGACCTTAGATGTGGAGGTTTGACTTGCAGCCAGGAGAATCTAATACATTCCTTTTGTAAGGGCCACGAAGAATCCAGCACGAGTTTTAAAGATACAAAGTAATAACATTTATTTACAATAACATATATATATATATTGCTGCACACTCCTTCCTGCTGCTTCCAAACTGGCCAGCTTTATTTATACATGGAGTTTACTAATGGTTTCTCCGCCCCCCTCATTGGGGAAGTTCATACTCTCACAGGATTGTGGGATTGTCATTAGTCCCCAGCCAATGGTAAGCAGGCAGGTTATAACATCCCTCCCCCCCCCAAAGTCCAAGGAATCCACCGAAGACCCTGGCGAAGGAGGGCGTCGGACCCGTTTTGCCGCAGGCCGGACACCATTTGCACGCGGCGTTGGATCAGGCGGCGTATAACGAGACGGAGACCGGCGCTTCCGTGATGAACGGCGCAACGGTTGTACATCCATGGCCCGTGGACCCGAGGATTCCCCCTCTGATGCATCCTGTGTCTCCATCTCAGAGTCAGAGTCTGCTGCCTCCGTCATGTCAGCGTCTCTATCTCCATTCGGTTCTCTAACGACCTGCGCAGGCTTCGAGTGAGGCACCAGTGGAAGATTGTGAGGACTACCTTCCCTTGTCTCTGGTCTCTGCGGCTGTAGAAATGAGCTCCGGGGGCGGGGAATCTTTTGAGGGGATAGTCTTCTGGACTGAACGTGGTCTACATGTTTGCGCTGGAGACGACCCTGGGCTTGCACCTGGTAAGATATAGGGCCCGTTTGGCGAAAGATTATGCCAGGAACCCACTGGGCACCACCAGCAAAATTCCAAACGAACACTGGGTCAGCGGGCGCAAACTGCCGAATCGGCCGATGCCGAGAAAATCCCTGTCCCTGCCGTTCTTGTGTGCGGCGTACTTTTGCGCCAATGTCCGGGAGAACCATACTAAGGCTGGTGCGAAGTCTCCGGCCCATTAGGAGTTCTGGGGGAGCTACCCCAGTCACCGCATGGGGGGTGGTCCTATACGTAAACAAAAAGCGAGCCAGTCTCGTGTCCATTGATCCGGAAGACTGCTTCTTTAGGCCTCTTTTGAATGTCTGCACTGCGCCATTTGAAGCCGGGTGGTAAGGGGCAGTGCGGATATGGCATATGCCGTTTGTCTTCGTGAACCTCGCAAACTCCTCACTCGTGAATGGAGTGCCGTTATCCGTGACCAGCACTCGGGGAGGCCATGCGTACTAAAAGAAAAACGCATCTTTTCAATTGTTGCGCAGGACGTTGTCCCCTGCATCTTATGCATCTCTAGCCATTTAGACTGGGCGTCAATTAATAGAAGGAACATGGATCCTTGAAAAGGGCCTGCAAAATCTGCATGAAAGCGTGCCCAAGGCCGCCTTGGCCATTCACAGTGATGTGGGGCGCAGCCGGCGGAAGCTTCTGATGCTCCTGGCAAATGGAGCAGTTTTGGGCCGCCTTCTCAATGTCGGTGTCGAGGCCTGGCCACCGGACATAACTCCGGGCCAACATTTTCATTTTGGTCACACCTGGCTGCCCATTGTGCAAGTCTGTTAGTATCAGCTCCTGGCCTTTTTCCAGGACAATCACACGCGTCCCCCACAAGAGGATGCCATCTTCCACGCTGAATTCTGACAGCTTGGAGGAAAATACCAGCAACTCGCCTGGGAGCTGTCTATGCTGCCCACCATACAGGACTATGTGCTGAACCTTTGATAGGATTGGCTCCGTCTGGGTCCACTCACGGATCTGTGATGCCGTGACAGGCAAGGTGTCCATAAAATCTAGGGTTGCAACCACCTCACCGGTCGTGGGGGTCGACATGGGGCTGGTCGATAAAGGCAATCGGCTCAGTGCGTCGGCATTTGCTATCTGCGTTCCTGGTTTGTGCTCCAGAGAATACTCGTATGCAGCAAGCAACAAAGCCCAGCGCTGGATCCGTGCGGAAGCAATGGGCGGTATTGGCTTATCCTCTCTGAAAAGTCCCAGCAGAGGCTTATGATCAGTCACGATAGTGAAATGGCGGCTATACACGTACTGGTGGAAGCGTTTCACCGCAAAAACCACTGCCAGGCCCTCCTTCTCGATCTGCGCATACTTTTTCTCATCTGCAGTCAATGTGCGGGAGGCGAAAGCTATCGGTCGCTCGGCCCCGTTCTGCATCTTGTGGGACAGGATGGCCCCAATACCATACGGGGATGCATCACACGTGTCGAGCAAAGGCTTTCCAGGATCATCATGGGTTAGGAACCCAGACGACGACAATTGTTGCTTTACCCGCCGGAAAGCGGTTTCTTGCAGCTGACCCCAAACCCACGTTTGATTTTTCTTTAGCAGAAGGTGCAACGGGGCCAGCGTAGTTGCCAGATTGGGGAAGAACTTCCCATAATTGTTTACGAGACCGAGAAAAGAACAAAGATGCGAAGTGTTAGTCGGGGCGGGGGCCTGTTGAATCGCACGCACCTTCTCTGCGATGGGGTGCAAACCTTCGCGGTCCACCCGATAACCTAGGTAGACTACTTCCTTAGCCTGAAATACGCACTTTGTGCGACGTAAATGGACTCCAGCCTCCGAAAAGCATCTAAGGACAGCCTCCAGATTTTCCAAATTTCCCTGCTCTGACGTCCCTGTAATCAAAACGTCATCTAAGTAGACAGCAACACGTGGTAAACCTCTCAAAATGCCCTCCATAACATGTTGAAAAATTGCGCAGGCAGAGGATACTCCAAAGGGCAACCGTGTATATTCATACCGGCCCCGGTGTGTATTAATCGTTACATATGGTCGGGAGGCAGGGTCCAGCTCCAACTGCAGGTAGGCGTGACTCATATCTAATTTTGTGCATGAGGGTCCACCTGCAAGCTTCGCGTAGAGATCCTCTATGCTAGGCATTGGATATCGGTCGAGTCGGGAAGCCGTATTCACTGTAAGTTTATAGTCGCCACACAAGCGAACTGTGGCATCTGGCTTCATTACAGGTACAATTGCTGCTGCTGTTATATATATATGTTATTGTAAATAAATGTTATTACTTTGTATCCTTAAAACTCGTGCTGGATTCTTCGTGGCCCTTACAAAACTGGCGACGAGGATGGGATGCTAATCCATTGTGCTTCGCACGCGTTATAACAATTCCTTAGTCATATAAAGAATGGCATGAATCATTTATTTAGCATCAATTCTCCGACATTAAATTTTAATAGAAAGACTTTATTTCAAGCTTTTGTTTTGCAGCACAGTGGTTAGCTCTGTTGCGTCACAGCACCAGGGTCCCGAGTTTGGTTCCTGGCTTGGGTCACTGTCTGCGCGGAGTCTGCACGTTCTCCACGTGTCTGTGTGGATTTTCTCTGGGTGCTCCGGTTTCCTCCCACAAGTCCCGAAAGACGTGCTTGTTAGGTGAATTGGACATTCTGAATTCTCCTGAACAGGCGCCGTAGTGTGGCGGCTAGGGGATTTTCACAGTAACATCATTGCAGTGTTAATGTAAGTCTACTTGTGACACTAATAAAAAAGAATTAAAAAAAGAAGATTAAGTTTAGGGCAGCAAGGTAGCACAGTGGTTAGCACTGTGACTTCACAGCTCCAGGGTTCCAGGTTCGATTCCCGGCTTGGGTCACTTTCTGTGCGGAGTCTGCACATTCTCGCTGTGTCTGTGTGGGTTTCCTCCGGGTGCTCCAGTTTCCTCCCACAGTCCAAAGATGTGCAGGTTGGGTGGTTTGGCGATGATAAATTGCCCTTAGTATCCAAACAAAGGCGGGTTTACAGGGATAGGGTGGAGGTGTGGGCTTAAGTGGGGAGCTATTTCCAAGGGCCGGTGCAGATCTAATGGGCCAAATGGCCTCCTGCACTGTACATTCTATGATCCTAAGATAAACTGGCGCCGCCCCCGATTTGGGTGTCGGAAGGATTCTCCACCGATCGCCGGTTACGATATCGGCGTCGGGCGACAGAGAATCTCTCCTCCATTTTTTTGTAGCCATTCATGGGTTTTGGGTGTCGCTGACAAAGTCAGTATTAAATTTCCACCCTGAATTACCCTGGAGCAGGTCGTAATGAGCAATCTTCTTGAACACAACTGGCTTTCTAGGCCATTTCAGAGGAATATTAAGTCAACCACATTGATGTGGGTCTGGAGTTCCATTTACAACAATCCAGCAGTTTCTCGGTCACCATTATTAATGCTAGCGGTTTATTCCAAATCAATTGAATTAATTATTAAATTATGAATTTATAACTATATATTAGTTGAGTGGATGTGGTTTTATATTTTGAAGGAGGTAGAAATAGTAAGAATGTTAAGATAGTACGCCCACCTTATTTAGGGAACAACAAAAGGACTCTTTATGAAATGGATTTGTTTTCTTAACTTTCCAGGTAATTATTTCAGTGAAATCATTGGTTTTACTAAGGAAAAGCCTGCTGGGCACATTAGTTGATTAAAATATAGGTGCTGTCAACCATTCAATGCAGTACCCTGACTGGAACAGATTCCTTTTTCTTAACCTACAAAATTCCCATTGACAAGTTCTTCCCATGGATGAAGAGTGCAACAAACTCAGATCTTTGTCTCTCTTCAGTTCAGGGATTCTCTTGTGTAAATGTGAAGAAAAAAAATTTATCTGGCCGTTGGCTACGTTTAAGATCAGATATTATTTGATTCCTTTTAAAAAAAAATTTCAAGTACCCAATTCTTTTTTTTTCCAAATAAAGGGGCAATTTAGCGTCGCCAGTTCAATTACCCAGCACATCTTCTTGGGTTATGGGGATGAGACCCATGCAGACACGGGGAGAATGGGCAAACTCCACACAGACAGTGACCTGGGGCCGGGATCGAACCTGGGCCTTCGGCGCCGTGAGGCAGCAGTGCTAACCACTGCGCCACCGTGCTTCACCAGCTATTAGTTGATTCCAGTGGCATAGAGCAGTTTTATGATCGAATTATAAAAGTATAATCTTGTAAAGTAAGTAAAGGGTTTAATAATGAGGGGTGAAAAATTTTCATATAGATTTATTTTCTAAATATGTATCCAATCAAATTGAGATCTGTCTTCCCTGTTTGCAGGTGCCATGCCACGTGACCATGTGGTTTTGCATTTGCAAGGAGGTAGATACAGCAAGAGTGCGTGTCCACCTGAATTTAGGAAATGACTGAATGATTCTTTCAGTGAAAGTATAGGGCAGTGCATTGTTTCAGTTGTTTTCATCTTGTAGACAGCATACTGTGTGGAGTTTGAGTGTATTTTTTGTTCTGTTCTTGCACACCCAGGTTGACTTACTTTGGATGATATTGTTTGAAGCTAGTCCTCATTAAGCTGAAGGACTTTATCTTGCGGTGGAGAATCGAGCTCTCCACCTATAATTACGAGACCTTGTATCGCCCTGGTAAAGTCAACGAGCCCCCAGATGCCCTCTCCCGAGGTACATGTGCCAGCGCACTAGTGGACCAACTCCGGGCCCTATACGACAGCCTTTGTCACCCGGGGTCACTCGATTGTACCATTTGGTCAAAGCTCACAATCTGCCCTACTCCGTCGAGGAAGTAAGGAAACTCACCAGGGACTGCCAGGTCTGTGCGGAGTGCAAACCGCACTTCTACCTGCCGGACCGTGCGCGCCTGGTGAAGGCTTCCCGCCCCTTTGAACGCCTCAGCATGGATTTCAAAGGGCCCCTCCCCTCCACTGACCGTAACACATACATTCTCAGTGTGGTCGATGAGTACTCCAGATTCCACTTTGCCATCCCATGCCCCGATATGACGTCTGCCACCGTCAACAAGGCCCTCAGCACCATCTACGCTCTGTTCGGTTTCCCCGCCTACATCCACAGTGACAGGGGATCCTCATTTATGAGCGATGAGCTGCATCAGTTCCTGCTCAGCAGGGGTATAGCCTCCAGCAGGACGACCAGCTACAATCCCCGGGGAAACGGGCAAGTAGAACGGGAGAATGGGACGGTTTGGAGGGCCGTCCAGCTGGCCCTACGGCCCAGGAACCTCCCAGCCTCTCGCTGGCAAGAGGTCCTCCCTGACGCTTTGCACTCCATCCGGTCACTATTGTGCACCGCCACTAATAACACACCCCATGAACGTGTTTTTACCTTCCCCAGGAAGTCCGCATCCGGGGTGTCGCTCCCGACTTGGCTCGTTGCTCCAGGACTGGTCCTTCTCCGTAGGCATGTCCGACTCCACAAGGTGGACCCCTTGGTGGATAGGGTTCACCTGTTCCATGCCAACCCTCAATATGCCTACGTTGAGTTCCCTGACGGCCGCCAAGATGCTGTCTCACTCAGGGACCTGGCACCATCAGGTTCCACCCCAACACACACCCCCACCTCCCACCGCACCGGCAACATTGACCCCACCAGACCACCCCCCCTCCCCTTTACCGCACAAGAGAACGAAGAGGACTTCGGCATGCTCCCGGAGTTCCCCGATGACTGGCCAGCATCAGCACCGCCACTACCGCCATCGGTGCCACCTCCACTACCGCCAGCGCCGACTTTGCCGTCACCGTTACGCCGCTCCCAACGAAGCACCAAAGCACCGGACCGGCTGAACCTTTGACGGACTCCGGTCCGTCAACATGGACTTTTCTTTCCCTACCACTGTACATAATTGCACTAATTGTATATAGTTTCACGTCACTCCCGCCGGACTCATTTTTAACAGGGGGTAAATGTGGTGAACCACTGTAATAGGAGATGTAAGGTAGGACCTGCACTACAGGCTCGCCGGTAGCTCCTGCTTGCTGGCTCCGCCCATGGAGAACTGTGTGAATATGTATGACCTCCAGTGCCCTGCCATTTCGCCAGCTGCAGCAGGAGGCCACACATCTGACTGTAATAAAGCCACAGTTGTACTCAACTTTAGTCTTTGTGCAATTGATCGTGCATCAATGACATTATTCTGTGAATGGAATTTTGCCAATAATAGGATCTCAGTGCCAGCCCCAATACTTACAGTCCCTTTTATATTCTTCCTTCCCCACAAAAACACCCATTTACTCATCAGTGTGCCAATTACATCTCACTGCAGTCAAACCATGGCCTTTCGGATTAAGATTGCTAATGTAGTGCCAATCAAAACTTATTCTCATAGTTCTCACAAAACCCAGATTTGCCTTTTTAGTAATGTGAGTAAAGCATCTTGAATCGTTAGCTCAGTGGGGTCAATTTCCTGTAAATAAGTCACATTTCTCTTTGAAAGTCATTCTGAGTCAATTCGCATTACAATGTTATATTTGGAAGAATAATGACAATATGTTTTCTCATTTAATGCACAACAATGTAAATTCAAAATCAAAACTACCAGCTAATAATATAATGGGTGGGGGGTGGGGGGTGGGGGGGGGGGGTGACTGTCAATAAAATTGGGGAAAAGCAATAGGAAACATTCAGCTAAGAACAGATTAGGAGATGAGACAATTGCTCAAAAATAGTACAGTGAAAGTTGGGATTCCTTGGATGATTAGAAAATTCAAATTCAAATATGACTAAAGGAGATGTGTCACCTCTATAACAGGGCTTTATAAATAGGGTCATGGAAACAAAAATAAATAATACAATAATGTAATAATTGAGTAATCAGAAGAAAAACATATATGTCCTGAGAACTTCCCAAGTGCACCACAATCAAGTCAGTACTTTTATTAATAAAAGGGCAATAACTTGTAATACAGGAAATGTAGAAAAGTGCAGCAGGCTATTTGTGCAGTGCAAAGTCCCACAAACACCAATGAGATAGATCACCAGATAATTTGTTTTAGTGGTATTGTTAGACCATAGTTATAACATTGTGAACAGTTTTGGAGGCCTTATGTTAGGAAGGATCTGTGCATATATATACTTCCTGATTATATATTTAATGGAGCCTGCAAAGCAACAGCTAGAATCAGAGATTGTCACAGATGAAACCATCGCAGCTCATGTTACCACTGGCGGGAAGGTCCCAGAATGGAGCCCCGGCACAAAGGACTGTAACTTTTAACTTTTTGGGGGGAAAATGTGGGCGGCAACTTTGAGCCCACATTAGCAGTCAGTGAAAACGGCAATGCGGGAGCAAAATCCAGAGAGATTCGGACGGCGAAATTGCCATTTACGGTTTTCAGCCCCCCTTGTCGGTACAGTGACATGGGAGCCCCGGGAACCTCATTTTAATACTTCAACATGTCATTAGTGAATACTCACTCCAGGACTCCCCCCCCCCCCCGCTCACTGAATATTCAGCGGGCGTGGCGAGATTTACATAAACGTGAACCTGGTGGCCTCACCTCTGAGGGGGATTTTGCAGATGAGCTCTCAGTCAACCATCACCCTCTAGGGTGTTGAATGCTTAAGGTGCACCAGAGAGGAAGTGGGGGAGATTGGTAAATTCAACTTGGGGTCAGGGATTGATGTGTTGGGTGCTCTGGATTCGTGGAACACATACAGGCCACCAACACTTAAAATAGTGCAACACTATTTTATTAAGCTAGAAACTGTTGAACATACTTTCACTGTGGGTTAACACGATGTTAGATTAAACTAAAGACCTATGCCTGTCCTAACCAGTCTATGCACTCAGCACATGGTGAAGATCTGTGCTGTAAGCTGTAAGCTCTGTCTTTCTGAGAGGCTGCATCCCGAATGAGCGGGAACTCTGATGCCCTCTGTCGATATAGTGAATGTGCTCTAACTGGTGATTGGCTGCGGTGTTGTGTGTGTTGATTGGTCTTGCTGTGTGTCCTTCAGTGTGTGTGTCTGCACCATGATATACTGGTATATATTATGACATCCTCCCTTTTATAAAAAATGGATGTGTGTGGCAATAAATAATGTGTGGTGAGAATGTTCCTAACTACGTGTGGGATGCGAAGACATATTTACAGGACTACGTACATGAGAACTAAGCTATTTACATGGGAAGGTGCCTGGTGCAGAGAAGCAGTATGCAACAAGAGTAACGAGATCAACACTATATACAAACCAGGGAAACGATCAAACAAAGCAACGAAACAATTCAGAGAGTCCATAAATTCGAAAAGTTCATAAATTTAGACTCTGAGGTGGGCGACGAATTCTGGTTGACCGCCTCAAGGGTGGGTCGAGAGCCGCCGGTTCAGGAGCGGGCAGGACTGCGTCAAAGTCAGGGGGAGGCAGAGTGACAGGGAGCTCTGCATAGACTGTGGCAGGGTCAGCAGGAGGGCGAGGTGACACTGGAGGATCACGTGGCGCGCGTGGAACGAGACGAAGGGCGCGTCGATTGCGGCGCAGAAAAGAGTAATCCGGTAGACGAACCAGGAACGAGAGGGGGGCCACCTGCCGAAGGACAACAGCGGTAGCAGACCAGCCACCATCCGGAAGATGGACGCGGACGTTGTCATCTAGAGCCAGAGCAGGGAGATCAGCTGCAGGGGAGTCATGAGCCACCTTGTGCTGTGCACGAGACAGCTGCATCCGGCGAAGGACCGGAACGTGGTCGAGGTCTGGGACTTGGATGGATGGCACCGTCATGCTCAGTGTGCGACTCATAGTAACTGGGCTGGCGACAGGCCAGTGGACAGTGGGACGGAGCGATAGGCCAGCAAGGCAAGGTAGAAATCAGACCCAGCACCGTCCGCCTTGCAGAGGAGCAGTTTGATGATATGTACTTCCTTCTCTGCTTTGCCGTTGGATTGGGGGTACAGGGGACTGGATGGCACATGGGCAAAATTGTACCGCCTGGCAAAGTTGGACCATTCTTGGCTGGCGAAGCAGGGGCCATTGTCCGACATAACCGTGAGCAGGATGGCGTGTCAAGCAAAAGTTTCTTTACATGCACAAATGACTGCAGACAAAGTGAAGTCATGCAACCGTATCACCTCCGGGTAATTCGAAAGTAGTCCACGACCAGGACATAGTCTCTACCCAGCGTGTGGAACAGGTCGATGCCCAACTTGGTCCATGGTGACGTGACCAACTCATGGGGCTGCAGGGTCTCATGTGGTTGGGCCGGCTGGAAGCGTTGACAAGTGGGGCAGTTGAGCACTGTGTTGGCTATGTTCTCATTAATGCCGCGCCAGTACACTGCCTCTCGGGCCCGTCGGTGGCACTTTTCCACGCCAAGGTGGCCCTCGTGTAGTTGTTCCAGGACAAGTTGGTGCATGCTACATGGGATGACAATGCGGTCCAGTTTTAGAAGAACCCTGTCTACTACCGCCAGATCATCTCTGACATTATAGAATTGAGGGCATTGGCCCTTGAGCCACCCATCCGTTAGGTGGCGCATGACACGCTGTAGCAAGGGGTCAGCCGCCGTCTCGCGTCGAATTTGGATGAGGCGTTCATCCGAGACAGATAGATTGGAGGCTGCAAATGCCACATGGGTGTCAACCTGGCAGACAAATCCCGCTGGGTCACATCGAGTGTTGACTGCCCTGGAGAGAGCGTCAGCAATGATGAGGTCTTTGCCTGGGGTGTATACCAGCTGGAAGTCATATCGCTGGAGCTTGAGAAGAATACGCTGGAGGCGAGGCGTCATGTCGTTCAAATCTTTCTGTATTATATTGACCAGCGGGCGATGGTCGTTCTAGACAGTGAATTGAAGACGTCCGTAGACATAATCGTGAAACTTAACAACATCGGTCAGAAGGCCCAGGCACTCCTTTTCTATCTACGCATAGCGCTGCTCCGCGGGGGTCATCGCCCGTGATGCATATGCACCGGGGGCCCATGATGAGGCCTCATCGCGTTGAAGGAGCACTGCCCCAATGCCGGATTGACTGGCAACGGTCGAAATTTTGGTCTCCTTTGCTGGATCAAAGTAAGCTAAGACACGGGCCTTGGTCAATTTCGCCTTGAGTTCTCTCCATTCGCGCTCGTGGGCAGGGAGCCATTGGAAGTCTGTCGTCTTCCTGACCAGGTTCCTGAGAGCCATGGTATGAGAGGCGAGGTTTGGGATAGATTTCCCTAAAGAATTGACCATGCCCAGAAATCGGAGGACCGCCTTCTTGTCCTCTGGTGTTTTCATAGCTGTGATGGCAGCTACCTTGTCCGCATCCGGCTGCACACCAAATTGGGAGATGTGGTCCCCGAGGAACTTAAGGTCTGTCTGACCAAAAGGGCATTTTTCCCTGTTGAGGCGGAGGCCATGCTCATGTATACGTCTGAATACGTGCTGGAGGCGACTAACATGCTCCTGCGGGGTGGTGGACCAAATGATTATGTCATCGACATAGACGCGTATACCTTCAATACCTTCCATCATTTGTTCCATAATCCTATGGAACACTTCTGATGCCGAGATGATCCCAAACGGCATCCTGTTGTAACAATATCTTTCAAAGGGGGTGTTAAATGTGCAGAGTTTCCTGCTGGATTTATCAAGCTGAATTTGCCAGAATCCTTTTGAGGCGTCAAGTTTGGTAAAGAGCTTGGCGCGAGCCATCTCACATGTGAGCTCTTCGCGCTTGGGAATTGGATAGTGTTCTCTCATAATATTGCAATTTAGATCCTTGGGATCAATGCAAATTCTCAATTCGCCGGAAGGCTTTTTTACACATACCATGGAACTGACCCAGTCGGTCGGTTCCGTGACTTTGGAAATCACTCCTTGGTTCTGGAGGACCTGCAGCTGCTGCTTGAGGCGGTCCTTAAGGGGTGCTGGGACCCTGTGAGGTGCGTGCACCACAGGCGTGGCATTCGGTTTTAATAAAATCTTGAAGGTGTACGGGAGCGTGCCCATGCCATCAAAGACGTCGTGGTACTGGTTGATAATGGTATCGAGCTGCGCCCTGAGGTCGGTGTCCTGAAAGGCAGGTGCGTCAGCAGGAGAGAGAGAGTGAACTCTCTGAACTAGGTTCAACAGCTTGCATGCCTGCGCGCCAAGCAGGGAGGCTTTCGAGGAGCCCACAATTTCAAAGGGAAGGATGGCTTTGCATGACCTGTGCGTCACTTCAAGTTGGCATGAGCTGCTGGCAGCAATGGCATTGCCATTATAATCTAATAGCTGGCAGGCTGATGGCAGGATGGCTGGTTTGGCCCGAAGGCTTTGGAGGCCAGAGCGCGCAATGAGATTGGCGGAGGCACCAGTGTCCAGGCGGAATCATATTTGGGACCGGCTGACCATAAGGGTGGCACACCACTCATCGTCCGGATCGATGCTGTATACCTGGAGTTGCTCGATTGCTTGGACCCGTTCTGCCTCGTGGGGACCTTGTTGTGCCGTTTCAGCCGCTTGGATGTGGGAATACCGACTAGTGGCGTGTTCATGTAGCACGCAGGTCTCGATGGCAATCACTAGGGTGAGCTGCTTTACCTTGAGGAGCTGCTGGCATAGGGGGTCCGACTGAACACCGAAAACAATCTGGTTGTGTATCATGGAGTCGGAGGTGGGCCCATAATTACAGGACTGCGCAAGGATGCGGAGGTGGGTGAGAAAGGACTGGAAAGGTTCATCCTTACCCTGCAAACGCTGTTGGAATACATAGCACTCAAAACTTTCATTCACCTCGATGTCGCAGTGACTGTCAAACTTAAGGAGGACTGTTTTGAATTTTGATTTATCTTCACCATCAGCAAAGGTGAGAGAATTGAAAATGTGGATGGCATGTTCCCCGGCCGTGGACAGGAAGAGAGCGATCTTCCTGGTGTCTGAGGCAGCTTCCCGGTCTGTGGCTTCAAGGTAGAGCTGGAAGCGTTGTTTGAATATCTTCCAGTTGGCCCCTAGGTTACCGGTGATGCGGAGCGGCGGCGGCAGGCGGACGCTGTCCATTTTGCAGGATGACTGTATGCTGGTGGAAGGCAGATCACTTGCAAGTAGGTCTAAGACGTTCTAACATCCCTCAACTACTGGTATCATGATGTGTTGGGTGCTCTGGATCCGTGGAACACATACAGGCCACCAACACTTAAAATAGTACAACTGTTGAACATACTTTCACTGTGGGTTAACACGATGTTAGATTAAACTAAAGATCTATGCCTGTCCTAACCAGTCTATGCACTTAGCACATGGTGAAGATCTATGCTGTAAGCTGTAAGCTCGGTCCTTCTGAGAGGCTGCATCCCGAATGAGTGGGAACTCTGATGCCCTCTGTCTATATAGTGAGTGTGTTCTAACTGGTGATTGGCTGCAGCTTTTTGTGTGTTGATTGGTCTTGCTGTGTGTCCATCAGTGTGTGTGTCTGCACCATGATATACTGGTATATATTATGACAGGGATGGGGTTCAGTCTGTCAATCTTGGGAGGAGGGATCGCTCACCGGCGTTAACATCCCAATATGTCAGAGTACGTCTTGTATTAAGGGGGTCTGAAGGCTGGCATGCAGGCATACGTGTCTTCGTTGCTGCGCTTGTATCCAAATTGCCACTGAGGGAGTGTCCTTCCTTAGTGGGAGCTGGAAAGTGGATGGGAGGAGGTGAATATAGAGGGTCAGCACTGGGGGTGACTGTGAGGTAGCTGGGTGGGGGTTCCACGAGAGGCCAGGCTGTGAAGTCAGAATTGGGGACTCAGGAATGGGTTACCATACTGCCTCATGAGACAAGGAGACCTTCTCATTGCGGGGAGGATGACTGCAATGTGATTCGAACCCCGCATTCAGGCAGCACTGTGAGGACAAAGGGGTTAAGCTGCATGGAAATTCAAATCCACCTGTCAGAGAAGTTTGACTGTCAGGAATTGGTGTCAGAGTGGATGGCTTTGGCTGATGGAAGGCCTGTCAACTCTGCATCCCTTGGGAGAATGAGGGTGCCCTCTAGGGATGTGCTTGTCATGCTAATTGCAGGCTTCACGAGAATAATGTTCCTGAAATGCAACCTTACTCTTCCTTGAGGGAGAGCTCCGCTCGAACCCCACATCCCATGGAGTAGCCTGGGGGCCATCAGGCACCTCGAG
This sequence comes from Scyliorhinus torazame, assembly GCF_047496885.1. Taxonomy (NCBI): domain Eukaryota; kingdom Metazoa; phylum Chordata; class Chondrichthyes; order Carcharhiniformes; family Scyliorhinidae; genus Scyliorhinus; species Scyliorhinus torazame. The sequence continues at coordinate 36,061,253 of NC_092724.1, forward strand.
GGAGGAGGAGTTGATGGGGCCCGTGCCAGTGACACTTGCAGGGCAGGTGCCGGAACACCGCAGCACCTTGGACTCCCCCCTCCTGTCCCTGGTGTATCTGGTGGGTAGTGGCTGAAAGACAGTGGCACCATGCCACCTAAGACACCCGTGAAGCAGACGGGCTCATCCAGGCCCGGTCACCCCAGAAGATGGCTGTGAACAGGGACCCAAGTCACAGCAGGCCAGAATCACAGCAGGAATCACAGCAGGCCCCCTCCACTCCTGCTTTACCTTCTGGGGATCCACCTCAACACAGCAAAGTTAGACACCAGTTAAGTAGGTATGGGTGTTGGGCACAGTTTAGTGATTGGGGCCAGGGCACGTTTCTGTATTGCTATGGGCCAGGGTTTAGAGAACCCCAAAGTATATCATGGAGTTCACCTGACCCATAACTTTTAATAGATTGTGGTTGCGGGGAGCATACGGTCCACTCTGCAGTATGGTGCAAACAGAGCTTTGCAGTACTTTTAAATTAAAACAATGTTTATTCTATGAACTCCAGTTAACCTTTTTAAAACATACAGTGAACATCTTAGCAACCATGAATTCAAATACAACCCCCAAAGAATACAACATTAAGTAATCCTTAATAACTTCCCAAACAACATCAAGAAGACAAAAGAAACACCTTTTAACAGAAGCACATTAGGTTTCCATTCACTACTGAGAACATTTATAATTCTGAATTCACCAAATGATCAAGAGATAGTCTTTTCATGGCAGAGAGATCAACAGTACACCTGCTCTGTCTGGCTTCAGCTCCAACACTGAAAACAGCAAACAGCCTAAAACGAAAGTAAAAAAGCTGACAGACAGCCCAGCTTCACACACTCTCTGACATCACTGCAGTAATAGCACTAGAGACCCGGGTTTAATTCCAACCTTGATCGACTGTGTGCAGTTTGCACATTCTTCCCGTGTCTTTCCTCCGGGTGCTCCCACAGTCCAAAGATGTGCAGATTAAGTGCCACCTTAGTGTTCAGGAAAGTGCATGTTAGGTGGGGTTACGGGGTGAGGGCAGGGGATTGGGCTTGGGTGGGGCGATCTTTCAGCAGGTCAGTGCTGACTCAAAGGGCTAAATGGCCTCCTTCTGCACTGTAGGGATTCTATGATCTTCTATAAATAAGTCTTCTTAGAATAGGATAAGCGATCGTAACTGGGGAGGTAATGAAAGAAGGTCTGTGGTGTGAGGTGCTGCAAAGGGTGAATGCCTCAACCTCATGCGCGCATTGGGGCTGATACAACTCAAGGTCATGTATACGGCGCACTTCATGAAAGCGAGGATGAGCTGGCTCTTTGAGAGGGTGGAGGATGTCTGTGAGTGGTGTGGGGGGGGGGGGGGGGCCTGCAATTCATGTGCATATGTTTTGGTCCTGCCCGAAGTTAGAGAGGGATTGGAGGAAGATTTTTAGCATCATCTCGGGGGTACTGCATGTTGACTTGGAACTGGATCCCCTAGAGGCCATTTTCAGGATGCCGGGCCGGCCTGTACTGCAGGCTGGTGTGGGGGAAGATGTTTTATCCTTCACCTTGCTGACTGCCTGGAGCAAGTCCTGCTGGGGTGGAAGTCAGCTTCTCCACCTTGTGCCTTGGCATAGCGGGGGCACCTACTGAAATTCTTGACCAACTAAAATTATATTACATTTAATTTTCTTTCCACTATCAAAATGCCAGAGTGCCCCATGTTATTCATCATTTTCAGAGTGAAAATCTGAAATGCTGCTGCCTTAAATATACAGGTTAATATCAATAAAATTGGGAGATAGTAGGGCCCTATGGATTTGATTGATAAATGAAGCTTTCGTGAAAGATTTTTAAATCGGTGGCTCTAAAAATGCAGCTAAGGGCTTTAGGGGATATCATGAGCTCATTCTAGCTCTGGATATATTCTGTAAATGTGATTGCGTAGAACGTGGCTGCTCTGTATTATCACTTGGTATTTTGTGTGTGTCACCAAAAGCTCGGGTGAATCACAACCAAAATTAACTGCGACGACTGATAACGAAAATGTGGCCTGTACCTTCTCCCTCAATCTTGCCATTCATCCCACGCACTGCTGCCTCTGCATCTCTGAGGTCTGCAAACTCCACAAAAGCAAAACCTGGAGGGTTCCATGCTACCCACACATTCCTCAAAGGGCCATAATAGCTCTCCTTTCCAGCTGCCATTCCCAAATCACCTACGTAGACCTTGCAGTCTGAATCTCTGGAATTATAAGACAGTCTTTAGTTCCGTTGTCTTTCCGTCCATCCTGCTCCATCGGTTACGGGATGTTGCTTGTGTTAATCGATTAACACCAATAACTATAGCTGTTGTAGTGCCATTAGAGCGGGAGCCAGGCCTTTGGGTATTGACAGAGTGGCACGGTGGCATATTGGTTAGCATTGCTGCCTCACAACGCCAGGGATCCGGGTTCAATTCCTGCCTTGGGTGACTGTCTGTTTGGAGTTTACATGTTCTCCTCGTGACTTCCTGGATTTCCTCCAGGTCCTCCGGTTTTCTCCCACAGTCCAAAGATGGGCAGGTTAGGTGGATTGACCATGCTAAATTGCCCTTAGTGTCCAAAGATGTGCAGGATAGGTGGATATGCCATGATAAAATTACCACTTAGTGGCCAATGATGTGCAGGTTAGGTGGGGTTAAGGGGATAAGGCGGGAGTGTGACAATAGGTAGGGTGCTCTTTCTGAGGGTCGGTGTAGATTTGATGGGCCAATTGGCCTCCTTCTGCACTGTAGGGATTCTCTGGGACAGAGAGAGAGAAGAAAATAAAGTTGGGGCACACCTGCACACTTCTTGTGGCACACCAATTGAGAACCATTGATCTAGGTTACTTTTGCCCATCTGAGTTTTCCAGTCTATATGGAGATTAAAATCCCCCATGATTATTGCCATCCTTTTCTGACAAGCTTCCATATTTCCTCCTTTACACTCTGTCCTACGATATTCTTACTGGAAGTGGACCTGTATATCACTCCCACAAGTATCTTCTTGCCTTCATAATTCTTCATCCGTACTCATGAGGCCATTGGATTTATTTTCTTTGTTAGATGAAAGATATATGAGCCCCTCCTCATGCACCCACTCTCCCCCAGCCCAGAAATAAAGTGACTCTTGACAAGTTGGTACACTTTGGAACCATTAAAGAATTGTGGCTTGCAAATAAAGAATAGTATTGCAGATACATTAGCGATATGGTAATTAAGTGAGACTTCAATACAAGATCCTGTACTTAAATCTGAAAATTTTATCCACATGTGGCAACAGGCAATGCTGGTCAACTGGTTCCAATTTCTAGTTCTCTGCATTCTCTGGGGAAAATCACCATTGGTTTATGCTTCCCATGTGTCATGTGAGAGTACCTTTAAGAAATGGGTGTTTATAAATGGGTGTATATATAAATATCTGTAGTCAGAGTACCTTTAAGAAATGGGTGTTTACTACTGCAGTGATGTCAGAGAGTGGGTGGAGCTGGGCTGTCTATCAGCTTTTTACTTTCGTTTTAGGCTGCTTGCTGCAGGGTGTGGTTTAATTTTGTTTTCAGTGTTGGAGCTGAAGCCAGACCAAGCAGGTGTACTGCTGTGTTCTCTGCCATCAAAAGACTATCTCTGGATGAATTCAGAATTATAAATATTCTCAGTAGTGAAGTTAAGCCTGATGTCTTTCTGTTTTGAAGGTTTTTTAAAGTCTTATGGATGTTAAAAGGGCAGCTTAATCATTACTTAGTTTTGTATTCTTTGGGGGTTGTATTTGAATTGATGGTTGCTAAGATGTTCACTGTATGTTTCAAAAAGGTTAACTTGAGTTCATAGAATAAACATTGCTTTGCTTTAAAAAATACTTTTCCATTTCTGCTATACCACTCCTGTAGAGTGGGTCGTGTGCTCCCCATACCACAATCTATTGAAAATTGTGGGTCAGGTGAACTCCATGATACACTTTGGGGTTCTCTAAACCCTGTCCCATAACAAATTGGGGGCTCGAGGGGGATAAAAGTCTATCTATTGGATTGGCTTAGTGAACTTAAAGACAGTAAGGGGTGAGCATGCTGTGGTTGCTTTTCAGGTGTGGTACTCTAGTTTAAGTAGGGAATGTGTTGTGGACAATGGCTCTTTCAGAGGCTCTGACATTTTAGGGGGTGGAGACGGTCACACACAGTACTTTACGGACAGAGACTAAAAGCAGACTGTTAGATTTGGCAAAAACATTGCAGTTAACATTACCTGACAAATTACGAAAGGATGAGGTAATTATGGTGGTGGCTAAGCATTTAAAATTGCCTGAGATACAGTTTGACTCATTGGAAATGGCAAAAATTCAGTTGCAAATTAAACAAATGGAACATGAGAAAGAATTAAAGCAGCTTGAATACGAAAGAGATAGAGAGGGAAAAGAAAGAGTGAGAGAATGAGATAGAGAGGAAAAAGAAACAGAGAGGGAGGAAAAAGAAACAGAGAGAGAGAGGAAAAAGAAAAGGAGGGAGAAGAAGGGAGGAAAGAAAGAATAGCCCCAGCAGAACAAAAAGAAAGAGAAAGGGAGATACAGATCAGGGAAAAAGATAACGAGATAGAGTTTGAACTTCAGAAAATGGCCATGAAACATGACAGTCAGTTAAAATTGGCAGACATAAAGGGAAACGTATAGTTGGATGATAGTGATGAGGATAGTGAGAAAGAGTGTCAAAGTCGAAGGCTTGGTGGGAATCTATTTAATTATGTCCAAGGATTGCCAAGGTTTGATGAGAAGGAGGTAGAAGCCTTTTTCATTTCATTTGAGAAGGTAGCTATACAAATGAAATGGCCACAGGACATGTGGGTATTTCTGATTCAAACAAAGCTGGTAGGTAGGGCTAGTGAAGTGTTTGCATCACTACCGGAGGAGGTATCCGGTTTGCATCACTATCTGGGAAGTATGAGGAGGTGAAAAAATCCATCTTAGGGGCATATGAACTAGTGCCTGAAGCCTACAGACAAAGGTTTAGAAATTTAAGGAAAGAATTTGGTCAAACATACATGGAGTTTGAAAGGCTCAAACAAATTAATTTTGATAGGTGGATAAGGGCTTTGAAAATAGACCAAACCTATGAAGCTCTCAGAGAAATTATACTTTTGGAGGAGTTTAAAAATTCAATTCCTGATGTAGTGAGAACTCATGTGGAAGAACAGAGGGTTAAAACTGTGAGATTAGCAGCGGAAATGGCAGATGATTATGAATTAGTTCATAAATGAAAGCTTGGTTTCCGACATCAGTTTCAGCCTGTGAGGGATAAAAACTGGGGATAAAAACATCAGAAATACTCAAGTGGTAAAGGTAAAGGTGTTCTGATGGGAGATAATAAGGAGAGTGTCCCTCAGATTAAAAAAGAAATCCAGGAGGGTGGAAAAGAAATGAAAAGTTTCAAATGTTTTCACTGTAATAAACTAGGCCATGTAAAGTCATAGTGTTGGTGGTTGAAGAAAAGCACTGGGAAGGCTGATGTGGTAAAACAGGATAAGACAGTGGGGTTTGTTAAAGTGGTGAAGGAAAGCCCAAGTGAAGCGAAGGAGGTGCAAAGGATTGTACAGTCTGATCAAAAGGTGATTGATAGGAAAGTGCCAGATCGCTTTAAAGAATTTACTTGTGTGGGTAAAGTTTACTCATATGTATCAGGAGGAGCAGGTAAAGAAGTCACAATTTTAAGAGATACGGGAGCTAATCAATCTTTAATGGTAAGAGATGAGGAGTTATGTAGTCTGGGAAGAATGTTTCCAGAAAAGGTGGTAATATGTGGAATTCAGGGTGAGAGGAGTAGTGTTCAATTATATAAGGTAAGGTTGGAAAGTCCAGTGAAGACTGGTGAAGTGGTAGGAGGAGTAATAGAGAAACTATCTTGTCCAGGAATACAGTTTATCTTGGGTAATGATATAGCTGGATCGCAGATGGGAGTTATGCCTACTGTGGTTGATAAGCCAGTGGAAAATCAGACAACTGAAGTGTTGAAGGACAAATATCCTGGGATCTTTCCGGATTGTGTAGTAACAAGGTCGCAAAGTCACAGGTTAAGACAAGAGGAGAAATCAAAGAGTGAAGATGAAGATGAAGTTGAAGTGCAATTATCAGAAACGATTTTTGATCAGCTGGTTGAAAAAGAACAAGAACAGGTGGAGGATGAGGCGGATATATTTAGTTCAGGAAAATTGGCAGAGTTACAACAGAAAGATATAGAAATAAAACAGATGTATCAGAAAGCATATACGGAAGAGAAATCTGAGTGTATACCAGAGTGTATTACTGTAAAAGTGATGTCTTGATGAGAAAATTGAGACCTTTACATGTGCAGGCGGATGAAAAGTGGGCAGAAGTTCATCAAGGAGTATTGCCGGTAGGGTATAGAAAGGCGGTGTTGCGAATTGCACATTAGGTACCTGGGGGGAGGTCATTTGGGAATAAGGAAAACTTAAGCTAAAATACAAATTTTTTATTGGCCTGGACTACATAAAGACGTAGTTAAATTTTGTCAATCATGTCACACATGTCAAGTGATAGGGAAACCTCAAGCAGTGATAAAACTAGCACCCTTAATACCCATTCCAGCATTTGAGGAACCTTTTACAAGGGTCCTAATTGATTGCATAAGACCGCTTCCTGAAACAAAAAGTGGGAATCAATATCTTTTGACTATAAATGATGTGTCTACTAGGTTTCCAGAGGCTATTCCTGGATGTAATATTACAGCTAAAAAGGTTGTGGAGGAGTTACTTTAATTCTTTACTAGATATGGACTTCCCACAGAAATACAATCGGATCAAGGATCAAATTTTACCTCAAGGTTGTCCAAAGAAGTTATGGATAGCTTAGGAATAAAACAATTTAAATCAATTGCGTACCATCCAGAATTGCAGGGAGCTTTAGAAAGGTGGCATCAGACATTAAAGACAATATTGCGAGCTTATTGTCATGATTATCCAGAGGATTTGTATAAAGGAATTCCATTTGTACTGTTTGCAATTAGGGATGCACATCATGAGTCAATCAAATTTAGTCCTTTTGAACTAATATTTGGTCATGAGGTAAGAGGACCACTTAAATTGATTAAGGAAAAATTGGTGAGTGAGAAATCAGAAATTACATGATTGGATTAGGTGTCAAATTTTAGGGAACGATTAAATAGAGCAGGTGAATTGGCTAGGCAACATTTAAAAGTTGCACAAAATGTGATGAAACGGGTAGCGGACAAGAAATCCAAAGTTCGTAGTTTTGCCAGTGGAGATAAAGTTTTAGTATTGTTACCAGTGATAGGTGAACCTTTAAAAGCTAGGTTTTGTGGACCTTATCAGAGTGAAAGGAAATTAAGTGAGGTGAATTATATGGTAAAAACGCCGGATAGGAGGAAAACTCACCGAGCGTGTCATATGAATGTGCTTAAAAGGTACTTTGAAAGGGAAGGCGAGAAAAAGGAGGAGGTTTTAATGATTCTTTTTTAAAAAATATATATTTTATTCAAGATTATTTTGGCCAAACTTAACAGTACATAGTTTTTCTTTTAAACAAAAATAAAGCAATATAAATAACAGTGGCCAGTTTTAAACAAGTAAATAAATAATAATACATAAACAGAAACAAAAACAAAACTAAATGTCAAAAATAGTTACTCTCCAAAGATACAATCCAACAGTCCAATATACATAACCTATAACAAATGTCTATACATGTACAATGACATCCCTAAGAGCCCACCCGGATCCTCCCGCCCCCCCCCCCCCCCCCCCCCCCCCCCGGGTTGCTGCTGTTGTTTTCCTTCTTTTTCATTCCCTCTATCGTTCTGTGAGGTAGTTGACGAACGGTTGCCACCGCCTGGTGAACCCTTGAGCCGAACCCCTTAGTACGAACTTGATCCGTTCTAACTTTATAAACCCTGCCATGTCGTTTATCCAGGTCTCCACGCCCGGGGGTTTGGCTTCCTTCCACATAAGCAATATCCTGCGCCGGGCTACTAGGGACGCAAAGGCCAAAACATCAGCCTCTCTCGCCTCCTGCAGTCCCGGCTCTTCTGCAATCCCGAATATAGCCAACCCCCAGCCCAGCTCGACCAGGACCCCCACCACCTTCGAAAGCACCTTCGCCACCCCCACCCAGAACCCCTGTAATGCCGGACACGACCAGAACATGTGGGTATGATTCGCTGGGCTTCTAGAGCATCTCCCACACCTATCCTCTACCCAAAAAAATTTACTGAGCCGTGCTCCAGTCATATGCGCCCTGTGTAGAACCTTGAATTGTATCAGGCTTAGCCTGGCACACGAGGACGACGAGTTTACCCTACGTAGGGCATCAGCCCACAGCCCCTCCTCAATCTCCTCCCCCAGCTCTTCTTCCCATTTCCCTTTCAGCTCACCTACCATGATCCCCCCCTCGTCCCTCATTTCCCTGTATATGTCCGACACCCTACCATCCCCCACCCATGTCTCTGAGATCACTCTATCCTGCACCTCCTGCGTCGGGAGCTGCGGGAATTCCCTCACCTGTTGCCTCGCAAAAAACCTTAATTGCATATACCGAAATGCATTCCCTTGGGGCAACCCATATTTTTCCATCAGCTCTCCCAGACTCGCAAACGTCCCATCTACGAACAGATCTCTCAATTGTACTACCCCAGCTCTTTGCCATGCTCCAAATCCCCCATCCATTCTCCCCGGAACAAACCTATGGTTCTTTCTTATCGGGGACCGCACCGAGGCTCCCGTCCTTCCCCCATGCCATCTCCACTGCCCCCAAATTTTTAATGTTGCCACCACCACCGGGCTTGTAGTATATTTCTTCGTTGAGAACGGCAATGGTGCCGTCACCATTGCTTGTAAGCTGGTCCCCTTGCAGGACGCCCTCTCCAATCTCTTCCACGCTGCTCCCTCCCCTTCTCCCATCCACTTACACACCATTGAAATATTGGTGGCCCAGTAATAATCATTTAGGCTCGGTAGTGCCAGCCCCCACCTATCCCTACTATGCTGCAACAACCCCCTCCTCACTCTCGGGGTCTTCCCGGCCCACACAAAACTCATAATGCTTTTCGCAATTCTCTTAAAAAAAGCCTTCGTGACCATCACCGGGAGGCACTGAAACACAAAGAGGAATCTCGGGAGAACCACCATTTTAACCGCCTGCACCCTCCCTGCCAGTGACAGGGATACCATGTCCCATCTTTTGAAGTCCTCCTCCATCTGTTCCACCAATCGTGTTAAATTAAGCCGGTGCAAGGTTCCCCAATTCTTGGCTATCTGAATCCCCAAGTATCGGAAGTCTCTTGTTACCTTCCTCAGCGGTAAATCCTCTATTTCCCTGCTCTGCTCCCCCGGATGCACCACAAACAACTCACTTTTCCCCATGTTCAATTTATACCCCGAAAAATCCCCAAACTCCCCAAGTATCCGCATTATCTCTGGCATCCCCTCCACCGGGTCCGCCACATACAACAACAAATCATCCGCATACAGAGATACCCGGTGTTCTTCTCCTCCCCTAAACACTCCCCTCCACTTCCTGGAACCCCTCAGTGCCATGGCCAGGGGCTCAATCGCCAGTGCAAACAATAACGGAGACAGGGGACACCCCTGCCTCGTCCCTCTGTAAAGCCGGAAATAATCAGACCCCCGTCCATTCGTAACCACACTCACCATCGGTGCCCTATACAGCAACTGTACCCATCTGATATATCCATCACCAAAGCCAAATCTCCTCATCACCTCCCACAGATAATCCCACTCCACTCTATCAAATGCTTTCTCGGCATCCATCGCCACCACTATCTCCGCTTCCCCCTCTGGCGGGTGCATCATCATTACCCCTAGCAACCTCTGTATGTTCGTGTTCAGCTGTCTCCCCTTCACAAACCCAGTTTGGTCCTCATGAACCACCCCCGGGACACAGTCCTCTATCCTCGTCGCCATTACCTTGGCCAGAATCTTAGCATCCACATTTAAAAGAGAAATGGGCCTATAGGACCCGCATTGCAGCGGGTCTTTTTCCTTCTTTAGGAGGAGCGATATCTTTGCCTCTGACATAGTCGGGGGCAACTGCCCCCTTTCCCTAGCCTCATTAAAGGTTCTCGTCAGAAGCGGGGCCAGCAAGTCCATATACTTCCTATAAAATTCCACCGGGAATCCGTCTGGTCCCGGGGCCTTCCCCGCCTGCATGCTCCCAATCCCTTTCACTACCTCCTCCATCTCAATCTGTGCTCCCAGTCCCGCCCTCTCCTGCTCCTCCACCTTAGGGAATTCCAGCTGATCCAGAAAGCACATCATTCTCTCCTTCCCTTCCGGGGACTGAGCTTTATATAATCTTTCGTAGAATACCTTGAACACCCCATTCACTCTCCCCGCTCCCCGCTCCATCTCTCCCTCCTCATCTCTCACCCCCCCCTATCTCCCTCGCTGCTCCCCTCTTCCTCAGTTTGTGGGCCAGCAACCGGCTCGCCTTCTCCCCATATTCATACTGTACCACTTGTGCCTTCCTCCATTGTGCCTCTGCATTACCCGTAGTCAACAAGTCAAATTCTACATGTAGCCTTTGCCTTTCCCTGTCCAGTCCCTCCTCCGGTGCCTCCGCATATTGTCTGTCCACCCTCAAAAGTTCTTTCAGCAACCGCTCCCTTTCCCTACCCTCCTGCTTTCATTTATGTGCCCTAATAGATATCAGCTCCCCTCTAACCACTGCCTTCAGCGCCTCCCAGACCACTCACACCTGAACCTCCCCATTGTCATTAAGCTCCAAGTACCTTTCAATACACCCCCTCACCCTTAAACATACCCCCTCATCTGCCAATAATCCCATGTCCATTCTCCAGGGCAGGTGCTGTTCTTTTTCCTCCCCTATCTCCAGGTCCACCCAATGTGGAGCGTGGTCCGAGATAGCTATAGCCGTGTACTCTGTCCCTGTCACCTTCGGGATCAGCGCCCTTCCCAAAACAAAAAAGTTTATCCGTGAATATACTTTATGGACATAGGAGAAAAACGAGAACTCCTTACTCCTAGGCCTGCTAAATCTCCAGGGGTCTACTCCTCCCATCTGCTCCATAAAGTCCTTGAGCACCCTAGCTGCAGCCGGCCTCCTCCCGGTCCTGGACCTCGATCTGTCCAGCCCTGGCTCCAGCACCGTATTAAAGTCTCCCCCCATTACCAACTTTCCCGCCTCTAGGTCTGGGATACGTCCCAACATACGCCTCATAAAATTGGCATCATCCCAGTTCGGGGCATACACGTTCACTAGAACCACCGCCTCCCCTTGCAATCTGCCACTCACCATCACATATCTACCACCACTATCCGCCACTATGGTCTTTGCCTCAAACAGTACCCGTTTCCCCACTAATATAGCCACTCCCCTGTTCTTTGCGTCTAACCCCGAATGAAACACCTGCCCCACCCATCCTTTGCGTTGACCTGGTCTATCAGTTTCAAATGCGTCTCCTGCAACATAACCACATGTGCCTTTAATTTCTTTGGGTGTGCGAGTACCCGTGCCCTTTTAATCGGCCCATTCAGCCCTCTCACGTTCCACGTGATCAGCCGGGTTGGGGGGCTCTTTACCCCCCCCCCCCCTTGTCGACTAGCCATCCCCTTTTTTAATCCAGCTCCTCACCCGGTTCCCACGTAGCCGTATCTCCCCCCGACGGCGCCCTCCCGCCTCGACCACCCCACCCCGTACCAGCTCCCCCTTCTCCCCAGCAGCAGCAACCCAGTTAACCCCCCCCCTCCCGCTCGATCCTTTTCTAGCGTAATTGCACCCCCCATGTTGCTCCCAGAAGTCAGCAAACTCTGGCTGACCTCGGCATTCCCCCCGTGACCTCGGCCCCCACTGTGCGAGGTCCCCTCCTTCCTGCTTCCCTGTTCCCGCCATGATTACCATAGCGCGGGAACAAAGCCCGCGTTTCCCACTTGGCCCCACCCCTAATGGCCGGCGGCCACAATTCCTCACCCTTCCCCCCCCCCCCCCCTCCCCCACGACATGGGGAAGAGAGAAAAGTTACAGGGTCGCAAGATTAACAACTTGAGAGATCATCCCTTCCCCTTTTCCCCCCCTTCACCCCACGTAATCACCCCACCACTTTGTCCCAAACGTTCTTTTTCTGGCCCGCCTATTCCAGCTGCTCCTCCACAATAAATGTCCACGCCTCTTCTGCCGTCTCAAAGTAGTGGTGCTTCCCTTGGTGTGTGACCCACAATCTTGCCGGTTGCAGCATTCCAAATTTGACCTTCCTTTTGTGAAGCACCGCCTTGGCCCGATTAAAACTCGCCCTCCTTCTCGCCACCTCCGCACTCCAATCTTGATATACGCGGATCACCGTGTTCTCCCACCTCCTGTTCCGAGTTTTCTTCGTCCATCTGAGGACCATCTCTCTGTCATTATATCGGAGAAATCTCACCACTATGGCTTGAGGTATTTCTCCAGCCCTCGGTCTTCACGTCATAACTCGATAAGCTCCCTCCACCTCCAATGGGCCCGTCGGGGCCTCCGATCCCATTAACGAGTGATGCATCGTGCTCACATATGCCCCGACGTCTGCCCCCTCCGCACCTTCGGGAAGACCAAGAATCCTTAAATTCTTCCTCCTCGCATTATTCTCCAACACCTCCAGCCTTTCCACACACCTTTTGTGTTGTGCCTCGTGCATCTCTGTCTTCACCACCAGGCCCTGTATTTCGTCTTCATTTTCAGCGGCCTTTGCCTTCGCGACCCGAAGCTGCTGCTCCTGGATCTTTTGTTCCTCCTTTAGCCCTTCAATCGCCTGTAATATTGGGGCCAGCAGCTCCTTCTTCATCTCCTTTTTAAGTTCTTCCACACAGCGCCGCAGGAACTCTTGTTGGTCAGGGCCCCACACTAGACGTCCACCTTCCGACGCCATCTTGCTTTGTGCTTGCTTTCCTTGCCGCTGCTCTAGAGGATCCTCCGCAATCCGGCCACTTTCCTCTCCTTTTTCCATCTGTGTCCAGGGGGAATTCCCTTCTGGTTTACCGCACAGTGTTTTTATCCGTTAAAATTGCCGTTGGGGCTCCTATTAAGAGCCCAAAAGTCCGTTCCACCGGGAGCTGCCGAAACGTGCGACTTAGCTGGTCATCGCCGCACCCGGAAGTCGGTTTTAATGATTCTAATTCAAAGTGACAAACCAAATCCAGATGACTGTGAATTTGACATACCTCAAGTTAAATTGGAAAACGAGGATGATCTTAACAATTGGGATAAATTGTTGAGTTACCTTCCAGAGGAAAAATGAATTGACCTGAAAGAGTTATTGATGTTACAGGGGCAAGTTTGTGGAGATAAATTGGGAAGTACTAAAATGGCTATACATGATACAGATGTGGAAAATGCTGTTCCAATCAAACAACATCCATACAGACTTAACCCTTTAAAATTAGCACAGGTTAACAAAGAGATTGAGAGTATGCTTCAAAATGGCATATTTGAAATGGGTTGCAGCCAGTGGAGCTCACCCATAGTGATGGTACCTAAACCAGACGGTACACAATGGTTGTGTGTGGACTATAAAACGGTTAATGCAGTTACAAGAACGGACTCTTATCCTATCCCACGTTTGGAGGATTGCATTGAGAAAGTGGGACAATCAGCTTTTATTTCTAAACTGGATTCACTTAAAGGTTACTGGCAGGTGCCTTTATCCGAAAGGGAGAAGGATATTTCAGCTTTTGTGATTCCAGATGGTATATACCAATTCAAAGTTATGCCATTTGGCATGAAAACGCACCAACCACATTTCAATGGTTAACTAACAAAGGTGTTTCAGGATTACCCAATTGTGCGGTATACATCGATGATCTGGTACTTTTCAGCCAGACATGGACAGAACATTTGAAACATCTGATGGAGTTATTCGATCGACTTCAGGAGGCAGGCTTGATGATAAACCTAGCCAAAAGTGAATTTGGAAAAGCCCAAGTCACTTTCCTTGAGGAGTTTCCGATATCCTCAAGACGAAGGGAAATCATGCGATTTCTTGGCATGAGTGGATTTGATTGAACATTTGTGCAAAAGGTTTGGAGCGTGATTGCTCCACTGATGGACTTGCTGAAGAATCGTCGAAAATGTCAGTGGACAGCAGCCTTTCAACAGGCATTTGACGGCCTGAATGCTGTGATCACCAATGCTCCTGTGTTGGAGAATTACAAGGGACTCTGTGATCAGATTGAACTAAAGTATCTGACTTTAAAGAGAAATGCCGATGCGTAGAGAAATGGACAGATCGTGCAGTGACCTTCTTGTTCAAAGAGACTGGCAATCGAGAAGGATTTCAGTTGGAGGAAGAAAAAAGAAAAAAAAATGGACTATATTATTACACCTGTTTGCGTGTGTTGTTTTTTGAAATAAAAAGTATATTACTATGTGCATTTCTTAAAAAATGGTGAAAAAGTGAAAAATGAAACCATCTTGAAGTTGATGGTTTATTATTTTTTCTTGGGGGGAGGTGTCTTGTGAGAGTACCTTTAAGAAATGGGTGTTTATAAATGGGTGTGTATATAAATATCTGTAGTGAGAGTACCTTTAAGAAATGGGTGTTTACTACTGCAGTGATGTCAGAGAGTTGGTGGAGCTGGTCTGTCTGTCAGCTTTTTACTTTCATTTTAGGCTGTTTGCCGCAAGGTGTGTTTTAATGTTGTTTTCAGTGTTGGAACTGAAGCCAGACCAAGCAGGTGCACTGCTGTGTTCTCTGCCATCAAAAGTCTATCTCTGGATCATTTGGTGAATTCAGAATTATAAATATTCTCAGTAGTGAAGTTAAGCCTGATGTCTTTCTGTTTTGAAGGTTTTTTAAGTCTTATGGATGTTGAAAGGACAGCTTAATCATTACTTAGTGTTGTATTCTTTGGGGATTGTATTTGAATTGATGGTTGCTAAGATGTTCACTGTATGTTTCAAAAAGTTTAACTTGAGTTCATAGAATAAACATTGTTTTGATTTAAAAATTGTTTTTCCATTTCTGCTGTACCACACCTGTAGAGTGGGTTGTGTGCTCCCCATATCACAGTCTATTAAAAGCTGTGGGTCAGGTGAACTCCATGATACACTTTGGGGTTCTCTAAACCCTGGCCCATAACACATGTCTCTCCCAGATCACTCCATGAGCCACGATTGTTTAGTTTTTCTGCAAGTTACATTACATGGTTCCTGTGCTTCATAAGGCACTTTTCTAGTCTTCAGTGGAGAGAAGTGATTAAGGGACATTAGCAAAGCTTTTTTGAGGTAAAGTTTCCTTTGAATGATTTTTGTTTTATCACAGCCATGAATCACACTTTGATGGATTATGACTAGTTATGTTATTAATGTGATTTACGGTACAACTATGATTATTATTCATTGCAACTAACATTTTAATCACTCTCCAGTAAAATGTTGGCTTTGATCATATTTCATCTTTTCAGTTTGATCCAACTGCTTTACGCAACAAAAGCTTTTGTTTGTGGTAGTGTCGAGTCTAATCTTTCAACTGGCTTTCTCCCTTTCACCAACCAGCCAAAGCCAAGAGCTCTGGGCGGGATTCTCCCATGCCGCGCCGTTTTGGAGAATCGGCGTTCGCCATTCTCCCAACCAGCAAGAACGGTGTCATCGAGGTCGGCGCCGCGACTCCCGGAGAATCGCCCGAGGTGCTGAGTCTTGCAATTCTCCGGACACCCCACTATTCAGCAGCCCGGATGGGCCAAAGTCCTGATGGCGTGACCCCCAGGTCACACCGTCGTGGTTCCCCCCTGCAAAATAAATTTGGCAGCCAGTCGTGCTGGCTGACGATGCGGAGTGAGGAGATCAGCACCCGGCGTTTTCGATGCAGCATGTTGTGGCTTCCACGGCCGATGCTGGGGGGGGGGGTTATGGGGAAGGGTGCTGCCATTCTCGGGAGTGGGGGAGGATGGGGGGAGAATGAGGAGGGAGGCGAAGGAGGAGGGGGAGAGGAGGAGGGGGGAAGGAGGAGGGGGTAAGGAAGGAGGGGGGAAGAAGGAGGGAGGAGGAGGAGGACGGGAGGAGGGGAAAGGAGGAGGGGGAAGGAAGAGGGGGGAAGGAGGAGGGGGAGGGGGAGGGGGGGAAGGAGGAGGGGGGAGGAGGGGGAGGAGGAGAGGGGGAGGAGGAGGGGGGAAGAAGGAGGGGGGAGGAGGAGGATGGGAGGAAGGGAAAGGAGGAGGGGGGAAGGAGGAGGGGGGAGGAGGAGGGGGAAGAGGGGGGAGAAGGAGGAAGGGGAGGAAGGAGGAGGAGAGGAGGGGGAGGAGGAAGTGGGGAAGGAGGAGGGGGAAGGAGGAGGAGGAGGGGAGGTGTCGGCCTGTGTAGCAGCCATGACCGGCACCACTCCCTGCTCCTGGACGTGGATGGACTCCTCCAACTGCGTCTGCAGATTCAGGAAGGCGGCCGTCATCGTGTTGTCCACTCCCTGGGTTTCCAAACGCATGGGGTCTGTGGGTGGGTCTGGTAAGTCCAGGAACCCGGGAACCGTCTGGGCGGCAGCTGGGTGCTGGGGCTGGGCTGCCCTCCGACCGTCCAGCCTCTCAGCTGCTCCTACCTCCACCTGCTGTACCGGTTCGGCTGTGTGGTGCGCACCCGTCAATGTCCCAGAAGCCTCATTACTAATGTGCCCAATCGAGGTGAGGGTATCTGCGATGGTGGAGGGTGTGGGTGACAGCTGTGACGCAAGGTCCATGTCTTCATCGGACCCCAGGTCTGGGGTCTCCTGGGTCGGGCCTTGGACCGATGGACGTTGTCCCCGGCCCATGTGAGGGGCCGTGTCCGGTCTGTCCATTATCTGTTTGGCCATCCTCTGTGCGTCAGTGTCCAGAGTCTCCGTCCTCTGTCCGTCACTGTCCAGAGTCCCGTCCTCTGTCCATCACTGACCTGGCTCTCTGTCCTCTCTTCGTCCGTCTCATGGCCGTCAGTGTCCTGACTGTCGGTCTTGTGTTCGTCAGTGTCGTTTGTGTCGGTCCTCTGTGCGTCCGTCCCCTGTGGGCCGGCTTCAGAAGAGGGCCCTACTGTCCGTCTTCATTCCCGTCCCTGACGTGAGTCCCTGTGGGCGAATGTACGTGGACCTGGACGGCGGTGGCTTGGCTGAGACATTCCGGGACGATCAGCGGCTGGTCCTGGAATACACAACAAAGCATGTATCGTTAGACACGCGGAGACGGGTGTGAGGGGGTGGAGGAGGCTGTGTGAGGGGGTGGAGTGTGGGGTGGGTTAGGGGGTGGAGGGGGCAGTGTGAGGGGGTGGAGTGTGAGGGGGGTTAGGGGGTGGAGGGGGCAGAGTGAGGGGGTGGAATGTGAGGTGGTTAGGGGGTGGAGGGGGCAGTGTGAGGGGGTGGAGTGTGAGGGGGAGTTAGGGGGTGGAGGGGGCAGTGTGAGGGGGTGGAGTGTGGGGTGGGTTAGAGAGTGGAGGGGGCAGTGTGAGGGGGTGGAGTGTGAGGGGGGTTAGGGGTTGGAGGGGGCAGTGTGAGGGAGTGGAATGTGAGTTGGTTAGGGGGTGGAGGGGGCAGTGTGAGGGGGTGGAGTGTGAGGGGGGTTAGGGGGTGGGCAGAGTGAGGGGGTGGAATGTGAGGTGGTTAGGGGGTGGAGGGGCAGTGTGAGGGGGTGGAGTGTGAGGGGGGGTTAGGGGGTGGAGGGGGCAGTGTGAGCAGGTGCAGTGTGAGGGGTGGGTAGGGGGTGGAGGGGGCAGTGTGAGGAGGTGGAGTGTGAGGGGGGGTTGGGGGTGGAGGGTGCAGTGTGAGGAGGTGGAGTATGAGGGGGGGTTAGGGGGTGGAGGGGGTAGCGTGAGGGGGGTTAGGGGGTGGAGGGGGCAGTGTGAGCAGGTGGAGTGTGAGGGGGGGGTGAAAGGGTGGAGGGGGCAGTGTGAGGGGTGGAGAGTGAGGGGGTTAGGGGGTGGAGGGGGCAGTGTGAGGGGGTGGAGTGTGGGGGGAGTTAGGGGGAGGAGGGGCCAGTGTGAGGGGGTGGAGTGTAGGGGGGTTAGGGGGTGGAGGGGGCAATGTGAGGGGGTGGAGTGTGAGGGGGGGTTAGGGGGTGGAGGGGGCAGTGTGAGCAGGTGGAGTGTGAGGGGGGGTGAAAGGGTGGAGGGGGCAGTGTGAGGGGTGGAGAGTGAGGGGGTTAGGGGATGGAGGGGGCAGTGTGAGGGGGTGGAGTGTGGGGGGAGTTAGGGGGTGGAGGGGCCAGTGTGAGGGGGTGGAGTGTAGGGGGGTTAGGGGGTGGAGGGGGCAATGTGAGGGGGTGGAGTGTGAGGGGGGGTTAGGGGGTGGAGGGGGCAGTGTGAGCAGGTGCAGTGTGAGGGGTGGGTAGGGGGTGGAGGGGGCAGTGTGAGGAGGTGGAGTGTGAGGGGGGTTGGGGGTGGAGGGTGCAGTGTGAGGAGGTGGAGTGTGAGGGGGGGTTAGGGGGTGGAGGGGGTAGCGCGAGGGGGGTTAGGGGGTGGAGGGGGCAGTGTGAGCAGGTGGAGTGTGAGGGGGGGTGAAAGGGTGGAGGGGCAGTGTGAGGGGTGGAGTGTGAGGGGGTTAGGGGGTGGAGGGGGCAGTGTGAGGGGGGTAAAGTGTGGGGGGAGTTAGGGGGTGGAGGGGCCAGTGTGAAGGGGTGGAGTGTGAGGGGGGTTAGGGGGTGGAGGGGGCAGTGTGAGGTTGTGGAGTGTGAGGGATGTTAGGGGGTGGAGAGAGCTGTGTGAGGGGGAGGTGTGTGAGGGGGAGGGTTAGGGGGTGGAGGGGCAGTGTGAGGGGGTGGAGTGTGACGGGGGTTAGGGGGTGGAGGGGGAAGTGTGAGGGGGTGGAGTGTGAGGGGGGTTAGGGGGTGGAGGGGGCAGTGTGAGGGGGTGGAGTGTGGGGGGGGGTTAGGGAGTGGAGGGGGCAGTGTGAGGGGGTGGAGTGTGAGGGGGGTTAGGGGGTGGAGGGGCAGTGTGAGGGGGTGGAGTGAGGCTGGGTTAGGGTTGGAGGGGCCAGTGTGAGGGGGTGGAGTGTGTGAGGGGGGTTAGGGGGTGGAGGGGGCAGTGTGAGGGGGGTTAGGGGGTGGAGGGGGCAGTGTGAGCAGGTGGAGTGTGAGGGGGGTGAAAGGGTGGAGGGGCAGTGTGAGGGGTGGAGTGTGAGGGGGTTAGGGGGTGGAGGGGGCAGTGTGAGGGGGTAGAGTGTGGGGGGAGTTAGGGGGTGGAGGGGCCAGTGTGAAGGGGTGGAGTGTGAGGGGGTTAGGGGGTGGAGGGGGCAGTGTGAGCAGGTGGAGTGTGAGGGGGGGTAAAAGGGTGGAGGGGCAGTGTGAGGAGTGGAGTGTGAGGGGGTTAGGGGGTGGAGGGGGCAGTGTGAGGGGGTAGAGTGTGGGCGGAGTTAGGGGGTGGAGGGGCCAGTGTGAAGGGGTGGAGTGTGAGGGGGTTAGGGGGTGGAGGGGACAGTGTGAGGGGGTGGAGTGTGAGGGATGTTAGGGGGTGGAGAGAGCTGTGTGAGGGGGAGGTGTGTGAGGGGGAGTGTTAGGGGGTGGAGGGGGCAGTGTGAGGGGGTGGAGTGTCAGGGGGGTTAGGGGGTGGAGGGGGAAGTGTGAGGGGGTGGAGTGTGAGGGGGGTTAGGGGGTGGAGGGGGCAGTGTGAGTGGCTGGAGTGTGAGGTGGGTTAGGGGGTGGAGGGGGCAGTGTGAGGGGGTGGAGTGAGGCTGGGTTAGGGTTGGAGGGGCCAGTGTGAGGGGGTGGAGTGTGTGAGGGGGGTTAGGGGATGGAGGGGGCAGTGTGAGGGGGTGGAGTGTGAGGGGGTTAGGGGGTGGAGGGGGCAGAGTGAGGGGGTGGAGTGTGGGGGGGTTAGGGGGTGGAGGGGGCAATGTAAGGGGGTGGAGTGTGAGGGGGTTAGGGGGTGGAGGGGGCAGTGTGAGGGCGGTTAGGGGGTGGAGGGAGCAGTGTGAGGGGGTGCAGTGTGAAGGGGGTTAGGGGGTGGAGTGGGCAGTGTGAGGGGGGTTAGGGGGTGGAGGGGGCAGTGTTAGGGTGTGGAGTGTGGGGGGGTTAGGGGGTGGAGGGAGCAGTGTGAGGGGGTGGAGTGTGAGGGGGTGTTGGGGGTGGAGGGGGCAGTGTGAGGGGGGGTTGGGGGGTGGAGGGGGCAGTGTAAGCGGGTGGAGTGTGAGGGGGTTATAGGGTGGAGGGGGCAGTGTGAGGGAGTGCAGTGGGAGGGCGGGTTAGGGGGTGGAGGGGGCAGTGTGAGGGGGTGGAGTGAAACCATCAGAGTTAAGCGGTCAGCAGCAAGATGCACAGATATTGGCAACTTTATGACTGGGGGGGTGGGGGGGGGGTCACTGGGCACCGCACCATGGCAGCTCACAAGGGTGGTGTGATGCCCATGTGGGTCGTGTGGTACGTGGTGGGGGCGGAGGGAGCGGTGGGTTGTGACCCGGGGAAACTCTCGGGGTACTTACCCTGGCTGCCCTCGTGAGGTCATGGAGCTTCTTGCGGCACTGCTCTCCCGAGCGAAGGGTGTGCTCCACAGCGCTAATGGCGATGCCCACATCACGCCAACTGCGCCTGACTGTGCTGGCCGGGTGCCGGTGGCCACGTCTTGGGCACAGGACCACCCTCCGCTCTTCCACTGCGCCCAACAGTGTCTCCAGGTCATTGTCCCGGTACCTGGCGGGGCACAGCCATCTCTCTGTGTCGGGGCGTGGCGCGATGACGGCGCCGCTCTGGCGCCACGCCCCCCGCGTTTTTTACAGCCCCGCTGCTGGCCCCTTTTTGGGGCTGAATCGACGCTGCCGGCGGCCCATTAGCGCCACCGTGAAACGCGACTGCGTTCACGACAGCGTGGACTCTCTGACTCGCCATCGGAGAATCCCGCCCCATGACTTAATGTGCAAGGTAATTTTAATTGAGTCATGCAGAGAAATGAAGACTGGGTCTAAAACACTTTGCCAAATTGGACATTCATTGAATATTTCATTTAGAAGCAGAGTTCCCTATTTCTTCTTCAATATAATTTTTAGTCCAGTAAAGATTATTTTTAATTGCTGCACTCATGTTGGAAGTTATTTGTTCGTCTAAAAGCTAACGTATTGTCTAGGAAACCTTTGAAGAGAAAGCCTATCCTTGTTATGCTAATATGTCAATGGAAAAGTTGTTACTTGTCAAAATCTTGACTACTATTTCAATGTTTGATGTCTGCGAGGGTATCCCAACTTGGAGCACCGGTTCATAGGGGTGTATAGTTTTGTTATGTTCTGGCGTGAGGGGACAAATGAAACCCCAGTGGGAATTAACAGCCCAGTCGTCATGTAACAGTTGTTAAAGGCAATTTATTAAAGTAACAAAAAGACAAAACACACTATCAGGACGACTCTACTCTCTCGCAATTAGGTTATATGCATTACGAAACACGCAAAGATTATATAGAACATATTCCTTGTTATAAAACATATCTATAACACCTGAACTCTGTTCCCCAAACAACATCCAAGTTTAAAAGCAGCTATATAGTTACCACACAATACAGGGATGAAACTCAAATCTGCGAACCATATTTTTCCTGGTCTAGTGAACATATTTTAATACAGCTCTTACAAAGGTTTACTGCACTGCCTTAGCTCTAAGACTTGGAAGCTTGTTTGTTGTAAACTTGGCCTTCAGGCTTGGTGGCTGGAAATTGGCCTGTCCACTTTCCGAGACTGCGAAATGGTAACAACCTCTCCTGGTTTTTCAGAGTCTGGGCAATTATATCTTTGTTGTTCTTTGATTATGCCTTCTGTGCATTCAGCTACTTCCTTGACTATACATTAACAAAGGTATATTTCAGGGACCTTCCCAATCATCTATAATCTGTTTCTCCTCCATAAATTATTTACATTTAATTATTGTCTAAACTGCCGTTCTAAGTTAGTTACTGGGACAGGCGCATACCAATTGAGATCCTTTGAATATTGTTTACAGCTATCTCCAGGCGGATTAATGAAGCTGCATTTCTTGTTGGTCTCTCGAAGCATATCTTTCTGAGGCACTGACAGTCAGGATGGCAATTGTATGTCTCATCTTTCCACAGTTACTTTGAATGTGCGTTACATACAGTGTGCCTTCAGGTAGAACCCTGAATCTAAGACCATCCAAACTAGCCTTTTCAATGTCCTCATCTTCATAAAACAATTGATACTCTCATTGGAAAATCCATGATCCCACTGCAAAGCAGCATTTTGTGCTGAGTCACATGAAGCTCACAATAAATTCCTGACTGACCCTTCAAGAGAGAAGATGTTCATTCAAAAGTTGGGTTTGTGTAGGAACTTGGAGAAATGGGTTGGAGAGGTTATCGACAGCCCCTTCACCATATTTGTATGAAATAGGCCTGGCTTCTTTGTAGGCCGTAATGGGGCTTGATGCTTTTTTGAGAGGTTAATTCAGGTTCAGATATTTTGCAGTAAATTTGATGTCGTACCTTCCAAGAAAGCACTGTAAGCCACTCAATTCTGGCCCTAATGTTATTCTAATGTAAGGCTATCATTTGCATTGCTGTATTTTAGTGGGTGCATTTTATCTCATTCACAGGATAATTTAGGGCAAAACATAAATTGATTGTTAAAATAGTGCATTCTTAAGTCCCAAACTCTAACACTCTACCCCTTCCCAAGGATAGATCTCTGGAGCTAATCTTTGACCAATCTGTTAGGATAATGGGGCTGATCCATTATAGATTTTCTCATTATTTACAACAATTTTCAGACAATTTTTATTTTTTCATTACAGCATTTGTTGCAACTTCCATTATTGCTCCCATAGTACCAGAAAATGTGCTGTAAGCATGAGCAGTCAGCATAAAAAGATGGCATAAATGAAGATGTTATATGAAACACCAACTTACACGGGATCTGAGGAAGCTAGAGTCCTATGGAAGGCATCAAGTGAAGGAACAGTTTGGATGTACAAATACAGTATTTCAAGTTTGAAGTGATGCTAAATTAAAGACACAGACAAAGAAGATCAGCAAATTTGTGACTACTACTAAATATGTTTTTAGGCTTTGGCATACTGACAAGAGTATAGGCCCGGTGTCTGTGTGTAATCATTCTAAAGCTTTACTACTTGCTTGAATGCCACTTGCAGTCAATCTAGAACATCTGTTTAACACTGCCACTGACAGTGAAGGCTCCTCAACATTGCTGTTTCTTGTTCATTCCTTTCCTGTCCCCTACTTGTAGCATAGATACATATTTGTGCAACTCCAGCTATTTTTCTTTTCCCTTCCTAATCCCTTGACTTGGCAATTCTCCATATTAAATACCATTTGTCACTCATTATCCCACCTTGCCAACCAGTAGATTGGATTTGCTTCTTCTTCATTGTTTGAATGCCCAATTGTTTGAACATCCTTATCACCCCTACATTTGGTGCCTTCGACATGCTTAGATAGCTTTACGTGTTTTCCCATCTCCAAATAATTTACAGCTATACTCATGTTTAAGAATTCCCAAATGGAGTAGTTTTATTATTAAGTAGTTAAAAATTTACCACCCATTTATTTGTTTTAAATACTACCTGCCCCTTTGTAAATTGGTTGGAAATGGTGCAGCTGCCTGCATAGGTTTTCAAAATTTAAAGTACCAATTCTTTTTTTTTCCCAATTGAGGGGAAATGTTCGTTTGGCCAATCCGCCTACGCTGCACATCTCTGGGTTGTGGGGGTGAGACCCAAGCAGACATGGGGAGAATGTGCAAACTCCACACGGTCAGTGACCCCGGGGCGTGAGGCAGTAGTGCTAACTACTGCGCCACCGTGCCGCCTGCACTGTGCTGCCTGCATAGTTACCGGCTAAGTGAATCAATGAAATGTATTCGAAATGTCCAAGTACAATTTGGATGGCATGTTCCCGAATGTTTCCTCACTATGGGCATGCAATTATAGGCAGTTGTTAAACCTGTGCCTTTTGAAATTATTTGCTGCCCTGCATTAAAATCTACATGCAGGCAGTCCTGCTGCAAGCTGTGAACTAAATACAGGCAATCGTGCTCGGGCAGAAGGTAGCAGTTCACAGCTTGGACTCAGAGAGGTGATCAATGACTTTAAGGTATTTTGCTTCACAAGCTGATGTGGTTCGATCACTCCTGTGGGAATTACAGCTGGAACTGGTATTAATAGCCGGGTATTTGGCAGATAGGAAGCTGCTGAAAACATTTTAAGAAGACGTAGCAAGGCTTCTGGTAAAGAGTGAAAGGCAGGATTTTCAACAGTGGTCGACTGACACACACAACTAAGCCCAGTACAGCAATCACACCCCTGGTTTTTCCAGTAACTACCCTGGAGAAGCCCAAAATCCATGCTAAAGAAGTTCTTGCCTCCACTCCAAACCTGACACTCGAGAGACCCCGCTATCTTGACTCACTGAAAACTTCTTACCCACGTGGGATTTAAGCTGTCTGAAAAAGTTCAAAATGCTGCAGGGGGTCCCAATGTAATAGGTGGGGAGCATCCAGTGAGTCAAAAAGGTTTCTATTTGTGTTTCCTTAATTTCCTCTCAGCAATGAGTGATTGAAAACATATAAAAGTAGCATCAAAGGTTATTTTGTTGATCCCTTTCTGAGACATCCAATAATGAGCAGAAAGAGGATTCCACAACCCTTTCTTTTACATCATCAAATATTACAAGGAAGCTCTGAGTCGGTGGCCAACGAATGAGTTTGTATACGGTAAGCATTATTAATAGGATTAATGATGCAAATTGGAAAAGTTTTTGCAATGGTGTTGTGCAATGTAGAAATCCATTGGAAAAAACGTTATTTGATCCTTCCCAAGTTTAGATAGGATTGTGGTGGAGACTGGTGGAAAAAACAGTTGATGGAACCTGCTCTAGCCTGAAACTCACCCACCAGTATCTCCTTTTCTGACCACTCTCCAGTGGTCATGATAGGTGCCAAATAAATGCAGGCCATTTTATTTACCTTGAGACCGTTCAATAAATATTTGATAGACTGAGCTCAGAAAAGATTTCAGGAGGATTAATGGAATTGTTCATACAAAAATTACTCAATTTTAATATTCAGTTGGTACACAAAGTAAATATTAGCAATAAAGGAGTTACTAAATGGTGATGAGTGCGGAAGTGCTCTTCATCTAAAAGATTCTTTGGCTGAATATTCTGAGCCTCTCCTTCAAGTGAAAAAAATGATCTAGTTTTAAGACATGTTAAGAAAGATGTTAGTTACACACAGGTTGCATTCTGTAATGCAGAGCAAGCCTGTGGTTCAGCAAAGTGATCATGTCATCTCGCACATATCCTGTTGATACTTAGATGCTTCTAATGATAAGGGCTGATTTTCTTCAAAGTTCTGTAAAGTTTCATGCAGATATTTGCAGAACACTATATTATAATCCTTAATATATCGGTCCTACGTAAATTACACTATGAATATATCTGTCTCCGAGGTGTATAAAATAAAAGGTTTTAACAACTTGCCCACACTTAATTGCCCTTGAGAAGGTGGCGGTGAGCTGCCTTCTTGAACTGCTGCAGTCCATGTGGTGTAGGTACACCCACAGTGCTGTTAGTGATGGAGTTCCCGATTTTGATCCAGCGACACTGAAGGAATGGTCAGGATGGTGAGTGACTTGGAGGGAAACCTCCAGGTGGTGGTGTTTCCATGTATCTGCTGCCCTTGCCCTTCTAGCTGGTAGTTGTCATGGGTTTGGAAGGTGCTGCTGCCTATATGTTTCTAATCCAAAGAAGTCTAATGTATAAATATATGCAATAATTGAGTCTTTTTGAATGCATAAACATTTTGTACCTCGTGAGTCCAGGTACACAATCATTAAAAATTAGTACAATGAAATGTTGGCCTTTATCTCAAGGTAACCATGATGTGGAGATGTCAGCGTTGGACTGGGGTGGGCACAGTAAGAAGTCTTACAACACCAGGTTAAAGTCCAACAGGCTTATTTGGAATCACGAGCTTTCGGAGCATAGCTCCTTCATCAGGTGAGCGATGAAGGAGCTACGCTCCGAAAACTCGTGATTCCAAATAAATCTGGTGGACTTTAACCTGGTGTTGTTAGATTCCTTACTTTATTTCAAGGGATTTCGAGCACATAGGGTGATCCAGAACACTACATTCAATTTTTAAGCAATGCAATTCAGGAAAGATCAATTGGTCCAGGAGGATTGCAGTGAAGAATCACGAGAATAATGTCTGGCTTCGATGGTTTAGCTCTGAAAATAGATTGCAGAAGCCTGTATTACCTTCAGTACAGAAGGTTGAGGAATGATCTGATCAAGGTGTTTAAAATGTCAAAAAAAATTGATAGGGACCTATGTTCAGGGAAATCTAGGACAAGGGGACATAATCTTAAAATCCGGGTTAGGCCATTCAAAGAGCAAAATCAGAAAGCATTTCAGGAAGGGTATTAGAAATTTGGAATTCTATTTGAATTGGATAACTGCACATTTAAAAACTACGAGAGATTTTTGTAAGGCAAAAATTTCAGCAAAGTGGATCAAGGACAGGAAAATACAATAGAGCTGTTAGTCAGCAATTATCATAGATTATCATGGAATTTACAGTGCAGAAGGAGGCCATTCGGCCCATCGAGTCTTATCAATGTTTCTCAAACATTTTTTGGTTGACTGTCTCTTTCCGAATGGATCGGTAATCATGGACCCCCTCATCTAAGTTATGACACTACATAATACCCATGTATGAAAGTAATTAAATATAGAGGATTTTAATAACGCTTCTGAGAAAACAGGCATTTATTTACAAATATCAGTGAGGAGAGTGCGTGCTTCTCATTCCGGAGTATATCTGTTCTCTGAAGAAGCATGAAGAGAACAGAAGCCCAATAAAAGCGGAGTATTTAGAAAGCACTGGGGGAGCAGAGGAAAAAAAGGAGAGAAGGAAAGAGCTCAGAGGGAGCAAGATCCTGGAGAGAGTGGGAGCACAGAGAATACACTACAGGAGAAGGGGGAGAGAGAGAGCAAGGTGGAAGTCGGGGAAGAAAAAAGGAACATGCAGAGCGGAAGGAGGGCAGGAATACAGGAGAGCAGTGTTAGTTGGAGACTCCTTTAATTGTGCATTATTAGATAGTGCTTGAATTTCAAACTGAGTGGGAAAGATTGATTAAAATGTTATCTTAATCTACTGAGAGGATTGAAACAATATTTTTTTAATAAATATTTTTAGTAACTTTTTCAATTTCTTTTACATAATTTACATTACACATATTTAACTAACATTTAACAATCCCTCCCTCAACCCAAAAGCAATTCAGCAACTAACCAACGCTTTTAGTTGCTGACTGAGGCTAATTCCTTAAAGTGAGATATGAACAGACGCCATCTCTTGTGAAATCCCTCCTCATTCCCATAAGCTAAATTCAACTTTCTCGAGGCTCATTAAGTCTCCCAGCCATTCTGAGGCACTGGGTGGAGCAACTGACCTCCAATCCGATAGGAGCCGCCTCCTCGCCGCCAGTGAGGCAAAGGCTAAGACATCTGCCCCCGTCCCTGTCAGGAACCCTGGCATGTCCGACACCCTGAAAATGGCCCCCAGGGGACTCGGCTCTAGGTCCAACTGTAACACTGTCGAAGTGGTGTGAAAAAAAGTGCCCCAGGACTTTCCCAGTTTTAAGCACGACTAAAACACGTGCACATGATTGGTTGCCCCCCTCCCGCACCTTTCACAAATGTCCTCAACCCCTTCGAACAGGCGACTCATTCTGAACCTCGCACAAGGTCGATGCATTTACCCTCTGTAACATTTTGCACCATAGCCCTTTCTCCAATGTCTCCCCCAATTCCTCCTCCCATTTGGCCTTCACCCCATCCAGGGAGTCTGATCCTGCTTTCATAATTTCTCCAGCAGTAGCCTAGGAAACTCCCCCCTCCATCCCCAACACCATCAACACCTCTTCCAGTGAAGAAGAAGGAGGTAACACTGGGAAGTAGGGAAGGTCTTCTTTATGAAAGCCCGTATCTGCATATATCTAAAAGCCTCCCTCCTCCGAAGCTCATTTTTCTTCCTCAATTCTTCAGATGTGGCAAAACGACATTCCAGAAACAAGTCTTTCAACGTGATCACACCTTTTTCCTCAACATAGTGTTCTTTTTTAAATTCTGAGTAACCAATTTTTTTTTCCAATTAATGGGCAATTTTGCATGGCCAATTCACCTACCCTGCACATCTTTGGGTTCTGGGGGTGAGACCCACAAACACGCGGGGAGACTGTGCAAACTCCTCACGGATAGTGACCTGGGCTGGGATCGAACCCGGGTTCTTGGCGCCGTTAGGCAGTAGTGTTAAAGACTGCGCAACGTGCCACCCCTCAACAGAATGTTAAGTAATATAGAAGTATTACTTGTTTTAATTTTGACAATATTAAAATATTGGGGGGTGGGGATTGGAGGTCAGATGTGGAGGCTTGGAGATCGGGAGGAGGGAATCGGATGTCCGGGGTGTTGGGCGTTGGGGAGGGTTGCTGGTTGGGTATGAATGGTGGTTGGGGGGTTGGACCTGGGAGGGGTGGGGAGGGGTATAGGGCATTGGACCTTGGGGAGAGAGTTTGGTGAGGTCAGGGTGTGGGGTTGTGAGATGGAAGTCAGGCCTCAGAGATCTGGTGGAACTCACAGGCCGGGGTGGGCGGTCCCAGATCAGTGGTGCCGGTTGTCAGAGATCAAGGATGGGGTGCAGATCTCAGGAATGGTGCCGGGGAGTTTGGATCGTGACTGAGTGATGTGGGAGGGAGGGCTTGCTTGGGACGGTGTTCTGGTCAGGTTGGTTGGGAGGGGTCAGGCCTGCAGGATGGAGTCCAGTCAGGTCGGACCTGCCAGGATCTTGGGGGGAGGAGGCTCTGATTAGTTTGAGCCTGTGAGATGGGCTCCGGTCAGGTTGGGAGAATCCCATGGTGAATCGGGTGGGTACCTTGAGTGGGGCAATTATGTGGTGGGGGTGACCCTGGGGGAGCAGTTTGAGGGGGTGAGTACTAGGAGGGAGTTCATCTGGGTCTTTACAAATGTTACCCAGAAGTTAGAAGAGGATTTAATTCTAACTTTTCTGGGTAGCTATTTGTGTAACACAGCAGGAACAGTTTTAAAGTGAACGATTTAAATCACATTTACAGATAGTTCATAGCGCAGTGCAATTGCCCAGAGGTAGTTTGCACTTCTGTGCAATTGCTGTGCAAACCCTTTCCTGGAAACTTCCAACGGGGAGTCCCCAGCGCATCCTTGCAATACTTTATTGAATCTCCTTAACAAACCATTATATTTTTCAACAATGTGAGACAACTTTTAATGGCACCAGGTGATGAGAATGAGAGAGAAAAAATGTGAATTGTTTTAATTACGTAGTCAATTTGATCATCCTACTTGTCAAATGCGATGCATTTTAAGAGATCAAAATGCTGATGCCCTGGAAGAATTGTCTTGCTAGCTAGGAGCTCCTCTTCAAGGAAGGGATAATGAGAAGGGTGTGCATGTGCCAAAACATCCAGAGTTGGCAGACACGAATGTCCCTAACCTGTACGGAATGAAGGTCATGCAGCGCCCGATCACCGTTGCGTGGAAGATGCCAGCTTGGCTGGCACCCTGGCACTGCCAGCCTGGCATACTAGCAGTGCCCCTGACAGCTGACACTGCCACCTGAGTACCTTGGAGCTGCCAGCCTGTCTTGCTGGCAGTACCCCTGCCAGCCTGAAAGTGCCTGGGTGGCACTGCGTGGGTAGCAGTGTCAAGGTGTCAGGCTGGTGGTGCCCAGGTGCTGATGTGTTAGGCAGGTAGGTTCGATGTGGATTGCACTCGATGCAGGGAAGCTAGAAACAGACGTCTAACACTGGACAAGATCCAACACTGTTTTATTCAACGATAGAACTGATATACACATTCAGCTGTGGATCGACACTATACTGAACTGACTGGAGACTTTGTAGTAGCCTGACCAGAGTTACTAGCTACCGCATGGTGTTTGCCCTTGCTAGCTCGTGGACTCTGACTGTCTCAGTGGCTGGGTCCAGAGAGAGCGGGAAACCTAGTCCCCTCTGACTTTATAGTGGGAGTGTCCTATCTAGTGATTGGCTGCACTGTGTTGTGTGCTTACTGGTCATCCTGTGTGTCAATCGCTGCCTGTCTGCATCTCATTATATACATGAGTGGATATTATGACAGGTGCCAGCGGGAATGCCAGAGTACACCTTGCCCAGAGCCCTGCCTTTCGCGAGATTCAACGGCCTAGTCGCAACACCAAGTCAGATGCAACAAGGTCATTAAATTGCGCCTGCAGTCTTTGAAATCGTGTGGTTACGTAAAGGAGCAGTTTGCTTGGAGACACTTCTACTGGTACTTGACAAATGAGGGAATACAGACGGACTGCTCCCCTTGGTTTAGACAAGAAGGCTGAAGCTGGTACCAGTACAGCTACAGAATTCCAGTTCAAAGGTGGATTTAGCCATGGTCATGGACAACCTCAATAAATTTGTTGCATAAAATGAAGTCAATTGAAAAACATGATAAAAATAAATAAATCCTGCTAAAAGATACAGGTGTAATCAATGAAGAGTATCTGAGGCTAATAGAAGAGATCAGTTAGAATTGTGAAATCTGTAAACTGCACTAAAATATGCCACCAATTCCTAAGGCCAGATGTTGGCAGTTTTTTGTTCACTATCGTGCGTGCATGATGGGGACTGTATTAGTTGTTAGAATTTTATTTTATCATCTCCACATGAATCCTGAGATCTGTCCAAAGTGACCCCAGAGAACCTAGTTAGGCCTTCTAACTAGCCTGCCTTGACACCATCCATCACTGTGGCCACCTCGTGTCTCCCAAGGATGTTGTGCTTTATAAATTTTGAGTACCCAATTCTTTTTTTCCCAATTAAGGGGCAATTTAGCATGGCCAATTCACCTATCCAGCACATCTTTTAGGGTTATCGGTGTTGTGTTATGCTTCTTCATGTAGCATAAGCTGCTTCTTGATGTATACTCTGACAAAGGAAGGTTCAGACTTGGAGATAGGTTTAACACATTTATTGGACAATTAACAATTCTCCTACTTGAGTTTGTCTCTCCTGCTAATCTTGGTATAGTAACTCAATCTAACTAACCAGTCTGCTCTAAGCCATGCGGTGGGTGTGATGTTTCCGATCTGCCCCTGTCTCGCCTGTGGAAAGGGAAAGAGCATGTGTGCTCTGTCCTTTTATATGGGTTGCCCCCTTGTGGTAGTGTCACCTCTGGGTGTCTTGACTGCCCATTGGTTTTGTCCTATTCTGTGTGTTCATTAGCTGTATGTCTGCATGTCATGATATCTCTGGTGCTCCCTCTAGTGTTTACTCAGTCCTAATATATTTGCATTAACCCCTTGTGTATTTACAATGATGCATATCACCACATCCCCCCTTTTTTCGTGTTCCATTGTTTCTGTACAGTGTTCAAGAAAATTGAACAAAATAGGTAGATAAGTGATGACATGTACAAGTCATGATGACACTGATGATTACACAATACCAAATAATATGTAGGAATCCAAAGTTCATGAATTAATATGGTCGAGTGGCTTTCTTGTTTTGTTGGTGAAGTGGTGATGTTGATGGTGGCATTTCCTTGTGAACGCCGTCAGTGTCCTTGTGCTTAAGGAACCAAGAAGTCATCAGGAGGTGCGCAGATAGTCAAATCACTTTGTTGTCTGATTTGGACTCTTTTTTTCTATGCTTGTGGTAGCGATGCAGTATGTAATCTGTGTTGTCTGACCTGGACTGTTTCTTGTGATTGTGATATTGTCATCTGCCTTGAAAGCTGGTTTGCTTGTTCGTAGTGGAGCAAACTTGAATCAGTGAGATTTGCTGTCAAGCCACGGTATGGCTGTACTCTTCCCAGTGTTAGGAGCTGTGCTGTTACACTGTCCTGCATTCACAGAGTTGTACCATGTCGTACCAGTCATTGTTCCATTGCTGTTGGTTTTGTCGCGCTTGGTGTTGACGTTGGTGCCTTTGGTCCGCTTCTTGTTGTCGTTGGTGTTGTTGTTTTTGTAGGTTTTGTTGTTGTGCTTGTTGTGCTCAATGACCACACTGAGTGGATAATGCGAGTCCTTCACAAAGTTACTTGTGTCAGTGTCCTTTGTGGCATCTGCTGTTTCATTGAGCGTGCCGTCTCTGATTCCTCGGCGCTCCCCGTCTGGAGTCATGTCCGGTTCACTGGAATCATCTTTGGCTTGTCGATGTTCCCCGTCTGGAGTCCTTTCTGGATCACCTGAATCAGCTTTGGTTTCTTGACACTCCCCGTCCGGAGTCATTTCAGGTTCACTTGAATCATCTGAGGTGTCTTGATGCTCCCCGTCTGGAGTCAAAACGTTCAGGAATGCATTTTCTTGTGGAGAGGCTCGAGTGGATGAGTTTGAATTAATGTGGTGTCACTGGAGTCACTAGTAGCCTCACTTTGATTGTTGAGTGCCTCTGTACATACTAGCTGAGATCTGTCAGTCTCGCTGAGATGTCGCACATCTTGGGCGTCATTCTCCGCCGGCGGGAGTCTCTGTTTTGCCGGCGCCCGGGGGTTTCCCGACGGCGTGGGGCTGCCCCACAATGGGAAACCCCATTGACATGCCGGTGTTATGGAGACTCCCGCCGGCCGGTCGGGGCAGAAATGTGGCGGGGCGGGTAGGAGAATTTTGCCCCTTGTATGGGAATTGTGAAGCCTTTGTCACTTGCCGCACATACAGTGGGTATATCTTCAGTGTCTTCTTGTCTGTTAGATGAGCTGGGTAGACTGTCAGAGTCTTCTTCTGTTGGGCCAAATAATCTGGGTAGACTGTCACAGTCGTCTTGCTGTGCACTTGAGCATGGCAGACTTGCATCGTCTGCTGCTGGTTGCTCAGATAAGGTTGCTAGACCTTCATGGTCTTGTTCATGCAAGGACTGCACTCTGGAGTCTTGCATTGCTTCCATCGTGGAGTCTGTCAACGAGCTTGCTGTGGAAGCTTGTACCGCTCTCTCTGTGGAGTCTGGCATCATTCCCTGTGTGGAGTCATGCAGTGGTCTTGATGTGGAGTTGATCTGTGCACTCTCAACGGAGTCGTGCAGTGGTCTCGCTGTGGAGTCTTTCTGTGTTCTCTGTGTGTAGACATGCAGTGGTCTCGCTGTGAAGTCTTTCATCACTCTCTGTGTGGAGACATTCAGTGGTCTCGCCGTGGAGTTTGTCATCGCTTTCTGTGCGGAGTCGGGGACTCTTCGTGGTACATGGACCACTCTTTGTGTGGAGTCGGGGACTCGTCCTGGTGCGTGGACCACTCTCTGTGTGGAGTCGGGGACTCTTCGTGGTGCGTGGACCACTCTTTGTGTGGAGTCGGGGACTCTTCGTGGTGCGTGGACCACTCTCTGTGTGGAGTCGGGGACTCTTCGTGGTGCGTGGACCACTCTTTGTGTGGAGTCGGGGACTCTTCGTGGTGCGTGGAGCACTGTTCGTGGTGCGTGAACCACTGGTTTGTCGTCAGGCCACTCTCTGTGGGCTTGGACCTCTCTCTGTCTCTTGGTGTCAGACCGTTCGCTGTGGGCTTGTACCTCTCTTTGACTCTTGGAGTCAGGCCGCTCTCTGTGGGCTTGTACCTCTCTCTTGTCTTGCCCCTTTGAGTATTTGAAGGTCTTGAAGATTTCTGCTGCACTTGAACCCGCAATGGTGAGCAGAAGCTTTATTTTCTCTGCATCCGCCACGCCATCTACGTCAGACGCTACCAGGTAGATCTCAAATTTCTGTTTGAATGCATGCCAGTTGGCACGGAGACTGCCGTGGTACTTAAGCTGCTGAGGAACCGGAATCTTGAACATCTTGCCTGGGTGCTGTTGCTGGTAGTCACGGATCTTGCTGAGTTGAACTATATAGATTCAACAGGGCACTACTGGTACCATGTTGTGTTATGCTTCTTCATGTAGCATAAGCTGCTTCCTTGATGTATACTCTGACAAAGGAAGGTTCAGACTTGGAGATAGGTTTAACACATTTATTGAACAATTAACAATTCTCCTACTTGAGTTCGACTCTCCTGCTAATCTTGGTATAGTAACTCAATCTAACTAACCAGTCTGCTCTAAGCCATGCGGTGGGTGTGATGCTCTGATCTGCCCCTGTCTTGCCTGTGGAAAGAGAAAGAGCATGTGTGCCCTGTCCTTTTATATGGGTTGCCCCCTTGTGGTAGTGTCACCTCTGGGTGTCTTGACTGCCCATTGGTTTTGTCCTATTCTGTGTGTTCATTAGCTGTATGTCTGCATGTCATGATGTCTCTGGTGCTGCCTCTAGTGTTTACTCAGTCCTAGTGTGTTTGCATTAACCCCTTGTGTATTTACAGTGATGCATATCACCACAGTGGGGGTGAGACCCATGTGGACATGGAGGGAATGTGCAAACTCTACACAGATAGTGACCCGGGGCCAGGATTGAACCCAGGACCTCAGTGCCATGAGGCAGCAGTGCTAACCACTGCGCCACCATGCTGCCCAACTCCCAAGGGTGTTGTCCAAAATCTAGCCCAGCCTGCCTTCACAGAATGAGGAAATTTCCTGACCTGAACTACCTACCTCATAGCAGAAACCCAGCCCTTAGTGTAGGCCTTTCTGGTTCACACCTGTTTTTAAGGAGGTGGTTGCTGTGAATCTAAAGGTATAGGATAAAGACAGAAATATTTAAATTCTACACTTTGTTGACCTGTCTACCAGGTTTATTATTTCTACTATACTGCCTGGTACAGACAAAAAGATTATCATTGTTAAATAATGAAGAAATGAACAAGGACTAGACTTGTTATTTCTGACTTACAATGAAAGTAACTTTGCCAATGGCGGGTTTAGAGACAGATGTGAAAACCATGGTCATAAATACCATAGAGTCCCCTTAGCAAAGGCATGAAAGGAATCATGCTATTTTCAAAGAACTGCTGCAAAACATTTTATCTGATCAACTGTGACATGGATGATTCATGCAAAGAAGTTTTGATAGTTGGAGAGGATCATCAATAAGGCTACTTATGAAATCTCAAATTGCCTTCTGCTCTCAGTGAAAGTCCTCCTGTTCTAGAATTCTTGTTCAAGTTTTCTACACATTGAATGCTTTGCGTTCAGGGAGACAATCTTTCATGGAGCATGATGGTGTGGGAGAGTAAGAAACTATAGGCACCCAATGGACATAGGTAAACGTAGGCATTAGTAAAGATAGGTCACCATTGTAATACAGCTCTTGAATTAACCATCACATTGTACAACAGCAGATCCTCCAGCCTGTCATTTCATGGCGCCATGTTCTACAACCCCACGCCCGCACTCAGCGCTTCATCCCTGTGGGGTGTGAGGATGACAGATCTATTGTCTCTCACACTTCCCACACTGATGACTCAGTGAAGACTCTGATGCTGGCATGGGCCCTGTCCACTGGACCCACTCCTCCAATCCCCACCATCCATGGAAGGTGACACCCCCACCCTCAGCATCAACTCCCTGGCTTCTCATATCTGTCACTTTTCTCCTGTGATGAGGAGGCCAAGAGCTCACAATTGTTGAGAGGCTGCCCACCTTGGATGTAAGTTGGAGGAAAATACCAAGCCCCCTGACCTCAGAGAGGGCTTCAGTAGCTGAGAAAAGTCATCCAGCATCTCTGAACTGCATGACAAGCCCATTCATTGGCAGGACACGTTCAGTTCTCTATCAGGCAGGAGGCAGACATATCGCTGAGGATGACAGGAGCATTGCTCAATTCTTAATGCAAGTCATCATGATTCTCCTGCAGTATGCGGCCAGTCCAATCGCCTGCTCAACCAGCACCTGCATTGATGCATGAGCTTCATTATACCGAGCATCAGCAGGTGTTTGTGGCCTCCGTACTGGCATCATCAGCCACCTCCTGAGTGGGTACCCTCCCCTCCCTGTCCCCAAGGAGCCATCCCTCCTGCCGTTGCTCTCCCTCAAAGACGATTGGGATTTGTGAGCGTCCCAAGATGTAACCAGCATGGAGGCTCCCTGGGAAATGGGTACATACCTGCGAGATGGCCATTGAGGTAGTGGTGTACCTTGCAGTTTATGAATGGAGCTGCATGCTGCTATGGAGACCGCAGAGCCCCATGGGTGCTGTCGACAACTCCCTGCACCTGAGGCATGCCAGCTGAGCGGGCAAATCCCATGGCCATGGCATCATGGCTCACCTGGTACCATCCAAGTTGATGTACATGTGAACCTATGTGAATAGTGCATGTGTAGCCTCCCTTATGTACGTGTGCGGCAGACTGGTAAATGCCACACAGGTCACCCATGCTACCCTGAAATGTGCTCCAGGCATTGAAGTTCAGAGCACTTTGTCTTTAAAGGCCACAGCCAATGGATGACCTCCCAGTCCATGTGCTGCCAGCTCTTACATAATCTGGCAAAGGTGGTCCGCCGTCTCTTGGGACAGGTGCAGTCTTCTCCGGGACTGCAGTTCTGACATCTGGAGGGAGGAAGTCCTACGTTGGAATACCCTTGGCCAGTAATGCCTCCTCCGAGGCTCTGTCATCATTGGTCCTGCTCCTGGAGGGCAACAGGTCCTGACTCCCCCTCATCTGCAGGATGCGGGTCCTGGCCACGTATAGCAACACATCGATGTTGCTGCTGCTGGTCAATCGCAGTCAGAATAGCCAACTCCTCTAGCTCCATGATTCTTCAGAATAATAAACTAAAAGGAAGAGAACATCAAAGTGAGCGATGAGTATTCCTGACAGTGCTCTGACACTGCCCTGACACTCATCCCACTATGCTTCCGGGCTATCCATCCATGTGCTTGCCTCTCAGTGAGCACCTCTCCACTAAACCTCACTCCCTCCCCTTTAACATGCTAGCCACTTCCTCACAGTTGTTCCTCTCAACTCTACCTGGATGAAGAGCTTCGACCCAAGAGAGCCTTAGTGGTACCTAACCCCCGACCATTTCCCCCAGCCCAAGTGTTAGAAACATAGAAAATAGAAGCAGGAATAGGCTGTTCGACCTTCGAGTCTGCTCCACCATTCACGATGATCATGGCTGATCATCAAGTTCAATACCCTGATCCTGCCTTACCCCCATATCCCTTGATCCTTTTAGCTCCAAGAACCATATCTAATTCCTTCTTGAAATTACATAATTACTTTCTGTAGCAGCGAATTCCACACCTTTCTCTGGATGAAGAAATTTGTCCTCTGCTCTGTCCTAAAAGTCCTCAAACTATCACCCCTAGTTCTGGACTCCCCCACCATCGGGAACATTCTTTCTGAATCTACCCTGTCTAATCCTGTTAGAATTTTGTAAGTTTCTACAAGATCCCCTCTCACTCCTCTGAATTCCAATTAATATAATCCTAACTGATTTAGTCTCTCCTCATATGACAGTCCCGGCATCCCAGGAATCAGCTTGGTAAACCTTCGCTGTACAGCTTCCATAGCAAGAACATCCTTCCTCAGATAAGGACACCAAAACTGCATACAATACTCCAGGTGTGGCTTCACCAATGTCCTATATAATTGCAGTAAAACATCCCGATTCCTGTACTCAAATCCTCTCGCATTGAAGACCAACGTACCATTGGCCTTTGTTAATGCCTGCTGTATCTGCGCACTTACTTTCAGCAACTGATGCACAAGGACACCAAGGTCTCATTGAGTATCCACCTCTCTCAATTTACACCCATTTAAATATAATCCGCCTTCCTATTTTTGCAACCCAAGTGGATAACCTCGCATTTATCCACATTATATTGCATCTGCCAAGCATATGCCCACTCAGTCAGCCTGTCCAAATCCCACTGAAGCATCTCTGCATCCTCCCCACAGCTCACCCTCCCACCTAACATTATATCATCTGCAAATTTGGAGATAATATTTTTAGTTCCCACATCCAAATCATTAATATATAATGTGAACAGCTGGGTTCCTAGCACAGATCCCTGCGGTACCCCACTTGTCACTGCCTGCCAATCAGAAGTCCATTTTTTCCAACTTTTTGCTTCCTGTCTGCTAATCAACTTTCTATTCATCTCAAAATACCAACTGTAATCCCATGAGTTTTAACTTTATATATTAATCTGCTATGGGAAACCTTGTTGAAAGCCTTCTGAAAGTCTAAATAAACCACATCCACCGGTTCTCCCTGGTCAACTCTGCTAGTTACATCTTCAAAGAATTCTAGAAGATTTGTCAAGCATGGTTTTCCTTTTGTAAATCCATGCTGACTTTGTCTGATTATACCACTGCTTTCCAAATGCTGTGCTATGAAATCCTTGACAATTGACTCCAGCAACTTCCCTACTACTGATGTTAGCCTCACTGATCTATTGTTCCTTGTTTTCTCTCTACCTCCGTTTTTGAATAGCAGGGTTCCAAACGCTACCTTCCAATCTGTAGGAATCATTCCAGAGTCCAAGGAATTTTCAAAAATGACCACCAATAGATTTATTATTTCAAAGGCCACTTCCTTAAATACTCTGGGATGAAGATAGGCCCTGGAAATTTGCCCACCTTCAATTCCATAAATTTTCCCCAAACCATTTATTTACTAATGCTAATTTCCTTCAGCTCCTCACTAAAACTTGTGCTTCTCAGAACTTCAGGTACATTATTAATTATTGTGAAGACAGAAGCAAAGTACAAATTTAGTTCCTCAGCCATTTCTTTGTTCCCTGTTATGAATTCCCCGTTTCTGACTGTACATGCCTATAGAAACTTTTACAGTCAGTTTTATGTTCCCCGCTAGTTTACTTTCAAATTGTATTTTCCCCTCCTTAATCAATCACTTGGTCTGCCTTTGCTGAGTTTTAAACTGTTCCCAATCACTTTTCTTGCTAATTTGTTTGCTTTTCTTTGAATCTAATACTATTAAATTCTAATATTGGTATTATTATTATCTCTAATTTCCCTTGTAAGCCATGGTTTGGCCTCAGTTCTCTTTCCACTCTTGCGTCAAATAGGAATAAACAACTTTTGGAGTACATCTATTTGTTCTTTGAATGCCTGCCATTTGGTCCATCGGGTCTGCACCAGCCCTTGGAAATAGCACCCCACCCAAGCCCACACTTCCACCCTATCCCCGTAACCCAGTAACCCAGCCTAACCTTTTTGGACACTAAGGGCAATTTAGCATGGCCAATCCACCTAACCTGCACATCTTTGGACTGTGGGAGGAACCCGGAGGAAACCTACGCAGACACGAGGAGAACGTGCAGACTCCGTACAGACAGTGACCCAAGCTGAGAACTTGAGACCCTGGCACGGTGTAGCAACAGTACTAACCACTGTGCTACCGCGGGAATATGGGAGGTACTGCCTGATTACCAGCCGCCAGATCCTTTTAAACCAAGGGGAGCCCCGAAATGAAGGGAAGGTAAGGCAAACGAGTAAGGTTTTTTGATTCCCTCCAGGCTTTGCTCCCGCGTCACCGATCCCGTGCATGGCTGACCCAGGCTCAAAATTGCTCCCACACTGTTACAGTTCATTCCTAAGGAGTAATTGGAATTATTTGAAAAATTAGAAGCAACAGGCATTGTGTACCTTAAATGCTTGTGTGTTTTGTGATGAAAGTCCTGAGGAAAAGAACACTGTAGATTAAATGCTTGATAATTGTAATGTGAGTGATCATGCCACTCATGATCATAGCTAGAGAATTTTGTGCAGTTCTAGAATCCGCATTATAGGAGGGATGTGATGGCACTAGAATGGATGCAGTGGAGATTTACCAGGATGTTGCCTGGGGCTGGAGACTTTTAGCTTTGAAGAGAGATTGGAAGTACTGGGATTCTTTTCCTTGGACTGGAGGAGACTGAGGGGGGCATGATTGAGATGTATACAGGCGGCAAGGTGGCCCAGTGGTTAGCAGTGTTGCCTTACGGCACCGACTACCGGAGTTCGATCCCAGCCCCAGGTCACTGTCCATGTGGAGTTTGCACATTCTCCCTGTGTCTGCGTGAGTCTCACCCCACGACCCAAAGATGTGTTGGGTAGGTGGATTGGCCACAGTAAACTGCCCCTCAATAAAAATTATATATATTTTTTAATGATTCAGATGTATAAACCAATGACGGGCACAGATAGAGTAGACAGGAAGAAACTCTTCCCCTTAGTGGAGGGATTAATGACCAGGGTGGTGGGAGTTTGGAACTCACTGCCTGAAATTGTGGTGGAGGCAGGCACTCTCATAACATTTAAGAAGTATTTAGATGTGCACTTACGATGCCAAGGCATTCAAGGCTATGGGCCAAGTGCTGGAAAATGGGATTAGAATACTTAGTGGTGGCTTTTGACCGGCGCAGGCACGATGAGCCAAAAGGCCTTTCTGTGCTGTCGACCTCTATGACTCTATGCATCATGACAGAGCTGTAACATCCACAGGCCAGTTGCCCAGAGTGGGTACCCACTTAACATATGTTCCAGAAGGATCCAGAGAATGCAGAGACTTAACAAATGCGCGACATGCAAGAAAACCTACTGGCAAGTTGAAATATTAACTTTAAATATCCCTGAATAGTACAAAACTAAGATTTTTTTTCCTCACAGGACCTAGGCATCACTGGCAAGGCCACTACATGGCAGTTAAGAGTCATGTGTAGTTCAGACCCGGTAAGGATAGCAGATGCTCCTAAAGGGCATTAACGAGCCAGATGGGGGTTTATGATGGTTTTGTGGTCATCATTACTCAGACTAATTTTTCAATTTCAGATTTTATTATTTGAATTTAGCATCCACCAGCTGCTATGGTGAGATTTAAACCTGTGCGTCCAGAGCATTAAAAAAATTCATTTACGGGACGTGGGCATCGCTGGCTAGACAAGCATTTATTACCCACCCCTAGTCATCCTGGCGAAGTTGGTAATGAGCTGTCTTCTTGAACTACAGCAGTCCCTGAGGTTTAGATACACCCACAGTGCTGTTAGGGAGGGAATTCCAGGAATTTGACTCAGCGGCAGTGAAGGAACGGTGATATAATTCCAAGTCAGGATGGTGAGTGACTTGGAGGGGAACCTCCAGGTGGCGGTGTTCCCAGATATCTACTGCTCTTCTCCTTCTAGATGGTAGTTGTCATGTGTTTGGAAGGTGCTGCAAAAGGAACCTTGGCGAGTTACTGTAGTGCATCTTGTAGATGATACACACGGCTGCCACTGTTGTCGGTGGTGGAGTGATTGAATGTTTATGGAAGGGTAGCGATCAAGTGGACTGTTTTGGTCTAGATGGTGTTGACATTCTTGAGTGTTGTTGAGCTGCATGTATCAAGGTAAGTGGAGAGGATTCCATTACACTCCTGACGTGTGCCTTGTAGATTGTGGAAAGGCTTTGGGTAGTCACGAGGTGAGTTACTCACCACGGGATTCTTCGCCTTTGACCTGCTCTGGTAGCTACGGCATTTATATGGCTGGTCCAGTTCAATTTCTGGTCAATGGCAAACCCCTGGACTTCGGGGTTATTGGACCAGTGACATTACAATTATGCCACCATATACCCCAGGATGATGGCCAATAAATGAGGTCCATGCACTGGCAGAAACGTTTGAAAGAGTGGCGAGTAAGAAAGTACATTGCAAGTATTGGGAGTCCAGAAGTTACCATTGTGTCAGAAAAGCTCTGAAACTGCAAGAAGAAGATCTCAACTAGGATTCCTGACAGCGATAAAAACAGGAATAGAGGCCATAGCTTGTATATATAAGGTCTGATTTTAATTTGGAAACAGAGAAAGAAACCTGTTAATTGTATATTTTTGGATTTGGATTGGATTTTGTTTATTGTCACGTGTACCGAGGTACAGTGAAAAGTGTTTTTCTGCGAGCAGCTTGTTATGGGCGAGGCAAAATGTCTGATGCCACTTTTCTAACGCTCCCTGCGATTCTGGATGGTACGCAGTTGTTATAAATTGTTTTATTCCTAAGCTATCCATAACTTCCTTGAATAACTTTGAAGTAAAATTTGATCCTTGATCCGATTGAATTTCTGTGGGTAGTCCATATCTAGTATAGAATTTGAGTAACTCCTCCACAATCCTTTTAGCTGTAATAGTACGTACTGGAATGGCCTCTGGAAACCTAGTAGACACATCCATTATAGTCAAAAGATATTGATTCCCACTTTTTGTTTCAGGAAGCGGTCCTACACAATCGATTAGGACCCTTGTAAAAGGTTCCTCAAATGCTGGAATGGGTATTAAGGGCGCTGGTGTTATCACTGCTTGAAGTTTCCCTGTCACTTGACATGTGTGACATGATTGACAAAATTTAACTACATCTTTATGTAGTCCAGGCCAATAACAATGTTTTTGGATTTTAGCTTGAGTTTTCCTTATTCCCAAATGACCTCCCACTGGTACCTCATGTGAAACTCGCAACACCTCCTTTCTATACCCTACCGGCAATACTACTTAATGAACTTCTACCCCCTTTTCATCCGCCTGCATATGTACAGGTCTCCATTTTCCCATCAAGACATCATTTTTACAGTAATAACACTCTGGTATACTCTCAGATTCCTCTTCCGTATATGCTTTCTGATATATCTGTTTTATTTCTACATCTTTCTGTTGTAACTCCGCCAATTTTCCTGAACTAAAAATATCCGCCTCATCCTCCACCTGTTCTTGTTCTTTTTCAACCATCTGATCAAAAATCGTTTCTGATAATTGCACTTCAACTTCATCTTCACTCTTTGATTTCTCCTCTTGTCTTAACCTGTGACTTTGCGACCTTGTTACTACACAATCCGGAAAAATCCCAGGATATTCGGCCTTCAGCACTTCAGTTGACTGATTTTCCACTGGCTTATCAACAACAGTAGGCATCACTCCCACCTGCAATCCAGCTATATCAATACCCAAGATAAACTGTATTCCTGGACAAAATAGTTTCTCTATTACTCCTACTAACACTTCACCACTCTTCACTGGACTTTCCAACCTTACCTTATATCATGGAACGCTACTCCTCTCACCCTGAATTCCACATATCACCACTTTTTCTGGCAACATTCTTCCCAAACTACATAATTCCTCATCTCTTACCATTAAAGATTGACTAGCCCCTGTATCTCTTAAAATTGTGACTTCTTTACCTGCTCCTCCTGATACACATGAATAAACTTTACCCACACAAGTAAATTCTTTAAAGACATCTGGCACCTTCTTAACATTACTTCTTGAACAGGCTGTACAACCGTTTGCTTCCCTTGGGCTTTCCTTTACCACTCTAACAAACCCCACTGTCTTATCCTGTTTTACCACATCAGCCTTCCCAGTGCTTTTCTTCAACCACCAACACTATGACTTTACATGGCCTAGTTTATTACAGTGAAAACATCTGAAACTTTTCATTTCTTTTCCACCCTCCTGGATTTCTTTTTTAATCTGAGGTACACTCTCTTTATTGTCTCCCATCAGATCACCTTTACCTTTACCACTTGAGTACTCGAGTAAATGTCCCCAGATTCCATCCCTCACTGGCTGAAACTGATTTTGGAAACCAATCTTTGATTTATGAACTAATTCATAATCATCTGCCATTTCTGCTGCTAATCTCGCAGTTTTAACCCTCGGTTCTTCCACATGAGTTCTCACTACATCAGGAATTGAATTTTTAAACTCCTCCAAAAGTATAATTTCTCTGAGAGCTTCATACGTTTGGTCTATTTTCAAAGCCCTTATCCACCTATCAAAATTACTCTGAGCCTTTCAAACTCCATGTATGTTTGACCAAATTCTTTCCTTAAA
Source organism: Scyliorhinus torazame (assembly GCF_047496885.1). NCBI lineage: Eukaryota > Metazoa > Chordata > Chondrichthyes > Carcharhiniformes > Scyliorhinidae > Scyliorhinus > Scyliorhinus torazame. The sequence continues at coordinate 36,104,920 of NC_092724.1, forward strand.
TTTCTAAACCTTTGTCTGTAAGCTTCAGCACTAGCTCATATAGCACTTAAGATGGATTTCTTTACCTCCTCATACATTCCAGATACCTCCTCCAGTAGTGATGCAAACACTTCACTAGCTCTACCTACCAGCTTTGTTTGAATCAGTAACACCCACATGTCCTGTGGCCATTTCATTTGTTTAGCTACCTTCTCAAATGAAATGAAAAAGGCTTCCACTTCCTTCTTGTCAAACCTTGGCAATGCTTGGACATATTTAAATAGATTCCCACCAAGCCTTTGACTATGACGCTCTTTCTCACTACCCTCATCACTATCATCCAACTGTACGTTTCCCTTTACATCTGCCAATTTTAACTGATTGTCATAATTCATGGCCATTTTCTGAAGTTCAAACTCTCTCTCTTTATCTTTTTTCCTGATCTGTATCTCCCTTTCTTTTTCTTTTTGTTCTGCTAGGGCTATTCTTTCTTTTCTCCTTTCTTCTCTCTCCTTTTCTTTTTCCTCTCTCTCTCTTTCTCTTTATTTTTCCTCTCTCACTCTCGTATTCAAGCCGCTTTAATTCTTTCCCATGTTCCATTTGTTTAATTTGCAACTGAATTTTTGCCATTTCCAACGAGTCAAACTCTATCTTAGGCAACTTTAAATGCTTAACCACCGCCATAATTACCTCATCTTTTCGCATTTTGTCAGGTAATGTTAACTGCAATGTTTTTGCCAAATCTAATAGTCTGCTTTTTGTTTCTGTCCGTAAGGTACTACGTGTGACAATCTCCACCCCCAAAAACTTCTGAGCCTCTGAAAGAGCCATTGTTCACAACATTCTCCCCACTTAAACTAAAATACTACACCGGAAAAGCAACAGTCCTTCACTGTCTTTAAGTTCACAAAAGCCACTCCAATAGCTCACCCTCGAGTCCCCAATTGTTATGGGTGAGGCATTTTCAGAACCCCAAAATGTATCATGGAGTTTTACCAACCTCTCCCTTTAATGTATTTGTTGCTTTTCCTAGCACACGGCTTTTCCCTAGATGTGGGATTACAATTATGGACACGTGGGTTTTTAAACACAAAACACTGTTTATTCCATGAACTCAACTTAACATCGCAAATAAACATTGAACCTCTTAACACCCCTTACTTCAAAGATAACTCCGAAAATATTGCAACAGTAAATAATTCCTCAAAATGTTCCTTCAAACTTCCAAGAGACTTAACAGCCTTAAACAGAATCACATAGGGTTAAAGGCTTTACTATTATGAGTTTAAATCACTCAAATGATCCAGAGATAGTCTTTCATGGCGGAGATCCAGCTCACTGCAAGCACAGACACTCCCAAGCTCTTTTAAAACTGCAAAACTAAACTGCAAAATGGCTGACCTGACCTCAGCTCCACCCACTCTCTGACGTCACTGTTTTCTTAAAGTATATTGCTTAAACATCCATGTCTTAAAGGTACTTTCACATGACAAGCTCAACAGATCATTAAGTACATGAAAAGAAAAGGAAATAAAAGAAAATACATTTTTGTATGTTTAATTGTAAGCAGGCATGAGGTTAACTAGGAAATTTTCATGCACTCCAATAAAAGGCACAGATTGAAACCATTGCTTGGAGATGCATGATTGTCGTGTGTATTCCTGATAATGAAACCTTGTAAAAAAATGCAAGGCTTATGCTCCAGCTCTATCTTTCATCACCTGACTTCATGGAGTAAAGCATACTATAAACCGACATTTGTCCATGCAAGCTAACAAAATAATAGAATAAATGAATAACAAACGAATGGAGTGCCTGCATGAAAACAGTGTTGTGACTGTTGAGATGTTCTTGGGAGGAATGCTAACTTATTTCAGAAGGTGACATGCCAAGTTTACAATGGGGAGTCCTCTGATGTCGTGTATCTAGATTTGCAGAAAGTTATTGATAAACTTCGGAATCAAATACTTCTGCATAAACTTCATAATTTGGATATCCTTTCTCAAACCTGGAGGCGAATAAGGAATAAACTAAAAGAAAATAAATAGAGGGGTAAAGCCAGAGTAGATAGATGTACTGAATGGGGTGCACACGTACTGGTGCTGGGGCCCTGACTGTTTCAGTATTGCAATGTTGCTCAGTTAGATGCAATGTTAGATCAGTTGGTACCAATCCCAATTCACTCTCTCATACACACATTGGAAACTCCTACCTCTGACTGGAATGTCTGATCTCTCAGGGCTGAGGGGCTTTCCAGCGTTGGGAACCTGCCCATCATCTTTAATTGAATAACAAACACACAGCATGGCAAAATTAGCCAACTGAACAAAAATTGCATTGAGCCTCAAACGCTGTCCCAATGTCTGGATTCTAACACCGGCACAAAATTCCTGCCTTGTGTGGCCTCAAACCTCATCTCAGAACTCAGGCAGATAAATTAGATGACCATTCGTGCAGCAGCATAAGACTGTTGCATTGTCAAATCTTTCAGGCACAATATTAAACTAAGCATCCATCTTGAATAATATAAGGAATCTTTCATTTCCACCTGCACATCAGCTTCATTGCAATTGACAGTCAAGTCTGATGAGGTAACTAAGAAGTTAAAAGAAGAATTGAAATAAAATTTGTAAGCACACTGAACAATAGTAAATAAAATGCTACATGGATAATTGCAAAGTATTATACATTGAAATAAGGGTACACAATGAGGTATTTGCTCTTTCACAGGATGCGAACATCACTGGCTATGCCAGCATTTATTTCCCACCCCTAATTTCCCTCAAGATAGTGTTGGTGTGGTGGTCTGTATTAAGGGTAATACGGTACACCAGGAATGCCGAGGAGCTATTGGAGGACAGATGCTGGGTCCCGATTGGATCTGCCGCCTACTGGGCTCCAGCCAGATAGGCGGGGTATAAGAACCCGGTTTACTCCCCGCAGCTGCATTCTGTGACTGAGCTGCTGGGGAACAAGTCTGAACCAGTCTGCTCAATAAAGCCTCGATTGAAGTTCTCTACGTCTCGCCTCGTGTGTGATCGATGGTGCTACAATTGGTGAGTCGCCTTATTAAACCAATGTAGTCCATGCCGTGTAGGCACATCTACAGTGCTGTTGCAATGGAGTTTCGACCCACCCACAGTGAAGGAACGGTGATATGGTTTCATGTCAGGATGTTGTGGGTGGGTGACCTGGAAAGGAACCTGCAGATTGTGGTGGTGTTCACACCCATCTATTGCCCTTATTCTCCTAGGTGGTAGAAATAATGGGTTTGGAAAGTGCTGTCAAAGGAGCTTTGGTGAATTGCCGCAGAGCATCTCGTAGATGATACGTACTGCTTAAGTCCCCAAATTCTACAAGGCATAAGTCAGGAGCGCGATGGAATACTCGGCACTTGGCTGGATGAGTGCAGCTCTAACACTCAAGAATATCAACATCATCTAAAACAAAGCAACCTGCTTGATTGGCATGCCATCCACCGCCTTAAACATTCTTCCATAATTCTGCTGCTGTTGATGGCCCATAGCATCTCATTGATGCCAGTTTTGAGTTGCTAGGTCTGTTTGAAATCTATACCATTTAGAAGGTGGTAGTACCACACAACACAATAGAGAGTGACCTCAATGTGAAGACAGGACTTTGTCTCCACAAGAACTGTGCAATGGTTACTCCAACAAATATACAGTCAGCTGCATCTGCAACAGGTATATTGGTTGGGGATGAGCTCAAGTGAATTTTTCCCCCTTGGTTCCCTCAGCACCTGCCACAGTCTAGCAGCTTGACTTTTTTTTTGGCCAGCCCGGTCAGTAGTGTTGTTACTGAGCTACTCTTCGTAATGGACATTGAAGTATCCCACTTAGAGTACATTTTGTGTCCTTTCCACCCTCAGTATTCCCTCCAAGTTGTGTTCAACAGGAGAGTATTGATTCATTAGTTGAGGGGGACTGTAAGCGGTGACTATCAGGATGTTTCCTTGCCCATGTTTTACCTAATGCCACGAGACTTCATGGGGTCTGGAATCAATGTTGAGGCCTTCAGGCAACTCCCTTCCAACTGTTGCTATCTTTATTAACAAACCACAAGCAGCGAGTATGTTTCTTATATTGACCAAATGACCACACAACCAGTATGTTAGTTCAAAAGACAGTTTATTATTAAATACAAGATTTATCTCTGTGTGCAATGATACATGCGGCTAACCATTAAACTACACCTATCAACTGAGATGACCTTTACTTAACTTCTGGATGACCAGCTCTGTGCAGGTAGATAAGACCTTTATCTGAATCCCCACTTGTGTCGGCTGGAAATCGTCAGGTTCGTCTCGGCTGTGGCTCGTCTCTCTCAGGTAGCGATCGCAGGTCTTGAACTTGGTTGGTCGTTATGCTGCAGTTGGTGTGGGCACAGGCCGGTCCCAAAAGAGACCGATCCCGAGTGGCGCAGTGCCTCTTATCCTTCTCCTTTTTCGCGCCCTTTTGGGCGGCGCCAGCTCAGGATCCAAAGGATCGATAGGGTCTCGATCACCCTAATCGATTCTGGCCAATTAGGGGCGGGTACCTCGATGGCTGGGCGGGTCCTAGTTACCATTGTCCCAAGTGCGTATGCCTTTCCAAATAAGGGGAGGTGGCGCCGGTGAGTCTGCTACTGTTGCTATTCCTTGATTTGAGTCTATTGTCCTGGGGAAATCGGTGATTGACCTTTAACATGTGCAAGTTTTGGTTCGGTCTGGTTTTCCTTTCCACAATACTCAGGGGCTGGGTACTGTCTGTGTCCCAACTTGACCACAATTCCCATTATCCTTTACGGGCGGCCATTTTAGATGGCCACACAACTGTGCCAAATTCTCTGGTAGTGTCTTGAAATTGCCTGTAAGGTGCGATCCCATGAAGATGACTAGGTAAGACTGTTGCATGACTTGTCTGTGGGACAGCTGCCAGATGTTAGTCAGGAGGATTTTGCAACATCAATAGGGCTGGGTGTGCCATCATTTTTACCGGTGACTAGGTTAATGGCAGGTAACCTATTAGGGTTTTGTTCCTTCTTGACTTTTCTGTCTCAGTTTGATACAACTGAGTGGCTTGCTGGGACATTTCAGATTCAACCCCATTCATGTAGGCCAGACAGACAAGCAAGGTAAGGATAGAATGTTTCATTCTTATAAAGGACAACTCGATGTGTTTCATCAACAATGATTTCATGGTCACCATTACTAAGACTAGCTTTTAACTCTAGATTCATTGATTGAATTTTAAAACAAAATAATTATGAAAAATAAATCAAATTGAAGCTGTGAAAAGTCGGCATTTTTACATTATTTAACATTGTCTCAGATTTGATTGACTTATTTTATTTATACACCAACAACAAATACTAATTATATGAATAACTGGTATTTCATGTAAATCTTTTACATGTGATAAGATCACAAATACAGACACATAAGGAATATATTAAGCTTGTATTAGCTCATCAATGCAAAGTCTAATAGTTCCATATATCACAGCATTACACTGTTTTCTTTTTCAACGCATCCCAGGTTTTCATTTCCGTTAACCTGCATTGAAATTCATTCCATTGGTTACTTTAAGCACACTTCCTCCGTAACAGCCTCCCCGAACAGGCGCTGGAATGTGGCGACTAGGGGCTTTTCACAGTAACTTTATTTGAAACCTACTTGTGACAATAAACGATTTTCATTTCATTTCATTTCATTTTTGGTACGTGGATGTATAATGGAGACATCCCTTTAAGTTGAGCAGGAGAAATGGGGAACTCAAAAGTTGCAAAATAATGCGCTGTGCTGTGAGGTGGTGTCTTGTGTTTGTGTATGTAAAGGCTGGTGCAAGTTAAGAGGTTGGGGGTTAGAAATTAGGTAGCAGTTAATCAGTTGTATTTCTTGCCTATTTAATTATAGTTACTGTTAATAATAAAAGTTAATTGTGTTCAAATTCACAAATCTGGTGATTGTAGTTACTGGGCAGTCAAAGCCCCCAAACTTTGGGTATTATGCTGACTAAAGTTAATTTCAACAGTGTTGCGACTTCAGGCCAAATGGGGCTGGAATTGACCGCACACGAGCCCAGGGTAGTAAATTAAAAAGCAGGACCACTAAGGGTGTGATCTCTGGATTACGCCCGGTGCCACGTGCTAGCAAATATAAAAATAAGAAAATAGGACAAATGAATGCGTGGCTCAAGGGTTTATGCAGGAGGGAGGGTTTTAGATTCTTGGATCACTGGGACTGTTTCAGGGGAGGGTGGGAAATGTACAAGAGGGACGGTCTGCACCTGAACAACATTGAGACCAACATCCTTACAGGTGGATTTGCTAGTGCTGTTGGGAGAGTTTCAACTAGTTCTATTAGTATAATAGAGACACATCATGCCTATAGTAAAGGAAGCATGTCAGAATGAGTTCAGCTATGTTGAATGTTAAGAGAGTGAGATAAGGCAGGATGGTCTTTACTTTCATGCTGGGAGTGTAATAGGAAAGACTGATGAGTTAAGGTTGTAGATTGACACATGGAATTGTGACATTGTTGCCATCACAGAGACTGGCCGGGATTCTCCCCTACCCGGTGGGGCGGGGGGCCCCGGCGGGATGGAGTGGCGGGAACCACTCCGGCGTCGGGCCACCCCAAAGGTGCGGAGAAATCCGCACGTTTAGGGGCCAAGCCCTCACCGTGAGGGCATAGGCGCACGCTGGAGTGGTTTCTGCTCCACCGGCTGGCATGGAAGGCCTTTGGCGCCATGCCAGCCAGGGTTGAAAGAACTTCGCCGGCCGGCGGAAGTCCGCGCATGTGCGGGAGTGTCAGCGGCTGCTGACGTCATCCCCACGCATGCGCAGGGTGGGGTGTCTCTTACGCATCGGCCCTGGTGAATGCTGTGGCCGAGGCGGAGGGAAAAGAGTGCCCCCATGGCACAGGCCCACCCGCGGATCGGTGGGCCCCGATCACGGGCCAGGCGACCTTGGGGGCACACCCTGGGGCCAGATCGCCCCGCGCCCCCCCCCCCCAGGACCCCGGAGCCCGCCTGCGCCGCCTAGTCCCGCCGGTAAGAGAGGTGGTTTGATTATCGCCGACGCTACAGGCATTCCAGCAGCGGGACTTCGGCCCATCGCAGGCTGGAGAATCGCCGGAGGGGGGCCCTGCGCGGCGCAATTCCCGCCCCCGCCGAATATCCGGTGCCAGAGAATTCAGCAACTGGCGGGAGCGGGATTCACGCCAGCCCCCGGCGATCCTCCGACCCGGTGGGGGGTCGGAAAATCCCGCCCATGGTTAGGGAAAGGGCAGGACTGGCAACTTAACATTCCGTGCTGCAGGATCTTTAGGCGAGACAAAGGAGGGTTTAAAAAGCTGATTTGCGGTACGAAGCGATGTTGCACTATTAAATAAGGAATCAATTACTGCAATGAGGAGAGTTGATCAGGGGGATTCTCTGTTCCCCGCTGCCAGTATCGGGGTCCCCAATGCGATGGGAAATCGCAAAATTGGGATTGGTGCTGGGCGGGGGCAGGCACGGATCCAAATGCAATGCTTCAATCCCCTGCTGACAGTGGGATTGAGGAGCACGTCTGCATGTCAGTGAGGGGGTGTAAATGAATGAAACTGGGTCTTAATGACCCATTTGTATCCATTTAGCGGGCCCAGCGACCTATTCTCTGGCCCACAATGATTCTTTGGTCCCCAGGGCTGGGAATAATGTGGGTGGGGATTACAGATGGTTTCACCAAATGTGTACCTTTTGTAGTGGACCTCTCGGTGGGCCAAGTGGGTAAAAGCTTTGACAAAGAGTCATCGGACTCGAAACATTAGCTCTTTTCTCTTCCTACAGATGCTGCCAGACCTACTGAGATTTTCCAGCATTTTCTTTTTCTGGCCAAGTGGGGAACTCCTTAAGGGAGCTGCCCCCAAAGTACATCTGAGGGTAGCCTCCCCACCCACAATGCACTATCTGCCCACCCCTCTACCAGACCAACCCCCCCCCCCTCTCCCCGAGGGATCCCTTTAGTAGGGGTACCCCCCAGGGACACCTGTAATAGGGAGACCCCCCCTCCCCCCTGGATCCTTGTAATAGGACGAACCCCAGGGGCACCAATAATAGGACGACCCTCACAAAAGGGCCCTCAGAGAGGCCCCATGACTAAAGAGACCCCCCCCCTCTACAAGGACCCACTGACTGAAGGGATCCTCCACAGACCCCCTTACTAAAGGGACCCCCAGAAAACAGACCTCTGTCTGGAAGCTAGAAAGCAATCCAGACAGGGGCAGTGAAGAAAAGTACAGCTGTAACACTTATCTTGAAGCTACATGTGTCCATTCCTGGCAGAAGAACAGTGGTGGCCTGCATCTAGATCCCTCAGATGCATTAAGCGCAAGCCATTCATTTCTATCTAGTAATGATTGACAGCATTCACAAACCATCTGCAGCCATGATGCATTCATCTCCCTTCATGGATCAGTGACCCTAAGTGGTGAAATCCAATGATTACAAACATTAACCACATCAAAGAGTGATAAATACATTTCAATCACACCCTTGAATGATTGGAATGCACTTAGATATTCAAATGCACTTTGATGTGGTTGATGTTTGTAAACATAGTGGTTCCAGCACTTAGAGACACTGAGTCACTCATCCATGAAGAAAAATGAATGAATCAAGGCTGCAGCTGGTTTTTGGAAGCTGTCAGTCACAGCTACTAGAAAGGAATGAATGACTTGCAGATTATGGATCCGAGGGGTTGAAACACTGGTCACAGTTGTTCTCCTTCCAGAAATGGGCATGTGGAGCTTCCAGGTAAGTGTTACAGCTGTAATATTTTTCCACTGCCCCTGTCTGGACTGCTCTCTAGCTTCCAGAGAGGGGCTGCTTTTCTGGTGATGGGGTGGGGGAGTCTGTGGGGTCCCTTTAGTTAGGGGGTCCCTTTAGTTAGTGTGTCTCTGTGGAGGGTTCCATTTAGTTAGGGGGACTCTGTGTGTGTGTGGGGGGGGGGGGGGGGGTCCTTCAGTCAGGCATCTCTCTGAGGGATCCCTTTAGTTAGGGGTCTCTGTGGGGGGTACCTGCAGTTAGGGATCCTGGTGGTCTCCCAATTCATGGGGACACTCAGGGGGTCTCCCTATTCTGGGCGTCCTAAGGGTAGGGGTGAGTCACCCCCATTGTTGGGGGAAGGGGAGGAACCCGGGCAATCTGGGGTGTGGGTCTGGTGTGGAGGGGAGGTGGGAGGCTGACTTGTGGTGAGAAGAGGGCGATGGTTGGCTACAGGACTTCACTATTGAGCCACCTGCTCGAAATGGTGGCCCGATGCCGGGATTCTCGGGAATCCCTCATATTCCTCCCATGCGTAAATTGGCATGGCAAGGGTTATGGAATTGCTTTCCAATTTGCGCTCCTAGGGGAACGTAATTCGGTTGAATTTCTCCTCTGGCAGGAGAACATAATCCCCCAAACGGAGAATCCCGCCCAATATCTTGGAAGGGTCTTCAAACAAGGCTTTATGAATAGAAATTAGGAATACAAAGGGGGCAGGCATATTACTGGATGTGTACTTTAGGACCCCAAAGAGTCAGTGGGAAATAGAGGAGCAGAACACCTTATAAGAATAATAATCTGGTAACTATACTCGGGGATTTCAACTTCCGCAGCATAAATTGGGATAGTGAAAATGTAAAAGGTGTAGAGGGGGCAAATTTCAAGAAATGTACTCAGGGGAGTGTTTTGTATCAATATGTAGAAGCCCACCAAGAGATGGAGCAGTGCTGGATCTGGTTCTGGGGAACAAAGCCTGACAAGTGTATAGTGTGGCAGTGGGGGAGCATTTTAGTGATAGCGACCACAACACGGAGAGTCTTTTTATTTTCATGTGAATTCTGATACTGGATTCAAGCTTCATTTGTACTGTAAATACTGTTCTTACAAATACAACATGTTGCCCTAAATTTTCCTCAAAATTGCTTGATGGGTCGCTGAAGATGAAGCTTTACTCTACACCTAACCTCTCTTGTACATGACCTCGGCATTTTTTATGCGACAGTTGATCACTCCATGAGAAGAGTTTCCTGACACTCTCCTATGTCCTTAATTGGTCTTTATTTATTTGGATGTGCATCCCTTTTCCTCCTGTACTTTACTTTGAAGTAATGTTCCAAGATTATTTTTTTATACTGGTTATTTATAAATGGTCATCTCTCAGTCACTCTTTTCAATGCTAAAAGCCCAGGTTTCTGGAAAGGGTCCTCAAAACTCAGCCCCCTAAAGCTCAAGATCAACTAAATAACTACAGGCAGCAATGTTTTCAAAGCTTGGTTGTCACTCTTGTGTTTGAGTGAGCAGAACTGATTATTTGCATATTTTTATTTGCCTGTTGTGGTTATGACACTTTGCATTGTCTCACAATTCTTTTCCATTTTAAATTCTGTCAGTTACATTACTCGCCGTGGTCCCTTTCACATCATTTTTTGTCACCGCTGTTTTAAATTCACTCTTTATTGGGATGTGGGTTTCACTGGCAAGGCCAACATTTTTGTCACTGATCCATAATTGCCCTTCAACTGAGTGGCTTGCTAGGCCATTATAGTGGGGCAATGAGAATCAACCACGTTGCTGTGGGTCTGGAGTCACTTTTTGGCCAAACTGGGTAAGGGTGGCAGATTTCCTTCCCGAAAGACCATTGGGGAACCAGGGGCGCAATTCTCCCATTGGGAGACTAAGTCCCGACGCCGGAGTGAAAACCGGAGTGTTTCACTCCGGTGTTGGAGGCCGCTCCCAGCCCCCTATTCTCCCGCCCCCGGGGGGCTAGGATCGGCGACGTGTCATTTACGCGCGCCGGGCCTTGGCACCATGTAAAAGCGGCGCCGCGTAAATGACGCGGCCGGCGCCGTGTAAATTACGTCATCACCGCATGCACAGGTTGACCGGCGCCAACCCACGCATGCGCGGTTGCCGTCCTCCCCGCGGTCGCCCCGCAAGAAGATGTCGGATGGATCTTGGGGACGGCGGAGGAAAGGAGGTCCTCCTTCAAAGATGCCGGCCCGCCGATCGGTGGGCACTGATCGCGGCCCAGATCCCTTTTGAGTCCCCCCCCCCCCCCCCCCCCGGTGTAGGAACCCCCCTCCCCCCCACAGGCCGCCCCCCAGCGTTCCCGCGCTGTTCCCGCCGACAGCGACCAGGTGTGGACCATGCCGGTGGGAACCTGTCGTGTTGGGCAGGCTGCTCGGCCCATCCGGGCTGGAGAATCACCACTCACCCGTAACAAATGGCGAGCGGCGATTCTCCGAGCGGCCAGCCGTGATTCTCGCCGCGCCGGTTTGGGGGGTTGGGAGAATCGTGTGCGTGTGCCGGGGCGGCGTGACTGGACTCGCGTGGTGCCCTGGAGATTCTCCCACCCGGTGTGGGGGGTGGGGGGAGAATTCCCCCCCAGATATGTCTGGATGACATCAATGATAATTTCATGGTCATCGATACTGAGACTTGCTTTCAATTCCGGCTTTTCTGAAATTGAATTTAAATTCCACTAGCTGCCATGGTGGGATTTAAACCCATGTTCCCAGCGTATTAGCCTGGCCATTGGATTACTAGTCTCATGATAATACCACAACACCACCCAATCCCATGACTTTTTCAATAGTTAGTCGAGTTCATCTTTATTTTCCTGCTGTAATACATTTAAATGTATTTTTCTGCTTCTGAATTACCAATACATGCTTCAAGCACATATTGAGACATTGCTTATTCCAAGGCTGTGATTTCCCAACTAAATGGATGCAAATTAGGACTGGGGTTGTGCAAATTTCCTAATGTGCGTTGCTATCACAGGCTATCTGCAGAAGTAAAAGATTTACTTTTCAATGCACAATTTGTGAGTTTGTTCATTTATTCAATAGGCTGTTTAAGAAACAAAAGAAAACCTCACAAAATAACTCAAACGTTAATTGATTATATGGTTTCTAAGTCTTATATATTAAAAGTTTATTTAGAAATATCATGTGATCTGAGCATGGGAGCGGTCGCGTTTTCACGAGCTCCATCAATGCTCGCCTTTTAATCTGCCTTTTCATCTTGTTGTGCATTTCATATTTGTCTTTTCTTGAGTTGCGTGGCCTATGCTATGTCTCAAGAAGTGTTTGGTCAGGATAAAATGTTAAAATCCTCGTTTGTCTGTCACCGTTTGAATAAGTTTGGAATAAAATACATTTTTGAAAAAAGAAAAGAAATCCTCATTTGTCTGCAGCAACCAGAGTGGGCTGGGGCGGGGTCCTGCTTTCAGTGGCACAGTTGCTATTGAGGAGATGCCCACCTTAGTGGTGTGTGCCGCAGATGATGGTGGCCAACAAGATATCATCCTGGCTGATAGTCTCGGCTCTTGAGTGGTGCAGGCTCACTTCGCAGAAGTGCAGGGTACTTTTATGGAGCCATTGGAGGTGCACGAGAAGGGTTCTTTGTCTTCACTCCCTTGTCTCATTTCGTGGGAAGATGAAGTAAGTCAGAGCGGGGAGAGGGGTGGAAGGTTGGAGTTGGTAGGGTTTGTTCATAGTCGTTGTGATTGATGATAGCCCCCCACCCCCCACCCACCCAGTTAGAGCTAATGACAGGATTCGCTGTTAGCCGCCGCCGTTGTCGGGTAATGTGGTTGGGCGGGGAATAGCTTCCAACGGCAAAATCGCGGGAAGCCACGATTTGACGCCAAATCGTGATTTTCTGTCACGGCATCAATACATTTCACTCCGCACGTACAGTAGACACTGTTTGCATATCATTAGCTGGCCTAACTCGGTATTCTCCAGGTCCCCCAGTGGCCCGATTTTCCCTCGGCATGGTTCATTTTACTTTTAAAATACATGAAACCAGCGTGGCAGCTGCTGAGGGAGAGAAAGGGGGTTTGGAAGCTGTCCAATAACGCTATAGTTTGCTGACAGTTGTGCTGCTGGCCAGCAGGTGGGGGGGCTTCTGCCAGGGCTGGGGGGAGTAGTGGGGGTGGCCAGGAGGTGGGCTATGGTGTCAGGGTGGACGGGCATGGAGCACCATTACCGCAGCATGCAAGGCAGCCATGCAGCTGCGCACACCGCTGACAGCCCATTTTGAACCTGGTGCCACGGGTCGTCGAGGTGTCCCATCCCAGAGCACTCCCCTGGGTGCTCTCTGGCCCCAGATGACCCATGAGCTGTATGGGCGCGCTCCAGCACAACCAGTGCCATCTTTTTGGCTGGGATAAGTGTGTGTAGGGAATGTTAAGTGTATGTGCAGCTGCAGCTTGTCAGCCTCCCAAGTATCAATCACGGACCCGGCGAATCCCGCACTGTTTTTCATTGGAATCGATTGTGTTCCACGCGGCACCCGTTCTAGGCCCTCAACAGTAGTGGAATCAATCCAGGTGCGGAAATGGTTTTTCTGTCGTCAAAGTCCACGGACTCTCCATTGGCCTCTGGAAGCTAAAGAGCAGTCCAGACAGAATGTGATAATTCACTGCTTTTTCACTTACCTGTGCCTTACACCTGCTGCTTCAGATAGAAATGTTGAAAGCAGCAGCTTTTTGGATTTGAATTTAACAATCCATGCTTTTATTCTTCATGAAATGAAAATGAAATTAAATGAAAATCGCTTATTGTCACAAGTAGGCTTCAATGAAGTTACTGTGAAAAGCCCCTAGTCGCCACATTCCGGCGCCTGTTCGGCGAGGCTGTTACGGGAATTGAACTGTGCTGCTGGCCTGCCTTGGTCTGCTTTCAAAGCCAGCGATCATAAACCCGGGCAGACTTTTTGCTATCCTGGGATGGTCTGGATTATGCCTGACTCTTCCTTTAGGTCGAGATTGTGTTCTTTCTTTTGATGGGCCTCTCTCTTTAACTAGTTTCAGTGATCTCGGAGCTGATAGAGAGCCTTGTCTGTTATATGAGCAGACTGAAGTGGAATCATTATCTGTGGTTGAGGATGAGGGGGGGCGGGGGTGAGGGGGGGGAGGTGAGGGTGGCTCTGGATATCCTTTGTATGGTGTTGGTTTCAATGAAATGGTTTGTGTCCCCTCCCTGCGGGTCTCGTATTTGTTCTCTTGTCTGGGTGAGCGTGGTGCTGGTCCTGGTTTTAGTCTGGCCAGTGAACCTAACCACAATGTTTATGAACATCGAACTATGATTGATATGTCGTCACCACATCAAAAGCAGTTAAGTGCTTTCTGCTGAGAGAAAGTGAAAGCACTTATCTCATAGATGTTTATAAATACTGTGGTTAGCTGCACAGCAGCGTACATGAGATGCATTTAAGTATAAAAATAAACAATCCAGATTTCTGACTGTCTGGAAGCTATTACCCTGCCAATTACAGCTGAATAAAAGCTATTATTCTTTGAAAGTGGAGAATCGGGTGTCCAATCTGTTAAAGGTTCAAAGGACCAATTTGCATCTTCCCACTGGCATAGGGTGTGTAGCTCTCTACCACTGCTGGTGGGGGACTGGAGAATCCGTAGGTGCCAATCCCGTTTATGCCCCATCACGATAATCCGCCACATCTGAAACTCCGCTACTGCCGGCGGGCGGGGGAAAATCCACTCTTACAATCCCGGACCAGACCCCAACAGTGGCTAGGATACTGAACCAAAACCCCAATATTTTAGTTTATTTGAAAGACTGTGTGGAAAGAATGATTCGCTCCAGGATTGATTGCACGAAGAAATATGGCTTGGTTATTTTTTAAACAAAACTTTATTATAACTACAATCGTAAACTTTTTAACTTCACACTCAAAAAGAACAGCTTACAATTTGCACCTTAAACACTACTACTCAATTTCCCATTAAACCTTCAACACCATTATCCCGACAAGACTAATAACCAAACTCTGCAGCCTTGGACTTGACCACTCCCTGTGCAGCTGGATCCTTGACTTCCTCACCAACAGACCACAATCTGTCAGGATAGGTAACAGCACTCCTCCACAAGTCCTCAATACCGGGGTCCCGCAAGGATGTGTGCTCAGTCCTCTACTGTACTCCCTTTACACACGACTGTGTGGCAAGATTTAACTCCAATTCGATCTATAAGTTTGCGGATGATACGACATGTGGTGGGTTGTATCTCAAAAAGTGATGAGCCAGACTGCAAAAGAGAGATAGATCACTTGGTTGCATGGTGTACCGAAAACAACCTCTCTCAAAATGTCAGCAAAACCAAGGAGCTGATCATCGACTTCAGGAAATGTAGTACGACACACGCCCTCGTCTACATCAATGTCGCTGACGTGGAGATGGTCGATAGCTTTAAGCTCCTGGGGGTCACCATCACCAATAGTCTGTCCTGGTCCATTCATGTTGATGCAACAGTCAAGAAAACCCAACGTCTCTACTTCCTACGGAAGCGAAGGAAATTTGGCATGTCTGCATTGACTCTCACAAACTTCTACAGATGTGCCATAGAGAGCACCCTATCCGGCTGCATCACAGCTTGGTATGGCAACTGTTTGGCCCAAAATTGCAAGAAACTGCAGAGTATGGTGAACTCAGCCCAATGCATCACATAAGTCACCCTCGCATTGATTCTGTCTACACCTCCTGCTGTCTCAGGAAGGCAGGCAGCATTGTCCAGAACCCCTCGCACCTGGCTTTGCCGTCTTCCAGACCCTTCCACCAGCAGAAGTCTGAAGACCTGCACATCCAGACATAGGAACAGCTTCTTCCCCACAGCTACTAGACTCCTCAACGACTCTCCCTCGGACTGATCTGTTCCCTGTAAGACACTATTAACAATGTCCTATGCTGCTCTTGCGCATGTCATATTTGCTTTGTTTGGCCCTTGTTCTGCACTGTAACCAATTACTTATTTGTCGATGGACTTTGTAGATTATTGATTTTTGTCTACTGTGTACGTACCGTGTACGTTCCCTTGGCCGCAGAAAAATACTTTTCACTGTACTTCAGTAAATGTAACAATCAATCAAACAAAAAAAGATACATGCAGATCTCTATCTTACTGTGGGTGAATTGTGGACTCAGCCTCAGGCAGATCAGGAGGCAACTCCTCTCTCCAAAGTTTCTCCGCCAACTGTCTCTCTAATGTTTTCAAAATGTCTCTCTGTCTTCCCTGGCTCCACCCAGCAATGACCTCATCTCCCCAAGCTGGAAAACAACTCACCTCTGCAGGCTGCAAAACATATTAACTCCCCAGGGACTTCCCATTGCAAACCACTATGCATTAGCCCAGACTGAAAAACACATTCCTTTGTCAATTTCATCTGCTGGCTGCTAAATTCACCCAGATCCTGCAGAACAGAATTATTTTTAAACAAACACATTCTAGCTCCAGGCTTTTAAATCTTAAATTGCCCACTACATTTGTCATCCAATTTTCGTCATATCCTCCAATCCTCATACCTCCCCCTGTCATTCCCCTTGCTGGGGGTGGGGGGATGTTGTCAGATTGTCGGTCAAGTGATTTCTTCCTCCTTGGTCCCTCCATAAATAATGCAGAGGGCCTGTTCAGGTAGCCCTGGGCTTTTCTCTCTTCCTCTTCTTTTATGGGAGACCCTCCTGAGAATATCTTGTTGCTGTCGGTCCTCGCTTCATTATTTTTCTTGACTATATGATCAGTATCAATTTCTGATAAGGGCCTGGTTGGGGGCTTTCTTGCGTTTGGGAGTCCATATGCAACTTTGCCTTCGAGCTGGGGTTTTCACAAAGAACATAGAACATACAGTGCAGGAGGAGGCCATTCGGCCCATTAAGTCTGCACCGACCCACCTAAGCCCTCACTTCCACCCCATCCCCGTAACCCAATACCCCATCTAACCTTTTTGGACAGGAAGGGCAATTTATCATGGCCAATCCACCCATCTGCACGTCTTTGGACTGTGGGAGGAAACCGGAGCACCCGGAGGGAACCCACGCAGACACGGGGAGAACGTGCAGACTCAGCACAGTCACCCAGTGATGTATACTCAGTTATTGGTTTAACAAAACCAAGTGCAGCTGTCTGTACACACACACTGCAATGTGTATATTCCAACTTTCAATAAAATCTTCTCCATACCCACCTGGCATTATTCATTTCTGGAAACAGGTAGTTCTAGCGAA
Source organism: Scyliorhinus torazame (assembly GCF_047496885.1). NCBI lineage: Eukaryota > Metazoa > Chordata > Chondrichthyes > Carcharhiniformes > Scyliorhinidae > Scyliorhinus > Scyliorhinus torazame. The sequence continues at coordinate 36,121,954 of NC_092724.1, forward strand.
TCGTCACCAAGTGTCAAAAATATCGATATTAAAATCGTCCTCTGGTGGGTAATTATCACCTCGACGCCAAGTCACGAGTTTGCCAGCAAAGGGTTAACATTTGCTGTTATTTTAAACAAATTGAAACAGCTTTTGTTTTGTTTTGATTTGTAGCGCCACTTTAACTGATTGTATCTTGATGAAAGCGTCGATGTATTGGGGTATTGTCGGTTTCATTACTAAAATGCATTGCTGGGTGCCCATCTGTATCGATAACTGCGCAAATATGTTCATGTTTGCGTTGGTCTAAATTCAATCAGTTTGTATTTGTCATTCATACTTAGTAATGGACTGTCAAAATATTCGTTTGAGTCATTCCAAAAGCATTTAATCAGTAATACAGTATATAAGTTGTTCTTGGCGAAAAACTTGTGGAGAAGATGGAAACAATTATGTTGTCGCTCTTTTGAGGTTCGTACCGCAAATGGCAAGAATGTATTTATTTGGGGCATAGATGTACAATCCACTACTAATATATTTCATCTTTTTATTTGAGGTTGTCTATTCTTAATTTGTGTGTTAACGAAGTTGCATTTGACACGTCAAGTAGTCTTTCCCCCCCGAATTAACGAGTCCATACTTAGTTTATAATTTCCAAACTTTAATGATTGGACAAGTAGATATTGACTTCAGTATATCAGCTGGGGGAACACGAAAGCTTACAGGAGATCAAAGGTTACACCTGTAAATTAAGGGTGAGCCATTTTTTCAGTCAAGACTCGGGCTAGTATTCTATAAGGTGCATTGTTTTCTCAAATACTTTAATCGCAACATGTTATACTTTATTAACATTGTCATCGCCCAGATTTTTTCCACTGTGCAATAAAAATGGCTGTGAGGTTTATTGGATAGACATATGGATGATAATGGTATAGTGTAGGTTAGATGGCTTTTGTTTCGGTGCAACATCGTGGGCCGAAGGGCCTGTACTGCGCTGTATTGTTCTATGTTCTATGTTTGTGACTTTCCCCCGTGCGCTATATTCACTATGTTATTGACAAAACTGCCTGTTGTGGTTATTCTGGATTGCTTCGGCCTTTGCATTGGAGTGAACGGTGTGAAAGTTGTGCTACCGAACTTTAGGGTGACAACTCGAATTTGGCACACTTGGCCAAACAGTTTTGTCCAGGAGACTGAACAGTTAACACTGGCTATGTGTCCCTTCAACAAACACAGCTGTCTAACCAGAGCCTGGGATAAGCAACCGTTTACGTTGGTCAATTTCGACGGAGCAAATGTTGAGTCTGCGTTGGGCAGTTTCTTTCCCATTACGGTTACCACCGCGACCACAGATGGGCTGCACGTCTGGCTTCTGAGCGTTGCTTTTGTTTATTGGTGAGCAAGTGCTGAACCCAGTTTCTCTGAGGGTGTGGTTTGGAAGCCCCCATGGAAACAGGAATCTTCTCTGCAACAGCCTGTCCACGTTGGGGCTGAGCTGGGGCTCGCTGTTGAGAGCGCTGCAGTGATGGTAGAGATCGGCTGCAAAGTAGGTCTTATGGGGGTCAACAAAAATTTCAGCTAATCCACCTTTACTGGAGGCTATATTCAAGTAGCTTTGCCTATGCTGCACTTGGTCGGACTCTCCATCCTCGCTCATTTTAAACCCCAGTCTCTGAGGGCAATCCCTTTGCGCTCCTGAGATTTGTAAGCCATTGAAGGTGACTGCAGAACCTAAGTCTGAACCTCTCAGCAGCTGGCGATCTTGTGGTTTAGATAGGTGTGAGGAAGCAGAGCTTTCGGCATTACACTTCACACAGTGCAATTTCTCTCTGGGGCATATTGGTCCATCTTTGGAGAAGGGCCGCCGGAAGACAGGGACTGGACACAGGCCATCTTCTCTAGAAGGTCCAGGGGGAGCCACGAAAGCTGGCAGTGCAGCCCTCCTGTAACCGAGCTCAAACGGTGGCGCTCCGCCACTGGGGGCATCCAGAATGGGCGCGCGTCTCAGTGTCCTCAAATCAGGCAACAGATTAGCTAGGACGCTTCGACGCAATGTTTGAAACTGGGGAGGGACGCCAGTGAGTCCCAGCCGGTACTTGAGGGTCAGAAGTTCTGCCCTGAGACGTTCATTGTCCCCCACCAGGGCCACGACTCTCTTCAGCTCCACGTCCTGGAAGTGCCGTCTCTCGCGCGACTTCTTGGCCGCGCCGTTGTTTTTCTCCCTTTTCGTCCAATAATTAGCATCCTTCTTTTCTGCTGGCACGAATTCTCTACTCCGCCGGGGAATTGGAGACAGGTTTCGCTTCTGCAATCGATTGCCCCACTTGTTTTGTCCTAGGCCACCGCTGGGAGTGGCTGGAGTTCTCATGTTACCAGCACACAGAGATCTTCACTTCAACAGGACTGATTTCTGTTGCAGACAGGGAGAGGCACAGGCACCCACACTGGTTTAAAGTAAGGCATTGCCCCCACGGTGTTGACGAAAAGGCTGCTTTATCAAACACCAGTTTTTAACTTTTGAGGATGTTTCCCCCCAAAATAAGGAGGGGAACGGACACCTTTTTCTCTTTGTGAAATCTTCTAGTCTTTACAATTCTTGGACATCTATAGGAAAAAAATATATATTGATGTAAATCGGCCAAATCTCATCCATTGCAAGCACGTCTGGTTGTAATGTAGCAAAATTGTCAAATAGGAAAGCATTATGACGCTGCAATGTTAAATGAACCGTCTCTTATATTTAAGATATGGCACGGTTAGTTTCCAAAACCTTAATGACTCAGAACAAAGCACAGCCTTTACAAAAACAAGTTGTCTCAAACGGTTTCCGAAATTCAGCAGTTGTATAAATGGACAATTAAAATTTTGTGTTCTGATTAGTTTGAGTCAAACCGGTTTTTAAGATCACATTCGTTTACAATACACTCATTTTTCCCACAGAGCATCCATTTATAATATACAATAACCAATCGATGGGTGGGCTGTTCGCCACCTCCGGCTACGGAGGCAATGAACAATTTGGAACAGGTCATTTTCGTTATTCTGGTGAAGATACTTTTTTGCAGGATTTGAAATGGGGTAATTAATTTGAGGGGTGCGTTACCAATAAGTCAATTAATTTAGGTACCAGGATATTAGTTGCATCGATTCCCTTTGACACTGCAGTGCCTTTGGTTAACGTAATGCAGGATATTGGGTAAAGCAAATCCTCTGGTTACTGCGTTACATCATATTGGGTAAAATAATTCCTCTGGTTAGTGCATTGCAGGATATTGGCTGTAATTCTGTTTGGTGCTGCAGTGCATGGCAGGATATTGGACAAGCCCATTCATTTGGGTAGAGCAAACTAAACTGCACCATCAAAACAGAAAATGTTGGGAAAGCTCAGCGGGTCTGGCAGCATCTGTGGAGAGAGAAATGGGATCAGCGTTTCGATTCCAACACGACCTCTTCAGAGCTATAGGATATTCAGTTATGTTTCGTTGTCGATTCATTAGGATGCCACATTGCAGGATCTTCTGTCAATCAACACGTCTGAGGCATATTACGAGACATGGGGCAAAATGCTGCCCCTTTAACTCAGAATAGAAAAGTGGCCAGGTCGCCTTCTCGGATCGAGACGCTTGCTCTATTTCAAAGCGAATTTGTATTTTAGAAAATCGTATTGATGACCCAGTCCTAAGAATTGTCCTCCAGCGATATGAATGCAAATAGACTACAATCTAAACGGCTTCTATTCTCTTGTTCTAAACGCTCTGAAAGTAAAATTGCACTTGTTTAAATTTAGCCTTACCTGGTCGACAATGAAATGGGCAAGTGGTAACGAGGGCGGTGTCAGCTTTAGACCAACAACCAAAAATATCCGGAAATAACCGTCGAGATAAAAGGGTCCAAGAATTTAAAGTGCTCGGCGAGTCTTATGGATCCTTTCACCCAGGTCTATTTTTTGACCAGCGCCATTACATCTAACCTCGCCTCTTGGGCACCCATCGACTGATTAATCTAACTGCCCCGGTGATAGATGCTTTCTTTCCGTTTTCTCAGTAAATTCCCTCAATTAAATTGGGCATGCTTCTTTATAGTTTCATCAAATATATATAAATCCCATTCTGTTGCTTTTTTTCACAGAGTGCCGAATGCACCCCTTTCCCTAATATCAATGATCTCCAAGCAAAATTTTATATCACATTTTCAAGGATGAAACATTACATTTGTAGCTTTTTGCGGCTTAAACAAAACAATGATGCATTTCAAGCAAAGTTTCCTTTTGGTTCAAGTCAGTACATATGTGGAACCCAATGTTCTAGCTTGTTGAAGTTTTAATTACATTTGGTCCCCATATATGCTGTCATTTTCGCTTTGTCTTCACGTTGTCACAATTTCCTTGCTGTCTGGTGACCAATTAGAAGCGTTCGCTTCAGTTTTTACTTTGCACTGTTAGTTCTGAAATAGCGAGGCTGGGGTTCAAACATTAGGGCAGAGCTCAAGCAGTTGACACTTCGATATTGTGCTTTTGGAGGTGCAATCTTTTAAAATCAAGATGTTAAACAGGCCTTCCTTGTGTATTTTTTTAAATAATCAATAGACAGGAGAAAGGGTGGGCCCCACCGCACATTTCCTTCCTCCAGCCACTCCATGTTGCTTGTGACAAAATACTGCTGCATTTGCCTAAATTATCCTAGTTACTCTATTTCAGAGTAATTTATTTGGGACATCTTAATGAATGTGATCAAGTACCACAAAAGGTCTTCAGGGAAGTCCAAGTGTGTATCTGGTTTGGGGTTCAGAATGGTCACAACAACAGTACATTTCCAGCTACAAGTTAGTCCAGTCATGGAGAAAAATTACAATGTTGGGTTGAAAGAAAGATAAAAGGAGGAAAAAAAAACCTTTGTCTTAGTGGGCAAGGTGCACAAAAGGACAACAACGTGTATTTCTATCGTGCTTTTCATAAACTTAAAGGATGTCTCAAAATGTGTTCCAGCCAATGATGCCACTGTTCTACCTTGGGAAATGCAGCATCAGTTTGCATACAGGTTATTTCTTGCTCAAGTTTTCATTCATTACTGATGTCACAGTTAAATACCCAGAGGGAGATAAAATAATTAGAGCCAGCCAACACTGATTTCAGGTCCCACAAACAGCAATGTGATGACAACCAGACAAATCTGTTTTCAAAGAACAAAGAACAAAGAAAAGTACAGCACAGGAACAGGCCCTTCGGCCCTCCAAGCCTGCGCCGACCATGCTGCCCGTCTAAACTAAAATCTTCTACGCTTCCTGGGTCCATATCCCTCTATTCCCATCCTATTCATGTATTTGTCAAGATGCCCCTTAAATGTCACTATCGTCCCTGCTTCCACCACCTCCTCTGGCAGCGAGTTCCAGGCACCCACTACCCTCTGTGTAAAACAGCTGCCTTGTACAGCTCTAAATCTTGCCCCTCGCACCTTAATCCTATGCCTCCTAGTAATTGACCCCTCTACCCTGGGAAAAAGCCACTGACTATCCACTCCGTCTATGCCCCTCATAATTGTGTAGACCTCTATCAGGTCACCCCTCAACCTCCGTCGTTCCAGTGAGAACAAACCGAGTTTATTCAACCGCTCCTCATAGCTAATGCCCTCCATACCAGGCAACACCCTGGTAAATCTCTTCTGCACCCTCTCTAAAGCCTCCACATCCTTCTGGTAGTGTGGTGACCAGAATTGAACCCTATACTCTAAGTGTGGCCTAACTAAGGTCTTATACAGCTGAAACATGACTTGTCACTTCTTATACTCAATGCCCTGGCCAATGAAGGCAAGCATGCCGTATGCCTTCTTGACTACGTTCTCCACCTGTGTTGCCCCTTTCAGTGACCTGTGGACCTGTACACCTAGATCTCTCTGACTTTCAATGCTCTTGAGGGTTCTACCATTCACTGCTTTTTCCCTACCTGCATTAGATCTTCCAAAATGCATTACTTCACATTTGTCCGGATTAAACTCCATCTGCCATCTCTCCGCCCAAGTCTCCAAACGATCTAAATCCTGCTGTATCCTCTGATAGTCCTCATCGCTATCCGCAATTCCACCAACCTTTGCGTCATCTGCAAACTTACTAATCAGACCAGTTACATTTTCCTCCAAATCATTTATATATACTGCGAACACCAAAGGTCCCAGCACTGATCCCTATGGAACACCACTAGTCACAGCCCTCCAATTAGAAAATCACCCTTCCATTGCTAGTCTCTGCCTTTTATGACCTAGCCAGTTCAGTATCCATCTTGCCAGCTCACCCCTGATCCCGTGTGACTTCATCTTTTGTACCAGTCTACCATGAAGGACCTTGTCAAAGGCCTTACTGAAGCCCATATAGACAACATCCATTGCCCTACCTGCATCAATCATCTTTGTGACCTCTTCGAATAACTCTATCAAGTTAGTGAGACTCGACTTCCCCTTCACAAATCCATGCTGCCTCTCGCTAATACATCCATTTGCTTCCAAATGGGAGTAGATCCTGTCTCGAAGAATTCTCTCCAGTAATTTCTCTACCACTGATGTAAGGCTCACTGGCCTGTAGTTCCCTGGATTATCCTTGCTGCCCTTCATAAACAAAGGAACAACATTGGGTATTCTCCAGCCCTCGGGGACATCACCTGAAGACAGTGAGGATCCAAAGACTTCTGTCAAGGCCTCAGCAATATCCGCTCTAGCCTCCTTCAGTATTCTGGGGTAGATCCCATCAGGCCCTGGGGACTTATCTACCGTAATATTTTTCAAGACGCACACACCTCGTCTTTTTGGATCTCAATGTGACCCAGGCTATCTACACACCCTTCTCCAGACTCACCATCCACCAATTCCTTCTCTTTGGTGAATACTGATGCAAAGTATTCATTTAGTACCTCGCCCATTTCCTCTGGCTCCACACATAGATTCCCTTGCCTATCCTTCAGTGAGCCAATCCTTTCTCTGTCTACCCTCTTGCTTTTTATGTACGTGTAGAGAGCTTTGGGATTTTCCTTAACGTGTTTGCTAAAGACTTTTCGTGATCCCTTCTCGCCCTCCTGACTCCTTACTTAAGTTCCTTCCTACTTTCCTTATATTCCACAAAGCCTTTGTCTGTTCCCAGCCTTCTAGCCCTGACGAGGCCTACAATATCTCTCGTTATCCAAGGTTCCCGAAATTTGCCGTATTTATCCTTCTTCCGCACAGGAACATGCCGGTCCTGAATTCCTTTCAACTGACATTTGAAAGCCTCCCACATGTCAGATGTTGATTTACCCTCAAACATCCGCCCCCAATCTAGGTTCTTCTGTTCCCGCCTAATATTGTTATAATTAGCCTTCCCCCAATTTAACACATTCACCCTAGGACCACTCTTATCCTTGTCCACCAGCACTTTAAAACTTACTGAGTTGTGGTCACTGTTCCCAAAATGCTCCCCTACTGAAACTTCTACCACCTGTCCACCATTCCCCAATACCAGATCCAGTACAGCCCCTTCCCTAATTGAACTATCAACATATTGTTTTAAGAAGCCCTCCTGGATGCTCCTTACAAACTCTGCCCCATCTAAGCCCCTAGCACTAAGTGAGTCCCAGTCAATATTGGGGAAGTTGAAGTCTCCCATCACAACAACCCTGTTGTTGTTACTCGTTTCCAAAATCTGTCTACCTATCTGCTCCTCTATCTCCCGCTGGCTGTTGGGAGGCCTGTAGTAAACTCCCAACATTGTGACTGCACCCTTCTTATTCCTGATCTCTACCCATATAGCCTCGCTGCCCTCTGAGGTGTCCTCCCATAGTACAGCTGTGATATTCTGTGATATTTTCGTGAAGAAAAGCAAGATAGAGCAGATGCTGGAAATCTGAATGAAAAACAAAAAGTGCTGGAAGTACTCAGCAGGTCAGGCAGCACCTATGGGAAGAAAAATAGTTCATGTTTCAGGTCTGTACCCTTTCATCATATACTCACACAAAAAAAGATTTCCTTTCATTGGGGGATCCAGATGTGGGTGGCACAGTAGCACAGTGGTCAGCACTGTTGCTTCACAGCTCTAGGGTCCCAGATTCGATTCCCGGCTTGGGTCACTGTCAGTGCAAAGTCTGCTCGTTCTCCCTGTGTCTGCATGGGTTTCCTCCGGGTGCTCCGATTACCTCCCACAGTCCAAAGATGTGCAGGTTAGGTGGATTGGCCGTGCTAACTTGCCCTTAGTGTCCAAAAAAGGTTAGGTGTGGTTATTGGGTTATGGGGATGGGGTGGAGGTGTGGTCTTAAGGGCTGGTGCAGACTCGATGGGCCAGGTGGCCTCCTTCTGCACTGTAAATTCTATGATCTATGAAGATCAGAGAAGCTCTGGTTGAAAATTTGAGCTAAACTATTTAGGAGTGGAACCAGAATGTTTTTCACACAGTTGAGTCGTGGAAATCTAAAACTCTGATCCCCTAATAAAAAAACACTTGATTCTGAGTCAATTGAAATTTCCAAGCTGAGATTAATAGAATTATGTTAGGTAAGGTAGCAAGCAATATTGAGAAAAGGTGAGTAAATGGAGTTGAAGTGTACATATAACAGAATGGTCAAACACACAAAAGGGTTGCATGACGTACCCTTGTTCCATCTCAATTGGTAGATTTGGTGATCTCTGTTGGATTTTCTCAACACAACTCTACAGCTTGACTCAGCAAGATATATTGGTCTGCTTAATCTTTGGAAGGCATGAGTGTGCAGATGGATCTCTTTGTCTTTTGCAAAAACAAACAGTCAGCAACTTTACATCGGCACCTAAAATTCCAGTTCACCAGCAGCTGCTAGGCTTTCTCACGTGGGAAATTATATTCACCTTTCAAACAGTTTCTACTCATTTTCGCCGTGGACTGTGAAAATGGTGGCATAAAGAATCTGGGTTTATTAATGTAGCGTATTATGGTATATTATTCTATGTTTATAGGTTTAAAAAATCTTACAGTAAGTTGTTATGGGTCTACAATAAACAGAGAAATGTATGTATCTCCTCAGTGTCCGATAGACAATCTCTTTCAATCTTACTATCTTTCATGGAATTGAATGTGATTCTGTCCATATTCAATCTTTCAGCAAATGTGGCCCCAGAAATTCAAATAGCCTATGAAATGATCCAATTTAAGTTTTTATTTGGCCGCCAACTGGTCAGAGAAATAATATACATTCTTTCTTGCCGTTTTCTTCAATGAAATGTCTGGAAGAAGACAAAATAATTAGTTAAGTAATACTGTTTTCAATAAGAAATTGAATTTTTGACACGATAGTATCTGTTAAGTAAGTGACAGATATGGTGTATGGGTAGATGTGGTGTATAGGGATTTCCAGAAAATCTTTGACAAGAAACCACATGGAGATGCCAATGGAATTCAGAGAAGGGTAACAAGTTGGCTGGTTTAGCACAGGGCTAAGTCACTGGCTTTGAAAGCAGACCAAGGCAGGCCAGCAGCACGTTTCAATTCCCATACCAGCTTCCCCGAACAGGCACCGGAATGTGGCGACTAAGGGCTTTTCACAATAACGTCATTTGAAGCCTACTAGTGACAATAAGCGATTTTCATTTTCATTTCAAGTTTGATTGAAAAATGGTTAGAAGAGAGGAAGCAAATAGTAGAGTTCAAGTTTCTCGCAAGGGTTGGAAGCGAATATTTTTGCTGTTTGGATTGTTTTGATTCTGTGTGTACATTGCTGGTTTGGATAAGAGTTAGAGGAAATGCTGTCCAAACTTACAGACTCTGCTAATATAGAAGGCATAATACATAATTTTGTGTACCAAAGTGAATATTGGTGTGCTGGTGGAATACATTTAAAAAGTTGAAGATGGAACTATGTTTCAGTAAAGGTAAGGTAGTACATTTTGATTTTCAAAAAAGTGTAATCATATTTTGGGGGAAAACTAGTGGATTTGGAAGATCAAAGAGATTTGGAAGTTCAGGTTCAGAAGATATTAAGAATCGCACCATAAGAGGATAAGGACATGCAAAAAAAGTTAATGGAATATTGTGTTTCATAGCAAGACGTACAGTATTATGATATGGCAGGTATTAAACTGATAGGCTGTCCAAATCCCAAAGGGAAACTTGGACAAGCTAGCACAACAATTTGCAATTTGTATTTTATTGCGAGAAGGTATCTGCACTGAAGTCAGGAACAACTGTTTCAAAATGCTTTCAAATATTAAATTTAAACATTTATTTGAAAAAAGAAAACTTAAACACGTAAGATTACATTTACACAGTCAACAGTTCCCAAAAGATTTCCACTTAGATAAATTCAGACCACCTTTTAGCGAACAGTACTCATAGATTTTGTCTATAAGGTTACCACAAACATCCACTGTTGCAACTGGGCAAGTATTTCACAGGCTTCTATCTCTAGTACTTGATACTGGAGAAAACAAAGATTGTATTAAAACCATGCAGACACAACACTTGTCTTCTCTGACGTTGGCTGCAGAGTGCTTCTTTCAAAGGTCTGTTTCAGCACACAAACGCTTCAGGATCTCATGATCACACACCAACACAGCCTTCAATCTCTTTTAATATGCCCTCCCACGATGCTCCACCCCCAATGGGCCAGGTTCCTGATGGCACGGTTGACGTGTGGCCTCAGCAGTTGGGAATCTGGCATGGTGGCTGCGAACTGTGCCCAGCGCCCCCACAGTCAGGTGGGAGCATGCTGCTGGCTGGGGCGGGCTTCTTTGAGGGCTGGGGAGGGGGGGAGCTGGTGGGGGGTGGCCAGGGGGTGGTGAGGGGTTGGCCAGGGGAGCACTATCAGGCAGGTCGAGTCCACGCACGGCCGGCACCATGTTTTACAGTGCGATCGCTGCAGGTCGTCATCATGCACATGCGCGGCCACGGACCCGGCTATTCTCCAGCTGTTTTTATTGTGGGATCCAGGTGTTTTACGCAGCGCGGCTGCAAGCCCCTCACCGGTCGCAGAATCGGTGAGGGAGAGGTGCTGATTTTTTGGGTGTAAAACGCCACAGATCCTCCTCACTTAGGCTCAAAAACGGTGAATCCAGCCCATTATTTTTTACATCCCTTTGGAAGTTTCCTTTTGCAAAACCATCTTATGTTACTTTTATGACTACTGCTTTTGTGTAAAAATAAACTTAATGTTCTGCTTTATTCATTTACAATATCAGCCAATTAAAAAAAATCATTGAGTGGATGTGGACATCGCTGGCTTGGTCAGTATTTATTGCCCATCCCTAGTTGTCTTTCAGAAGGTGGTAGTGAGCTGCCATCTTGAATCACTGATGTTCCTAAGTGTATGTATACTTACAGTGTTGTTTGGGAAGGAATTCCAGTGTTTTGACCCAGTGACAGTGAAGGAATGGTGATATATTTTCAAGTCAGGTTGTGAGTGACTAGGGAGGGGAGCCTCCAGCTGGTGGGGTACCCAGGTACCTGCTGCTCTTGTCCTTCAAATTGTAGTGGTCATGGGTGTGGAAGGTCTGCCGAAGGAACCTTGGCGAGTTACTGCAGTGCATCTTGTAGATGGTACACATGGCTGCCACTGTTTGTCGGCGATGGAACGATTGAATGTTTGTAGATGGGTAGCAATTAAGTGGACAGCTTTGTCCTGGATAGTGTTGCACTTGAGTGTTAGAGCTTCACTCATCCAGGCAAGTGGAGAGTATTCCATTACACTCCAGACTTGTGCCTCATAGGTGGTGAACAGGCTTTGAGGGGACAGGAGGTGAGGTACTCGCCATCTTCTTTGACCTGCTCTGACAGCCACAGTATTAATATGGCTATTCCAGTTCAGTTTCTGATCAATGGTAACCACCAGGATATTGATAGTGGGAGATTCAGCGATAGTAATGCCATTGAACGTCAAGGGGCGATGGTTAGATTTTCTCTTGTTGGAGATGGTTATTGCCTGGCACTTGTGTGGCATGAATGTTGCTTGTCACATGTCAGCCCAAGCTTAGATGTTGTCCAAGTCTTGCCGTATTTGGACATGAACGTATTCAGTATCTGAGAAGTCAACTGAAAACATCCTCACTTCTGATCTTATGATGGATGGAAGGTCATTGATGAAGCAGCTGAAGATGTTTGGGCATCCTGCAGTGATGTCCTGGGGATAAGCTGATTGACCTCTAACCACCACAGCCATCTTTCTTTGTGCCAGGTATGACTCCAACCAGTGGAGAGATTTCCCCCTGATTCCCATTGACTCCAGTTTTGCTATGGCTCCTTGATGCCATACTCAGTCAAATGCTGCCTTGATGTCAATGGCAGTCACTCTCAGCTCACCTGTGATATTCAGCTCTTTCATCCATTTTTGAATGAAGACTGTAATGAAGTCAGGAGCTGAGTGACCCTGGTAGAACCCAAATGGAGTGTCCGTGATCAGGTAATTGCTGAGTAATTGCCACTTGATAGCACTGTTGATGACTCATTCCATCACTTTGCTGATGATGGAGCGTAGTAGACTGAAAGGGCGGTGTTTGGCTGGTTTGGATTTGTGCTGTTTCCTGTCTACAGCACACGCCTGGACAATTTTCCACGTTGCCAGGTAGTTGCCAGTGTTGTAGCTGTACTGGAACAGCTTGACTACGGGTGCGCCAAGTTCTGAGCACAAGTCTTCAGTACTTTCACCTGAATATTGTCAGGACCCACAGCCTTTGCAGTATCCAGACGTCTCCTGATATCACGTGGAGTGAATTGTATTGGCTGAAGACTAACATCTGTGATGCTGGAAACTCCGGAGGAGACCGAGATGGATCATCCACTGAGCACTTCTGGCTGAAGATTATTGCGAATGATTCAGCCTTGTCTTTTGCATAGATGTGTTGGACTCCTCCATCATTTAGGATGGGGATATTTGTGGAGTCTCCTCCTCCAGTAAATTGTTTAGTTGTTCTAATTGTTCACCACGGTTCACGGCTGGATGGGGCAGGACTGCAGAGCCTATATCTGATGTGTTTATTGTGGAATCACTTCGCTCTGACTATTATTTGCTGCCAAAGTGCCGAGAATCACCCTGCTATTCAACAGCACTTTGCCATTTTTATTGGCCTTGGGGAGTTTCTCTCCCCCGAAGCCACATTTAGAGAGGTTTCCTAAGGAATGGCTGTTCACAGATCGGAGCGTCATTTTGATTGGCAGTTCCAATCTTTCTTCCTCCCCCTTTCAGGACCCCCCTTGCTTTCTGGACCCCTTACCCGCAACCTTGTTGAGCCCCCCCCCCCCCCCAGGCCTGGGCCTAGGCCTGGCTCCTGGCAGTGCCAACCAGGCACCTGGAGTTCCAGGGTGGCATTGGCAGGGTGCTCGGGTGGCACTGCCAGGTTACCAGGCTGGCAGTTCCTGGGCACTGGAGGAGTGCCAGGGTGCCACCCTGACCTGTCCCTGATCACCCAGGGATCTCTAATGCCCTGAACCCGCTGCCAACCCAAGGTGCCTTTGTGTGGACCAGTTCTAAATGGCTCCTGAGCGAGTTTTCGCAGGCATGGCCATTGAGTCCCGGCAGCCGGGTGAATCCGCCAAAAACTGTTCACGATTGTTTTCGCTCTCGATTCCCAAATTCTAATAAAAAAACTTTTTTTTTAATAAATATTTTTTATTGGGTTTTTGAATAAAGTATATTTACCGTTATGGACACAAAATAGAATACATGTATACACATAGAAGAGAAGGGAACACGCACAAAAAACAAAACAACAACAAACAAAAAAAAAGTTAGAATAAACTAACCGGCAGGGATTTATGTGCTAGCTCAACAACAGCAGCTCTGTACAATTGGCAGTATTGTTTTTAGCACATAAGTAGGCATCTGTTTGTGGGGGCGGTACATATATATTTGGGCGCTGGGGAAACAAATACAGAACAATTACAGAGGGCAATATGCGAATGGATCTGGTGTTGGTGTTGTCGCTTGCTTCTCCCGGACGGTTTTCGCTGCTGTTGTCGTCGCGCGATCACCTCCGTTCAGCCGTTCGTCCCGTCTTTAAACCAGATTTTTCTTGTTCTCAGCTCCTGTAGATGCCAAGTTTGTTACCGTTTCCCGTGCTCTCCTTCCGGCTGCCATTCTCTTGCCTCCCCACAACCTCACTGGTTCCTCTATTGTTCCCTGCCTCCCTGATTGCCCGCCGTAGTATCCTGTTCGGCTGGCGGTCAGCAGCACCACCCAAAGCTGCAGACTGGCCGTTCGACCTCTCAGAATCTCTCCAAATGGAGAAAATCAAATTCACCATCCGAGGGTCAGACGACGGGTTCTACAGAACGTGGGAGCCATTCACCCAATTGTTCCTGGACCTGTTTGTGGCCAACGAACAAGCAGAAGAATAGCCAGGTAGCCAGGTAGCCAAGAATCAGGGGAAAGTAGCCGAGGCGGGGTGGGGGGAGGGATAGACCGGGAGAGGAGGGGGATAGCAGCTAAACCGAAGAGAAAAGAAAGGCGAACCACAGGAGAAGGGGATTGGGGGGGGGGGGTGGGCGGGGAAGGGGGTGGAAGAGGGTGCATGATATTATTCAATATAATTATTTCATAGAATGAATGTAATTAGATTCTATTTTATCAGCAATCTCAGAGGGCAGAAATATCAAATGACTCCCGAGCAACAAAGTGGAATGATTGAACAGCATAGGTCTTCACTGTCAGTGAGAAGCATTGGAGTTCTCTGGTGTCTCTGTGCAATACACCTTTCAAGAGGCCTGAAGACAGAGACTGAATGGTTCACAATTGTATGTGGTTTCTTAATCGGCAAGTCTGAAGCCTCTGCTTGTTGCTGCTTCTCACTACAACATATTTTCAATATCGAATATGTAAGACAATTTTATCACAATATTTCAAAACCTCAAATCTGGGTGAGATTCAGATTAACATATTCCAGTGAGTCACTAGGTTAATTTAAATATGTCTGCCGTATTCTCCTGGGGCCCAGGAACTAACAGCCACGCTTGGGAGATCTCGCCAGGGTGCCATTTAGCACTGGTTTCCACAAGCATGGCCAGGCGTAACAGCACCTTGGGGGGGTGGGGGGGGGGACCTTCCAGGCCATTAGAGAACCCTGTGTGATTGGGCTTTAGGCACTGTTGTACCCTCACTGTCCTGCTGACGTCTTGGCACTGCCAGGCTGGCAGTGCCCAGGTGCCAGGTTGCCCATGCCAGAGATCATGGCTGACTCCCGATTAGAATGGCCAAACCCCGATTTAAAATGGCGAACAGAAGAGGCTGATGGGAAAATCAGCCAACAGGACTCAAACAGACAGCTGCAGATAAAACAGTGTATTCGCCTCTGGAGAAGCCAGACCAAACCGATACCTGCAGCCATCAACAAGACAACACCCCAGCCATCTGCATATTAATCAGCAATCCCCAGGAACAATTGATACAAAATAGACACACAAAGCCGACCCAGACCTTTCGGTGCCAGCAGGAGCTGACACAAAGAGAGGTAAACGACCACCCCTCGATCAAGGAATCGCTCCAGTATTGGAGAATATCGAACCAAGTGATTGGGACCAAGTCCAATCACTTGGAACCAGGTACAAGGTCCGCCCCAAGAGGCGGTAAGCCCCTGGGGACTATAAGAATAGGGGCCAAGTTCAAATCGACCCTTCTTCTCCGCTCCGCACCCTTCGAGACCCTTCTGCAAGAGAACGTAAGTTTTACTCCAACGATCGCTACCAGATAGGCACTCCTGACTATCGACTTGTACCAGCTTTTGAATCCCGCAGGCTCAGAACCCATTCGAAAGGCCATTCGTTTCCCTGACCTGGTGGGCCATTTCCAAAGTTAAGTATTGGCCTGTTAGTTGTAGGAAGTAGCTTAGAAGTAGAATTAATGTATAAGTATTGATTGCTGTATATAATAAATGAGCGTTGATTTAACTCTTACTGAGCGGTGTGTTGGATTATTAATCATTACTCGGACTTGAACCACGTGGCGGTATCAGAAAGATACCTGGCGACTCAAGAGCAAAGGTGACAGAATTAGTGCAATTAAACTAAGGCTAAAACGAGCAACACCTTGCCCTTAAGAGGTGGGGTGAGGGGTGGGGCTCAAGGACCCCCTAAGAGGGCTGTTAGGCACAGTAGGGGGTGGGGTTGAAAGATTGTGGCGGCATTTAAAAATGGCACCCTGATCCGCAAATCATCTTATGTAAGTGCGGCCCTGTCGGGATATTCCCCACCGAGGCCTAGAAACCTGGCAAAGTGCCATTAAACAGCCGGGAATTTCTCAACCTACAGGCGTTGAGAAACACCCCGTTAAACACACCCAAAATGGGACTCTGTTTCTGTCCCATTAAATTGTGTGCTGGTTCTTTTTACACTGATAGACATCAATTCAGGCGAGACGCTGAGAAGCAGTGAACCGATGCTTTGATAAGCTAAATCTGTGCTGACCTGTAGCTCCTCCCGCACTGCAGGGCTGACCCAGGTAAACAGGCTTTATACCTCCACAGCTGGGCGGAGCCACAGGCGGAGCCAACAACAGCACCAATAATAACATTCTAACAGTACAACAGCAACAACCAATAACAGAACAGCAATAACAATAAGTATATACATCAGTGGAGATAACAATACTAATAGAACAGTAGAACATATATACAACAACCTTACGTAGCCATACGTGGCTCACCACATTCAGCCCCCATTTAAAAAAAAGGCCGGCGGGGGCGAAAGGGACTCATAAGTTCAGTCTCATAGGGGGATGAATTGGTCGCTGCGACGCCTCAGCTCCAGCTGCGGCGTGGACACTGGCGTCACAATGTTCGGCTCCGGGAGCACATCGTCCGCACAACAGGGTCCCGGATAGGGTGACGACGCAGAGGCAGGGCTAGAGGACCCTGTGGGAGATGTTGGTGAAGGTGTAGGTGGGGAAGCGGGTGGGGAGGTGGCTGGGAGGGGCACAGTGATAATGGACGCAGGGGTACCCGTGGGAGCCAGGTCCCGGAGGGAGACTGTGTGCTGTCGTCCATCGCGGTGTGCCACATACGCGTACTGAGGGTTTCGCGTGGAGAAGCTGAACCCGCTCAACCAGGGGATCGGCCTTATGGCTCCGCACGTGTTTCCGTAGGAGGACCGGCCCAGGCTTCGTTAACCAGGCCAGGAGCGAGACCCCGGAGGTCGACGTCCTGGGAAAGACAAATAGACGGTTGTGAGGGGTCTCGTTTGTGGCAGTACATAGAAGCGACTGGATGGAGTGGAGCGTGTCAGGGAGGACCTCCTGCCAGCGGCAGATTGGGAGACTTCTAGACCGTAAGGCCAGAAGGACGGCCTTCCAGACCGGAGCATTCTCCCTCTCCACCTGCCCGTTCCCCCGGGGGTTGTAGCTGGTAGTCCTGCTCGAGGCGATGCCCTTACTGAGCAGGTACTGACGCAGCTCCTCACTCATAAAAGAGGAGCCCCGATCGCTATGTATATAGGCGGGGAAACCAAACAGGGAGAAAATGCTGCGCAGGGCCTTGATGACAGTGGCAAAGGACATATCAGGACAAGGGATTGCAAACGGGAAGCGGGAGTACTCATCAACAATGTTGAGAAAGTACATATTACAGTCAGTGGAGGGGAGTGGCCCTTTGAAGTCCATGCTGAGGCGTTCAAAAGGGCGGGAGTCCTTCACCAGGTGAGCCTTGTCTGGCCGATAAAAGTGCGGCTTGCACTCTGCACAGATTTGGCAATCCCTGGTCACAGCCCTGACATCGTCAGTGGAGTAGGGCAGGTTGCAGGCCTTGACGAAGTGAAGAAGCCGGGTGACCACCAGGTGACAGAGGTCGTTGTGGATGGCCCGTAACCGGTCTGATTGCGCGCTGGCACATATACCGTGGGACAGGGCACCTGGGGGCTCGTTGAGCTTCCCAGGGCGATACAAGATGTCGTAGTTATAGGTAGAGAGTTTGATTCTCCACCACAAAATCTTGTCGTTCTTAATCTTGCCCCGCTGCGTGTTATTAAACATGAAGGCAACTGACCGTTGGTCTGTGAGGAGAGTGAATCTCCTGCCGGCCAGGTAGTGCCTCCAGTGTCGACCAGCTTCCACAATGGCTTGTGCCTCCTTCTCGAGGAGGAGTGTTGAATCTCGGAGGCATGGAGGGTACGGGAAAAAAAGGCAACAGGCCTTCCTGCCTGGTTGAGGGTAGCGGCCAGGGCAAAGTCAGACGCATCACCTCTCCAGCTGGAATGGAAGGGATTCATCCACAGCGTGCATTGTGGCCTTGGCAATATCGGCTCTGGTGCGGTTGAAAGCCAAGCGGGCCTCAGCTGTCAGGGGAAAAATGGTGGACTTAATGAGTGGGCTTTCGAGCGGCTCAGACATACCTTCGCAAAATGACCTTTCTTGCCACACTCATTACACACAGCGCTGCGTGCTGGGCAGCGCTGCCGGGGATGCTGGCCCTGCCCACAGAAATAACAGCAAGGTCCTCCGGAGCTGGCCGGAAGCCATGCGGCACAGGAATGAGATATGCCTGGGTCAGGTGATGGCTTCGCCTCTGACGTCCCCGAGGATGCCGCATGGCCGGACGGGAAAGCCTTGAGGCTCTGGAAAGCCATTTCTAATGAGTTCGCCAGCTTCACTGTCGCCTCGAAGTCAAGAGCCCCTTTCTCGAGGAGGCGCTGCCGGACATAGCTGGACCGGCCGGACTCCAGCCACATAAGTGTCCCGAATCATTAACTCCGAATGCTCCGATGCAGAGACCGCCCGGCAGTTACAACTGCAGGCGAGTACCCTCAACTCACGAAGATACTCCGCGAGCGACTCACCCTGGCACTGACGCCGCATGGTGAGGAGGTGTTGGGCGAGGACCTCGTTGACCGCCTCACAAACTGTTCCTTGAGTATGTCTACAGCCTCCGTATACGAGCCCGCATCTCGGATTAACTGGAAGATCCGATGGCTCACCCGGGCGTTGAGGAGACGTTGCTTGAGTGCCGGGGAAACCGCAGCAGTCGAGGATTCGAGGTAGGCCTCGAAGCAGCTGAGCCAATGCTCAAAGATAGCCAGCGCTTCAGCGGCCTGCGGGTCCAGTTCGAGACGTTCAGGTTTGAGGGTAGCATCCATTATTAACATTTTAGCTTATTAAATTGATAGACATCAATTCAGGCGAGACGCTGAGAAGCAGTGAACCGATGCTTTGATAAGCTAAATCTGTGCTGACCTGTAGCTCCTCCCGCACTGCAGGGCTGACCCAGGTAAACAGGCTTTATACCTCCACAGCTGGGCGGAGCCACAGGCGGAGCCAACAACAGCACCAATAATAACATTCTAACAGTACAACAGCAACAACCAATAACAGAACAGCAATAACAATAAGTATATACATCAGTGGAGATAACAATACTAATAGAACAGTAGAACATATATACAACAACCTTACGTAGCCATACGTGGCTCACCACATTCAGCCCCCATTTAAAAAAAAGGCCGGCGGGGGCGAAAGGGACTCATAAGTTCAGTCTCATAGGGGGATGAATTGGTCGCTGCGACGCCTCAGCTCCAGCTGCGGCGTGGACACTGGCGTCACAATGTTCGGCTCCGGGAGCACATCGTCCGCACAACAGGGTCCCGGATAGGGTGACGACGCAGAGGCAGGGCTAGAGGACCCTGTGGGAGATGTTGGTGAAGGTGTAGGTGGGGAAGCGGGTGGGGAGGTGGCTGGGAGGGGCACAGTGATAATGGACGCAGGGGTACCCGTGGGAGCCAGGTCCCGGAGGGAGACTGTGTGCTGTCGTCCATCGCGGTGTGCCACATACGCGTACTGAGGGTTTCGCGTGGAGAAGCTGAACCCGCTCAACCAGGGGATCGGCCTTATGGCTCCGCACGTGTTTCCGTAGGAGGACCGGCCCAGGCTTCGTTAACCAGGCCAGGAGCGAGACCCCGGAGGTCGACGTCCTGGGAAAGACAAATAGACGGTTGTGAGGGGTCTCGTTTGTGGCAGTACATAGAAGCGACCGGATGGAGTGGAGCGTGTCAGGGAGGACCTCCTGCCAGCGGCAGATTGGGAGACTTCTAGACCGTAGGGCCAGAAGGACGGCCTTCCAGACCGGAGCATTCTCCCTCTCCACCTGCCCGTTCCCCCGGGGGTTGTAGCTGGTAGTCCTGCTCGAGGCGATGCCCTTACTGAGCAGGTACTGACGCAGCTCCTCACTCATAAAAGAGGAGCCCCGATCGCTATGTATATAGGCGGGGAAACCAAACAGGGAGAAAATGCTGCGCAGGGCCTTGATGACAGTGGCAAAGGACATATCAGGACAAGGGATTGCAAACGGGAAGCGGGAGTACTCATCAACAATGTTGAGAAAGTACATATTACAGTCAGTGGAGGGGAGTGGCCCTTTGAAGTCCATGCTGAGGCGTTCAAAAGGGCGGGAGTCCTTCACCAGGTGAGCCTTGTCTGGCCGATAAAAGTGCGGCTTGCACTCTGCACAGATTTGGCAATCCCTGGTCACAGCCCTGACATCGTCAGTGGAGTAGGGCAGGTTGCAGGCCTTGACGAAGTGAAGAAGCCGGGTGACCACCAGGTGACAGAGGTCGTTGTGGATGGCCCGTAACCGGTCTGATTGCGCGCTGGCACATATACCGTGGGACAGGGCACCTGGGGGCTCGTTGAGCTTCCCAGGGCGATAC
The DNA here is from genome assembly GCF_047496885.1 of Scyliorhinus torazame. Classification (NCBI taxonomy): domain Eukaryota; kingdom Metazoa; phylum Chordata; class Chondrichthyes; order Carcharhiniformes; family Scyliorhinidae; genus Scyliorhinus; species Scyliorhinus torazame. The sequence continues at coordinate 36,142,528 of NC_092724.1, forward strand.
AAGATGTCGTAGTTATAGGTAGAGAGTTTGATTCTCCACCACAAAATCTTGTCGTTCTTAATCTTGCCCCGCTGCGTGTTATTAAACATGAAGGCAACTGACCGTTGGTCTGTGAGGAGAGTGAATCTCCTGCCGGCCAGGTAGTGCCTCCAGTGTCGACCAGCTTCCACAATGGCTTGTGCCTCCTTCTCGAGGAGGAGTGTTGAATCTCGGAGGCATGGAGGGTACGGGAAAAAAAGGCAACAGGCCTTCCTGCCTGGTTGAGGGTAGCGGCCAGGGCAAAGTCAGACGCATCACCTCTCCAGCTGGAATGGAAGGGATTCATCCACAGCGTGCATTGTGGCCTTGGCAATATCGGCTCTGGTGCGGTTGAAAGCCAAGCGGGCCTCAGCTGTCAGGGGAAAAATGGTGGACTTAATGAGTGGGCTTTCGAGCGGCTCAGACATACCTTCGCAAAATGACCTTTCTTGCCACACTCATTACACACAGCGCTGCGTGCTGGGCAGCGCTGCCGGGGATGCTGGCCCTGCCCACAGAAATAACAGCAAGGTCCTCCGGAGCTGGCCGGCAGCCATGCGGCACAGGAATGAGATATGCCTGGGTCAGGTGATGGCTTCGCCTCTGACGTCCCCGAGGATGCCGCATGGCCGGACGGGAAAGCCTTGAGGCTCTGGAAAGCCATTTCTAATGAGTTCGCCAGCTTCACTGTCGCCTCGAAATCAAGAGCCCCTTTCTCGAGGAGGCGCTGCCGGACATAGCTGGACCGGCCGGACTCCAGCCACATAAGTGTCCCGAATCATTAACTCCGAATGCTCCGATGCAGAGACCGCCCGGCAGTTACAACTGCAGGCGAGTACCCTCAACTCACGAAGATACTCCGCGAGCGACTCACCCTGGCACTGACGCCGCATGGTGAGGAGGTGTTGGGCGAGGACCTCGTTGACCGCCTCACAAACTGTTCCTTGAGTATGTCTACAGCCTCCGTATACGAGCCCGCATCTCGGATTAACTGGAAGATCCGATGGCTCACCCGGGCGTTGAGGAGACGTTGCTTGAGTGCCGGGGAAACCGCAGCAGTCGAGGATTCGAGGTAGGCCTCGAAGCAGCTGAGCCAATGCTCAAAGATAGCCAGCGCTTCAGCGGCCTGCGGGTCCAGTTCGAGACGTTCAGGTTTGAGGGTAGCATCCATTATTAACATTTTAGCTTATTAAATTGATAGACATCAATTCAGGCGAGACGCTGAGAAGCAGTGAACCGATGCTTTGATAAGCTAAATATGTGCCGACCTGTAGCTCCTCCCGCACTGCAGGGCTGACCCAGGTAAACAGGCTTTATACCTCCACAGCTGGGCGGAGCCACAGGCGGAGCCAACAGCAGCACCAATAATAACATTCCAACAGTACAACAACAACAACCAATAACAGAACAACAATAACAATAAGTATATACAACAGTGGAGATAACAATACTAATAGAACAGTAGAACATATATACAACAGCCTTACGTAGCCATACGTGGCTCACCACATACACTATCCCACAATTTGCCAATCAGACATCTAACAGCAGTTCAGGAAAATTGTACAACAGGTTGAATTGTTGATCTGAATGTTTCAGAGAAGAATTACACAAAGTACATAAATTCAGCATGGGCTTAACTCAAGAATTGGATTTTTCTCCTTCCCCAAGAAATAGTCATACAAACGGTATACAGTGTGAATTTACAGCATAAAATGTAAAAATATAATTAATAAATAAGATATTCCAACAGCAAACAGCTGCCACCCTTATCTACCTTAATCCACCCCTCCTACCTCCACCACCCCCAACCTACCCCACCCCTTAAATTACCCCCAACCTCCACCCTACCCATCCAACATGCCCCTAACCTCCCCATCCCTCCAACAGCCACCTGACCGCCTCTACATTCCTATGTCACCCTTTGTCACCTCCACCCCTCCCAACACCCCCCAACCTACCCCAATCATTTCTCCCCTACCACCGTCACACTCCCCCTCCCCACCCCACATCCACAATTGACTGTAAAATAGCGGTTTCACTTACCATTTTTCAATCAGGAACACTGCAGGTGTTGACATTCGGCCAGATCCATGACTTTTCAGCTGGGATTTTTAAAAATAATAATTGGAGTGGTGAAACTGCCTGCAGTTTGGAAGCAGCAGTGCAAAACTTCAGGAAAATTGACCTGGCACTGACAGAGCTGCGTTATAAAATAGAATTGGAGCTCAATCTGAAGTTTCCAATTCAATTTAAAGTCAGGTTTTAGGTCTGCAGCCCTGGGCCCCATGTTGACATTGTTTGCACCCTCTCTCCTGGGCCCTGCACGAAGCCATATGTTCACTTTCCCTTCCACTTAAACTATGTTCGTAAAATTGAACATGGATTGACTGCTGCATAGAGCATCAGAAACTCACTTGTGTTATTTCGTTTACACAGTCCATGGCCACCCACAGAATAATTGAAAGAAATATGAATTTCCCTGTTCTATTCGTGGTTGCTAGCACGTTGATAGTTGGAGCCATCTGTGCTGCATTCTGTGCTTGTAAAATTGATGTGCCCTGTCACAAAGTTCCCCGTCCATAGCGAAACTGTTGAAAGGTCCCCCGAAAACAGCACTCCTGACATTTGTTTTATTCATCAATGCACATGTATCACCATTAGTCACCTGGAATGATATGGTACAGTAAAAGGGCAGCATGATGGCACAGCGCCAGGGACCTGGGTTTTGATTCTGGCCTTGGGTGATTGTCTTGTAAGTGTGGGGTTTGAACTTTCTCCCTGTGCCTGCATGGGTTTCCTCCGGATGTTCCAGTTTCCTCTTATAGTCCAAAGGTGTGCAGGTTAGGTGGACTGGCCATGATAAATTGTCCCTTAGTATCCAAAGGTTAGGTGGGGTTACAGGGTTATGGAAATGGGGCTGGGGAGTTTGTCTTGGTAGGGTGCACTTTCAGAGGGTTGGTGCAGACTCGATGGACCGAATGGCCACCTTCTGCGTGGTAGGAATTAAATGGTTCTATGAAAAGCTATTGTCATCTTCACATCCACCAATAAATAGAACCTCGCTATCAATACGGGCTCAATGTTCAGCTTGAGGACATGATATAATTCACCTTCTACCTAGCAAATAAAGCATAGGCAAGCCTCCTCTGACATAACCAAGTAACTTCTGACATAACCAAGTAACTTTGTTCAGAACAGTAATTTTTCTGTCAGCGAGGTGCCCTATGAGCAGTGAGCAGGGGTCAGAGAATTGGGGCGATATTCATTTGCCATAACTCTGATGCAGTGCAACATGTCGGCAGTGAATTCTCACAAAGTAACCATGAGGTTAATAGAATGTGCACTGACAGCAAGGACAGGTATGGGCAGAATGCTGTTACCTTTTTCTGATCCCTTCTCACAAACAACTCTTTTTCCTACAAAGCAAATGAGGAATAAATGCCTCGATGAATTTCTAGCCTAGATTTCTGGTCACTGCAACTAAAGCTCAAGCTGGTAACAATACTATCTAATCTAGGCTGGGTAAAAAGTAAAACATTCAAAACTAAGGAATGAATGGCAAGTCATACCGCATTATGGTTGCGGCAATAGGAGTCCAAAGGGCAATGATACACAAGCTTGAACTCCAACAAGAAATATTATGACACAGCTTTTGTTCCTCAGATCAAACAATTAAGAGCTGTGCCAGAAGACTGCTCAGTTGTCAATGTGCAAAAGAGGAGAAAAAAATAAAGCAGGTAACTCAACTTAGTTGTGGGTACGTTTTATGGGCCATAATATAGGATTATTGCTGTAAAAAGAGACATGTCAAAGTTTTTCATCTCACACTCATCAGGACAACAATTTATAGCTGTGTTTTCCCGTTACACTGCTATTCTTGAGATCTGTCCTGATAAAAAATTCAGCAGGTCTCCTTTTTCAGCAAAACTCAATTGCTGTACTACCAAACGAGTGAGGGATCAAATGAGTATTCAGAAAGACACATTTAGATTAGGAACAGCCACGTGGATTTACAAAGGATAAATTGTTGTTAGCAAATTTAATGAAGTCCTTTGAATAAAGTATTCCACCAAAGAACTGTGCTTATGAATGTTTCAACTACTCTTGATTTTAAAAAAATATGTAGAGTACCCAATCATTTCTTTTCCAATTAAGGGGCAATTTAGCGTGGCCAATCCACCGAACCTGCAATTCTTTGGGTTGTGGGGGTGGGACCCATACAGACACGGGGAGAATGTGCAAACTTCACACAGACAGTGACCCGGGGCCAGGATAGAATCCGGGTCCTCGGCGCCGTGAGGCAGCAGTGCTAACCACTGTGCCACTGTGCCACACCTCAACTACTCTTGATAAGATACATTATAAGAAGATTATTAATAAAATTTCAGGCACATAACATTCAAGGTGATGGATAAGAAGTTGGTCAACGGGTGAAACTAGACACATAATTAATTGGCGTCTGTTTTCATATGAAGGTTTGCTTACAGCAGTGCCCCCAAGAGGATAATGTTGGGACCACTGCCCTTTTGAATGTACACCTGTAAGATCTGCACTTGGGTATTGTTAAGTATTGTGGCACATTTCTGGCATTGTGAAGAGACTTCAGACTTTGTGAGGAACAAGAAGGTGTTTATCAAAAAAGAGTAATCTGATACAGGAGGTTTGCAGCACTAAGGTGCTCGGACTCCACCCTCTGGGGTGATCACTCACTCTCGGTTCCCATTGGTCCCTCATGTCAGGTGACACTTTTCGACTGTACTGTCTTAAAGAGACAGTCATCACAATCACTACAGGGACATTATTCAAATTTGGAGATAACACAAATATCGGGAGCATAGTCAACGACAAAGTGCAAATGATTTCAGAAGAAAATAAAGACACTAATCGACTGGGCAGTTTGATATTAGATTGAGCTTAATGGGAAAACGTATGAACAGCTTTCTCTTTGCTGCAATGTTAAAATAAAAGCCACCACAAAAGAATACTCCAAACCAAATTTATAAATCAAAATCATACTCTAATGCATGCGTAGGTCAACCATTGATTCACCCTTGTACATTTTCTTTGTGCCTGTTTTCTGTATGTCTTTGTCTGTGCCAGTGCTCCTATACAGTGCTACTGCTGTGGCTACAGCATGGCAGGTGGAAGAGACTGCATATGGCCTTGCGGGGTGACTTTGAGCAGGCCTGACCCTTGAAGGTCTGACTTCAGACTGCACCATCTTGGCATGGGCAGCAGCAATCTGGGCTGGTTGGCTCACATTCAACAAGGGGCACAGCTAAAGTGGCAGTGGTGGGGGGGGGAAAATGGAAATCCTGCCCCCTCAAAGCTGTCAGCCAATCAGAGGCCGGCAATTATGCATTGTTTGGCAGTGCTGTTATTTTCTTTTGAGGGGCGGGGGGTGATGTTGAGGTGGCAGGGGGCAGAGGGGAGAGCAATGAACCCATCCTGAGGCCCAGGACTGCAGAATGACTCTGGCCACAGGTGAGTGATAGTGTGTGGCCATCACAGGGTGGGGGGGGGGAGGGGGGGGGGGGCGACGTGGGGTGGGTAGGCGGTAAGAAGGGTAGGGGGGTGGGGTTGGCGTCTTTCATCTGGCTCCAGCCTTCCCAATTTGTTTTTTGAGCTTCCTGCATGGGGAGTTCCCCACTCGCCATTGACCGAATACCAGGAGCAGCAGGGTGAAACCCTATATTGGCAACAGGGCGGGAAGTCGCGCTGAAACCTTCTTGTGCTGGACCTAATCAGAGAGAAATGGGAAGGTGCCAGGGTACCTACCCACTTGATTAACTGGACCTCCAGGCACCAAATTCACCTCAAGGGAGGGCATTAAATTCCGCCATGTATATTTTTTCTTCATCACTGACCTCCTGCTCTTTCACCTCTTCAATTTTTCACCATTGCCCGGGCAGGTTGTAATTCTAGGGTATCTGAAAAGAGAAAGGAACAACGTTAGGGTTGTTGTGAGGCAGGCAGGTGAAAGCAAGACAGGCATGCTTACATCTTCTGCAACTTGTATATCAGCAACGATCGTGGGATGAGTGGAGCTAAGATATGAGAAGAAAGATTAGGTTCAAGCCCACTGCTGGCTACAGCCTCATCCATGACGACTCCAATGATGGAGAGCATAGTCTCCTCCAGCAAGGTGAGGCCAGACAGCCAAGTCTGTCCACTAATCGTTAGCTACTGCTTACTTTGGTCATGCGCCAACTTATCTTGCAAGCAAGGGGCAGGTGTGGTGCAATGTGTTTGGGTGATATGGCCGTCATGGTTGATTAACTACCAACATGTGCAGGCTGTGAGATGTAGGAGTGAGGCTTGCAGTGGTACATGAGGTGTTAGTAGATGAGTAATGGGGTGTGGTGCATTGAATAGTGTGTGAGGCTACTGGTGCAATTGCTGAGACTTGGCGTTTGACCTTTAGTGTGGAATCATTAAACATCTTGCGGCAACACACCGTGGCCCTCGTGGCTAGGTTGCTAGTGGTATTGATCTGAATATCTGCTTCCACTTTTCGCAGTTTGTCTTGAGGGCTTCCTGACCCCATGTGGACAGAGAACCTCTCTCCTCCAGTCTCCCTCCTCCACCAAGGCATCCGATGCAGTATCAGAGAACCTTGGAGCATGCTCCCTGCCCTGTTGCTGTGTAATTCAGGGTCTTTCTTGCTCACCCTCTTCTGCGACCAGATCCAGCACCTTTTCCAGACAGCCCATTATAAGAGGCATTGGCTGACGTCAAGTGGTACAAGTATTTATCCCTCAATCAACAGCATTTAAAAACAAATTATCTGGTCATTAACAGATTGCTATTTGTGAGACTTTGCTGAGTGCAAGTTAAAGTCATAAGAGTTTTGTCATAATATACACCAGTACATCATGGTGCAGACACACACACTGATGGACACACAGCAAGACCAATCAACACACACAACACCGCAGCCAATCACCAGTTAGAGTACATTCACTATAAAGACAGAGGGCATCAGTTTTCCCGCTCATTCGGGATGCAGCCTCTCAGAAGGACAGAGCTTACAGCTTACAACACAGATCTTCACCATGTGCTGAGTGCATAGACTGGTTAGGTCAGGCATAGGCCTTTAGTTTAATCTAACATCGTGTTAACCCACAGTGAAAGTATGTTCAACAGTTTCTAGCTTAAAAAAATAGTGTTGTACTATTACAAGTGTTGGTAGCCTGTCTATGTTACTGCTAAGGTAAACACAGTCTCCACAGATCCAGCATACCCAACACATCAAGTTTTTCAACACAAAAATAGGCCCTTCATCCCATTGTGTCTGCGCCGGCCATCAACCACCTATCTATTCTAATCCCGTTTTCCAGCACTTGGTCTGTAGCTTTGTATGCTGTAGCATTTCAAGTGCTCACCCAAACATTTCTTACATGCCATTAGCTGCCATGTTTCCTGCAGAGGTCACACTTCAAAGCTACTTTATTGTCTGCAAAGCTCTTTGGGATGTCTGGGGGTCGTGAAAAGCACAATTCAGCTGCAAGTCTTTTTATCTTTTCATGCTTCAGAGTTGGATAAACAAAAAGCCTGCTCTCTATATAGATTAACTTACATTGGTCATTTGAGAGGTGTGAATGGATCATTGTCAAAAGTGTTTCGTGGATGGAAAATAAAATTGCATCCTCGGGTCTCGTAGATTTCTGCAGCATACATTTTGCTATTTTGTTACTACTTGGAATTTACTGTTAAAATTGGTATTTATCAATGTCTTCTGATGAAAGGGATGAAAGAGAAGTATAATCAGAAATTTCTGGTAAACAAAGACCTTGTACAAAGCTTCAGTAAATGACCGATTAGCAGTACAGTCTGGCTTCAATGATAAGGCAGATGTCATGTTCCACTAGTGAGCAGAAAAGTTTCCGAGCTGTAGATTGGTTCACCAGACATGCAATCTTAATACTCAGCAGAAAAGGGAAGATTTGTGTGTGGTAGTCCCATGCATTTATAAAGAATTTTCAACTTTTTAATGCTTTCAAGCACGGTTTCAATCCGTTGAAACTGTATTTTCCCTGTGTTGCCTTTTAATCCATTGCTTTGCTTTTGACATTAGCAGTGTTTTTTTAAATTGCACATGCAGGAGCCTTCGATGGGTACAAATCATATTCTGGTGTGACCTTTCTTATGACCAACAGAGAAAGAGTGAACTGGCTCCCCTCTATTCGGTCTCTTCGTTTGGTCGCAACAAAGGTTTAAGTTTCTCTTTCACGAGGATATACCGCTTCCAAATCCAAATGCATTTAATTATTGATGTTGTGATCAATGAGGAGACGATCAAACAAAGTTTCCTCGGGTTAAAGAAAGCTAATTTATTAACCACTATGCCGAGTGAAAAAAATAAGAAAAACGTGACGTTGCACACACAAGTATCAGAAATAAGGGAAGTTCAAGTCGCCTAAAAGAAAAGTTAAAAGAATATAGTTAAGTGTCTTTTACATAAGAACCTAACAACTAGGAGCAGGAGGCAGCAACTCAGCCCCTCGAGCCTGCTCTGCCACTCAATTCTAATCTCCTCTCAGCCTCAGTTCCACTTTCCTGCCGTTCTCCTTAACCATTCAACCAATTACTATTAAAAGGCCTTCTATCTCCTCAAATTTACTCAAAGTCCCGGCATCCGCCGCACTCTGGGGTGGTGAGTTCTACAGATTCACGACCCCTTGAGAGAAGTAATTTCTCCTCATCTCTGTTTTAAACCTGCTACCCCTTATCCTAAAACAATGGCCTCTCATTCTAGATTGCCCCACACGAGGAAGCATCCATTCTACACCTACTTTGTCAATACCTTTTATCACCTTGTACACCTCAATTATATCTCCTCCCATTCTTCTAAACTCAAGAGAGTACAGGCCTCAACTGCTCAATCTGTGTTAATAAGATTCATCTCTGGAATCAATTTAGTGAACCTTGTCTGAATTTCCTCTAATGCAACTACATTCCTCCTCAAATAAGGGGATCAAAATTATACACAGTACTCCAGGTGCGGTCTCATCGATGCCTTGTACAGTTGCAGCAACACTTCCCTACTTTTATACTCTATCCCTTTAGCTATAAAGACCAAAATTCCATTTGCCTCCATTGTTACCTTCTGTAGTTGCATGCTCGTTTTCTGAAATTGATTGTCCTTCAGGCGTAGATTTTTATAGATTGCAGCTAATTTAGATTTGTTCCTTTCATGGATGCGATCAGATATAGAAGATGTTTAAATTATTACAAGATCGCGATTCACTGGTAGATGCCTAGCAACATGGGATTCTGAACCAGGTAATGCACTGATTTCAAGAGAGGGAGAGAGAGCTGTCAGTCTGTTTTTTTGCTGAAGTCTTCTTTTGTGAAATTCCTCTGCAGAGGCTGTAGCCTGGTCTGTTTTTCTTCACCCATTGTGCATTTCCAAGAGCTTTTTAGACAAGTCTGTCTGTGTCAACCATTCTTTCAACATCCAACGCTTTGCACTTTAATGTCTATTGCTTAGACAGTGATGAGTTTTGATGAATCTTTGAATGATAGGAAAGTCTCTCTCTTCACACACCCCTGATGATGCCTTGTTTGTTTTTCACCGACACCTTGAAAGGTGGCCCTGCATTTTTAGATAGTTTGTCCTTTCCTCATTTCAAACCGCAAAATATCCAGTCAGCTGAAAATTTGAAAATCACATTTTCAAATTTTAAAAAGTATAGCCTCATGACAATGTTAAATATTGGATGATTTAAGAAATATATTATTGTCGTCATGACCTTTTATCCCTTTTGTTTCTGTAAAGATGATTTTTCAGCTTTCAACTGACTGGAAATTTTGTAATTTGAACTGTGGTAGGGTAAATTGCTGAAGAACGCAAGGCCACATTCCAAGGTTATGGTGAGAAATAAATAAATCACCCTCAGGGGAGTGTGAAGTGAGAGACATTTCCTATAATCCTGTGTTATGGGTCCGGGTTTACAGAACCCCAAAGTGTTTCATGGAGTTCAACCGACCCACAACTTTTAATAGATTGTGGTGTGGGAAGCACACGGCATACTCTCCAGGTGTGATTACAGCAGAAATGGGCAAGTGGTTTTTAAAACAAAACAATGTTTATTCTATGAACTCAAGTTAATCTTTTTAAAACAAACATTGAATATCTTAACACCCATTGCTTCAAAGATAACCCCAAAAGACTACAACACTAAATAATCCTTCAAACTGTTCCTTTAAACATCCAAAAGACTTCAAACCTTCAAAAATAGGAGCACATTAGGTTACATTCAATATATTTATAGTCTTTGGATTTCAGAAATCAACAGACCAGCTCTGTGTTTCTTCATGCAGCTCACAGCAAAACACACAGACACTCCCAGCTGCGTTCTCAAACTGAAACTCAAAAAGCAGAAGTGAGCTCAGCTCCCCCCACCCTCTGACATCACTTCAGTAATATGATCAGCTCCATTTCTTAAAGGTACATTGCTTAAACATCCATTTCTTAAAGGTACTCTCACATGACACCTGACACTCTTTTCAAATGCAAACAATGTTCTTGCATCTGGACTACTCAAATGTCCACATTTGATGGCAATACTTTCATAGAACAGGATGAGATGACTGTCGGGAAGTTAAAGGCACTGTTCTTGGTCGAGCTAAAATGTGTAGCTAGGCACTTTAGAGTTCTGTCCGAAAGCTAGAAAAACAGAAATTTTAAAATAGGTGGAGAAATACTTGAAGGTGGAAATTGAAGACACTGAAACAGATAAATTAGCAGCAGAGAAATCAAGATTGGATCAGTGGAAATTGTGAATGGAATTTGAGGAAAGAGAAAAAAAAGAGAGAGAGAGGGGCAGGAATGGGAAAAGGAAAAGGGGGGACAGGGTTGGAAAGAAAGAATTTAAGGAAAGAGAAGCAAAAACAGAAACAAAATTTAAGTTAAGACAGCTCCAGCTAAGTGGGAAGGATCGCACTGCACACATTGAAGATATGCCTGATGAGGGAATCAACACCAGCTCAGATTTAAGGGCTGAGGTATTCAAATTTGTCCAATTAATCCCTAAATTTGATGAAGAAGGGGTGAATGCCTTCTTCAACTCTTTTGGAATAGAACACTGCAGTTAAAGTAGCCAGCCCAACACTGGTCCCTGCTGTTATAGAGTAAGCTGACAGGAAAATCTCACAAGGTCTACTCCCTTTTGTCTGAGGAAAGTGTAACTTGCTATGAGACAGCAAAAAGGGCTATTTTAAATGCGTTCCAGTTGCTGCCTGAGGCGTACTGTCAGAAATTCAGTACTCTCAGGAAATAGCCTGATCAAGCATATTTGGAATCCAAATCTGAAGCTCTTGACCGGTGGGTAGGGGTGCTCAGACTTGAGGCCACCTTTGTTAAATCTTTGTTAAATTATTCTCCTCGAGGAGTTCAAAACCTCCAAACCTTTCCCAGTAAGAGCTCCCATGGAGGAACAGAGAATACCGGGGCCAGGTAGGCAGCCCCCCTGGCTGTGATTATGAGTTGGTCCACAAACCCTCATCCCAAAGGAAACCCATCCCTAGTCACCTGCAACCAACCGAGGATAGAAAGTGGGAGAGCGATGGGAAAATGAGCACCCATGAGAGAGAAAGAACAGCTGTAAACACAGGCCAGCAAGGATGCAAGGTGCTGAGAAAAGGAGTGAGGCCAAGACGTCTGTGTTTTCAATGCCACAAGACAGGACACCTCCATGCTGACTGCTGGAGGTTGTGGGGAAAACCCTGTGAGATTTTTTGGGGCATTCAAACACAGTGCAGAACGTGGGAGTCAGACAGAGAGCATAACAAACTAGCCTATGGCACTAACTGCAGAAGCAAAACACAATAGGAGCACTACTGTGACTGTGGGCGAGTTTAAAAACCTCCCGGACAGTTTACAAGGATTTTGTGTCTAAAGAATGAGTGACCACATTTCCCCAGAGTGAAGCGAGTGACCCTGTAGTGATGCCGAAGGATAAAAGGGCCTGCCAATCTTTATTGCTGGGAAACGGCATGACCTTTCCACCTGAGAGTGCAGTTAGTGCCAAGGTATTGGTGAAGGGTACTGAGGGAGGGCACCCTCCTTTCCTCCTTTCCCCTTATACTGGGTGCATCTGGACTGCAACCTTGCCTCCGGACCAGTGACCACGGGAGTCGTCCTCAGTTTGTCTGTGGGCGGTGTTAATCTGCATCTGACCACAACCTGGTGGGATCAAAGGTGACCGCATCTCCAGGAGTCTGAGAGAAGCTGACAAAGATCATGGAGACAGAACAGCTGCAGGAGAATGTGCCTGGCATTCTCCCTGAAGATGTGGTAACCCAGTTTATTGCAAACCAAACTGTGCCAGAGGAGGCTGAAGTGACACAGCAGACAGATGGCCCTACTGTTTGGTTATCTGACACCATTCTCGGGAGTCTAGAGGATCCTAAGGAGGTAATAAGTAGGTCTTCCTTGGTTGCGGCTTCGCAAGCCAACTCGTCATTTAAAAAGTTAGCTCAGACTCCCCAATCTGAAGCTGAGGCAGAGGCAATTGCTGAATGCTGCTATCTCAAAAGTGGGCTGCTTATGAGGAAATGGAGACCCTTCACAGACCTGCAAACGAGGAGTAGACAGCGATCCACCTGTAGTGGTGTGCTGAGGTCCCTTGTGGTATTAAGGCGAGCACACAGAATCCTGATGGCTGGGCATGTTGGTAAATGAAAAAAGCTAAGCACACAACAGCAATCATTTCGACTGGCTGCACCACTAACAGGCATGCAATGATGATCTGTAAAACCTGCCACACCTGTCAGGTTGTGAAAAAAGCCCAGTCTGCAATAAAATCTGCACCTATGGTTCTCGGGCTGGCTTTTGAAGAATCGTTCAGCAGGGTGCTAGAGGACCATGTGGGAGCCCTGGCCAAAACAAAAGGTGTCTATCAATATAGCCTTACCATCATGAATGGGGCTTCGCAGAGACTGTTCTCCTGAGAACCTTGTCGGCTAAAGTGGTGGTGGGGGAATTAACACCATTTTTTACCTAGAATGGACTGCCCACCGAGATCCAGTGGGATCAGGGCTCCAACAGGGGCTGGTTTAGCACAGGGCTAAATAGCTGGCTTTTAAAGCAGTCCAAGGCAGGCCAGCAGCACGGTTCAATTTCCGTACCAGCCTCCCCGAACAGGCGCTGGAGCACCAACTAATAGAGCCTGGCAGCAGTCGTTGGAGCTCTCCAGTTGTGCTCGTGCCCAACCTGGACGGCTCTAAAATGTTCTGTGTTGATCTCCCAAAGGTTGATGCAGCAACCAGAGGCGACTCCTACCCAATCCCCACCCTGGAAGACTGCATAGATAGGGTAAGTAATGCAGTTTATATTACATCGGAAGATTTACTCAAGGGATACTGGCATTTTCCCTTCAGGCCTATCTCTGACAGGAACCCGTGCTCATTTCTCACCTATCGCAGATCAGGATGGTTGGCAAAATGTAGTACCTCAACTGCAATCATTCTGGAATCTTTCTATTCTGTATGCAGAAATTACTCACTGCTAACCACCTAACATATAAAGGAAACTGGTAATCACTTTCTTTATCTTTCATCTGATATCATTTCTTAGCAATTATAATTGCTAACATCAGACTTTATCATCTGTTAATTGCCACACCAACTTTTCCCTGGCTGAATTTTGGTTCAGGACAGAATCAGAGGTAGGGGCTTCTGATGTCGGAGGTTCCAGCTGCTCAGGGTCCAGCTAGGTTTAACGGACTATGAAAGGCAAGTATGCCAAGTGCATGGGTAGATTTGGATCCTACAAGTAGACTGCAAGGTTTTACCATGGGTGTCTGATTCCAGGGAATATTGAGTGCTTTGCCCCATTTCACCTTAATGCTTGCTGTGCTCAGGCAGGATGTAGAAATGCTGACAATGCTATCCAGTTCAAAACATTCACCATTTTCTAACCTTTTATGAATTTTACTCCCGCTCCAATTAAATGTAAACAATGACTGGACTATTTCGATGGAATTTAGCAGAAGGCAATATTGATGGAATTAGTAATGCAACGAAACAGTCATAGTGGGCTTTTGAGACTGGACCATAAATCCCACTGAAGGTTTTGAGTTGCATTTTGCTCTTTTCTCAATAGTAACGGCGTCCAGCCAGGCAAGATTTCAGCCCACTCCTTGTCTGGCATTGATCTCACCCATTTCCTGAGAAATGGACACTCGGACCCTTTACAGTGCTGCTGACACTCACCTTAGGTGGGGTAAAAAATAATTTTAGCTTTTGGATGAGATGCTGAACTGACAGGTGGATCTCACAGTTCCCACGGCACTATTGAAGGAAAGGCAAGGGAGTTCTATCCAATGTAAAATCAGAAAGTGCTGGAAAGGCTCGGCAGCAATGAGTCATGAAAATGAGTCATTCACCTCCTAACTTTAACTCTGTTTCTTGCTGCCAGACCTGCTGAGTTTTTTTTCAGCATTCTTTTCTTTTTATTTTAGATTTCCAGCATCAACAGGATTTTGCTTTTACTTCAGAGTTCGAATCAGTGTTCTGGCCAACATTTATCCTTCATACAACATCACGAAAAATGTAGATTATTTGGTTGTTATTGCAGCGTTTTTTGCAACTTCGTATCTCATCTGTCAGTTAAAGCTTTATAAAAAGAAATAAGCAATGATCAAACCATATCATATTTTCAAAGTAATGTCCCAGACAGGACTGCCTCACTGCGTGAAAACCAAGGTTTGATCCCGGCGCTGGGTCACTTCCCTGTGGAGTTTGCAAATTCTCCCCGTGTTTGCGTGGGTTTCGCCCCCACAACCCAAAGACCTGCAGGGTAGGTGGATTGGCCATGATAAATTGCCCCTTAATTGGAAAAAATAAAAATAAAAATAAAAAGTAATGTTCTGGACAGTAGGGACGAACTGTCACAGGTGTTCCACTGACCTCCTGTCCTAACTCTGCTCCAGTTATAGTAAAACACTCACAGACTTTCCACTGTTTGTTTAAGAACGCATGTTCTCCCATTTTTCTGCTGATTTTAATCCCCCGCCCGTCAATTTTATTCCTTCGACCTTTGACTTCTGAAAGTAGCAACTGACACCGGGTTGCAGTGAAGGGAGGCTCATTTGTTTTTATTATTCGTTCACGGGATGTGGCCGTCGCTAACTGGACCAGCATTTATTGCCCATTGCTGACGGCATTTAAGAGTCAACCACGTTGCTGTGGATCTGAAGTCACATGTAGGCCAGAACAGGTAAGGACGACAGATTCGAATTTAAGGAGAGAAGATACATACATGAGCGAGAAAGGAATGTGTGGGAAGGGTGGGAGAGGTGATCAGAGAGAAATATAAACCCTATTGTAAACCAATTGGGTAAAATGGCCTTTTTCTGTGTTTCGGGTGATTCTTTGCAATGTTAACTCAATGGCCAGTCTTCATAAGTGATCCGAGGCAATTCTGTGCTATCTTCAGACCACCGATTAGCACATTATGTCAAACCCATGTGTGTACTATTTAACAAATGGGTTAATATTTTCATTAAAATGCATAACACAAATAGATTTACCAACAAGCTGGAAATTGCAGAAAAGTGAATTTTAATGGAATTGAGTGTTGAGATCACACAGGCTTCTGTGATTTGTACAGATCAATGCCATACAATTCATTCTCCCAGTGAGTGGCCAGTCATTATGGGCTGGTTGCCAGTTTCTGCCATGAGTGTGGATGCACAGTAAGCATTCAAAAGGAAAGCAGACAAGTTCCTCGATAAGACTAATTTTGCTGCATACAAACATCAGGTGGAATGTGATGATGTGTCTCGTGGTTTCCTGCATATTGTTTTGATGCCTTTAGGGATTGAAGATAAAATGTTCTGAATTTCTTTACACTAAATTATTCGGAATTTTTTTTTTTCAAAACCTTTTTGCTTGTGCCTCGCTCAAAAACTCACATGGCAGCTCGCAGCATGTAACTCGGTTTCCTCTGAGTGCTCTGGTTTCGTCCCACAGTCCAAAGATGTGCAGGTTAGGTGGATTGGCCATGCTAAATTGCCCCAGAGTGTCCAAGGATGTGTGGGTTAGGTGGAGTTACGGGGATAGAATGGGGAAGTGGGCCTAGATAGGGTGCTCTTTCAGAGGGTTGATGCAGACACGATGGGCTGAATGGTCTCCTCCTGCACTGTAGGAATTCTATTCTGATCGCAAAATCACGTTGGACATTAATTTCAGAGTTTTGCAAGCACTCATTGGTTGGGTATGGTCAGTACTTCCGCTTATTGCAAACAGCCACAGTGATGTGCTATTTGATATAATCTGCCACTCATTGTGACATACAGCCTGGCTTCACACCGGCCACTGAAAGTCATATGCCGCATTATTCATATGTGTGATAGGCAGAGCATCTTTTAGCCTTGACAGCAGCATTTTGTTAGTGAAAAGTATGACTTACAACATTGCAGCAGAATAAAATGGCTGTTTTTTTTGTGAATTAGACAAAAGCGAGGGAACAACAGTTCCTAGGAGCATTCTCCAGCGTAATACCTCAACCAATCAGAGCTAACTTGGCAACCAATCAGCACCCTTTTCTCACATAGTGTAACTTGTTGCTCCCTTTGCGAATTCCGAAACAGCTTCAACTACAACTTCATGTCTCTTTTTTCAGTAATGTTAAGTTCCATACTGCAAAGCAACTAATTGAATGAGTAGCTGATGTCAGCTGAGGCTATAATGAAGGCACTAAAATCGTTCTCGATATCGCCAGTTTTAATGAGCAGAAAGGTTTGTTGCATTTCCTGTTCCTAACCAGTTTCCAGTGATTTTTGCTGCTATTATGGATAAGATGACAATAAAATCAACCTCAACGTTGATGATTCTTTTCATCAACTAGTGTGTCAACACTCAAAATCAATGATTATATCTGAATAATGGCCAGGTAGCAATGCACTAGAGGGCAACTGTCGCCCACAGAATAGGTCCCCAGCAAAGCATAAAGACTGGGCTGGATTTTTGTTTTTCCCGCTACTTGGCAATGGGATTTCTTATTGAAGCCACCCCGCACCGGCGGGAAAAGTGAATTTCAGCCATTGTACGGAGTAGAGGAAGGGCCGGGAATGGGAAGAACTAGTTACTGAAGGAAATGTGATCACACAGCCATCCCAGATAGCCTAAAACTGCATTTCCTCATAATGAAACGGCTGCTGTATGGAGTAGGTTGCACTTAATAATAGGAGGAAACACTTATTAATGCTGACATGTTTATGACTGTCATGAAGATGAGCATTATGCCAAATCATGGTTTTTAAGCAATTGACTTGAAAAAAAAGCTTAAGTGACTTGAACTCACAGCCCACGATGGCTTATCCCAGTTTGCATTTCTGTACATTTCACATTCTAATTAATTGGAGTGGAGTCAGTCTGCCTGCAAAAACCATTAAAGACTGTGGGCCGGATTCTCCGTTCCTGAGTCTAAGTGTTGACACTGGGGCAGTGTTCATGGGCTTCTGTGACAGCAATACTGGCACCGCACCTTGACCAATTCAACAACCGTTACAGGCTAGCACCGCTGCCACATGGAACACAATCGATTCCAATGGGAAATGGGGCTGGATTCGCTGGCTTCGGGATTGACACTCTCTCAGCCAACAAGATAGCAGCGCGGAACTGGACACCCTGCTAGACGCTGTGGAGAAGAGGTGAGCGACCCTGAACCCCAGGGCAGGAAGGAGGCTGCCGGATGCCAGCTAAGCAGAGGTGTTATGCGCCATGGGCAACACCATCCGGACCGGCCTGCAGTGCCGGAATCAGCTGCATGACCTCCTCAGGGCAGCCAAGGTGAGTAGGCAGCACTGTGCCCATGGCACCAGCCCCCGTCCCACACACACGTTACCCTATCCCCCTCCCCCCACAATCCAGAGAGCAGCCGAACCACCACCCTGCACCACATGCTGGCACACATACAGGTACCCTGACCACTGAAGCCACCAGCTACCCACACCCTGAGCTGCATGCGTTGGACTGTCTAACACTGTTTTCTGTTTTCTCTGCGACAACCCCCCACCCCCCATTCCCCCACAAGAGAAGGCTACTCATAACCAGCGGAACAGAAGAAGACTGGAGGAGGGCCTGCGGCCCCTCACCACAGCTGAGCAGAGGGCCCTGGATTTGATTGGCGGGCCTAAAGAAAGGGCAGTCACCAGAGTAGAGGTTGGCATCGGGTGAGGAGGTGAGACCTTGCTGAGTTTGGTTCTCCATGGCAATTGTGTAAGGGGCAGAAGGTCGGAGGGCGGGCCGACGCCGGGGACTAGCTGCTGTCCAGACAGGTTTTGGGCTACTGGAACCGGATGTTCCCATTGGTTGTGGAAATGCAATCGCAGAGCCAGGGACAACATGAGGGGTTGTCGGCGAGCATCCAGCCCCTGCAGGAGTCCAACCACGTGCAGGTGCAGGAAATTGTGCCTCAAGGGTGGCGTCCGTGTTGGAGACCTTGGTGGCGAAGGTTTTGGCCATGGGTCAAGATGTCCAATGCCTGGGGCAATCTGTGCAGGCAGTGGCCGAGGCCCAGAGCGGGGCTGCCCTATCACAGGCAGCCATGTCATAGAGCCAACTAGACATTGCAGTGGCGCTCCAGAGCATTGCCCACTCACAACAGGCCATGCCTATGGCGGCATTGCCCAGGTGCTGGCCGAGGTGGCACAGACACAGAGGGAGGTGGCCCAATCCCAGAGAGACATGGCACAGTCATTGGCTGATGTGGCACATACCCAGAAGGTGGTGGCACTGTTGCATCGTGATGTGGCGCAGTCCCAGACGGAGGTGGTCCACTCCCTGTGCTCCATGGCCACGAGCATGCAGACCCTGGTGAAGATGGCAGTGGGCCTCCAGGGCTGGCAGTGCCAGGTTGCGAGGGAGCCTCAGGGGTTAGCTCAGCTCACAAAAATGTGCAGGGTTGGTGGATTGGCTACACTAAATTGCACCTTAATTGGAAAAATTAATTGGGTGCGCTAGATTTAGTCAAAAAAAATTTTTTTTAAATTATCCGCCATCCCATGGACCATACCTGGTGGTACTGCCTATCCAGGGTCTGCACCCTGTAGTACATCAGGTATGTATCACGGAAGGGGTTGCAGGTGGGGATAAGGGAGGTGACTGTGGGGGAAGGTGGTAGAGGTGGGATGTGATGTCCGTGCCCTTGGCCAAACCCCCCCCCCCAAGTCGGTGAACCTGGAGACGATCAGAGTGTCCTGTGCATGTTGGCCCTGGCACACACATTGTGCGGCCTCCTGTGCCTGCCCAGGCTCCATGCCCTGCCCATCGTCACCATCACCTGCATCCTCTTCGTCGGATGAGGACTGATGTTCATCCTCCTCCTCCAGTATGTTGCCCCTCTGCTGTGCGATATTGTAGAGGACGCAGCAGGTCACCACGATGTGGGCGATCCTCCCAGAGCTATACCGGAGGGCACAATACACTCACTGCCTTGCAGGCCGCATCAATGGTGGTCCGTGCCCAGACACCATCCCAGTCCTGTGGAGGGTCACCCCGGCCCCACGGCCCATCTCTCCCTCATCCCCCCCCCCCCCCCCCCCCCGGCCCATACCAGCTCTCCACCCACCAGCCAGCCTGGTCCCAGAGTCAGGACTGGCAGCCTACGGTCATCCCCCTTCGTATCCTACCTCCTCTCTCTTCCTCGTCAGCCACAGTGCCTGTTTCCAGATTTTTAAAGCACAAGTGAGCCTCGCCGTGTGTAATTCCTTCCAGTGGCGGCAGAGCATCACGGGAGCCCCGGAGAATATGTGGTCAGCCCTGCTAATGATAAGCAAACAGGGTTTACTGTACGGGCGGAGTGGAACGCATTTGACACTGCTGTCGAAGCACAGGAGAGTTGGGATTTGGTGTGAAGCCGGAGAGCGGCACGATTTCAACATCAAAACTGATTCTCCGCCCAATCACCTTTCCCGATTTCGGTGTCGACCAATGGAGAATCCTGCCCAATGTCTTCAGAGGAGCGTGAAGGACTCACATCTGCTGTCTAAAAAGCAAGGCATCTATGGCAATCAACTGAGGTATTCAACTGTTGGAGGCCGGTCATTAAGACTAATTGCTTGGGACGCTAGCTAAGTTAGCCTCCAGCCATGAGCTAATCACGGCACCTTTGGAGCACGTGGACAACATGTGTATTTTTAAAATTCCCCTGCAGTTGCCGAAGGAAGGCGACATGAAGAGCCAATCCTTGTATGCTTTAAGCACATGTTTTCTCCGCACAACTGAGAACAAGAAGCTTTGGGCGAAGATCTAAGATGGGTCCCTCCTACCTCCCTTTTCTTTAAACCATCTACTTCAAGCCCCCAATTTCTGACTGTGATCATCCAGAGATGCCCTGCTGGAGACAGAGATTTCTTCAAAGAATCCAAACCAGCGCTATTGTCTCCACAGCGCGGCCGTTGGAAACATCGAGACCATCGAGTTCAGCATGAAGCCAGGAAAGTCACCAAACTACAGACTGTATATTCTTTTGCTGTTTTTAAGGATGCTAATTTGGCCAACCTATCATTCCCCACTCTGTACATGTGTTTGTGTGAATTTCTTGTGTATGTGTGCGTGCAGTTTAAGGTTTAGATCAGTTTAAGCCTAATAAAGCTAACCTCTTCCTTTGCCGAACTCAAACAAACCTGTCCTGTTGGCTCTGATCACAATGCATAAATGCTGAATTATCACTGAAGTATTCACAGAATTGGCAAATATATCCTTCTAAAACAAAACAAAAACTTGTGGTCAAATGGGGACCACTAGTTGTAACAACGACATATTAGGTTTCAAACCGCTTTTGCTCGGCATGGTGAGTTTTGCAATCAAGGGGCTGAATTTTACGTGCCCCTGGCAGACATGTTTCTTGCGGTGGGGTAATGTAGGATTGGGTGAACGCCCATACCACCACTTTTCTGCCCACCCCAAACTCTCCCCCATAGCACAGGGAGCAGGCAGGTGGCAAAATCAGCTGTCCACCCTTCATATTTACACAAATAATTAAGGATCAGTTACGCTTGTTATCAAGCCAATAGACCCTGACAATGCACTGCCAATGCCATAAAATGTTTGGGAAGGTTGAGATTTTACCGTAAATGTTTACAGGACTAGAGGGAAGTAGGGAGGGGTCACTCTTAAGGGGCTGCCCTTTCTTAATCACAGGGTGGCCACCCACTTAGGTTGAGTACCCCCCACCCCTTTCTTCCTACCTGCTCTCTCCCTTAAACTCACTCCCATTCTCCCCTACCCCCACTGTCCATCTCCCTAACCTATCCAAACCTGCCCGCTGAAGACCCCAGACTTACCTGTCTGTGCGGAATCTGCACATTCTCCCCGTGTCTGCGTGGATTTCCTTTGAGTGCTCCAGTTTATTCCCACAAGCCCCAAAAGACGTGCTTGTTAGGTGAATTGGACATTCTGAATTCTCCCTCAGTGTACCCGAGCAGGTGGCAGAATGTGGTGACTAGGGGATTTTCACAGTAACTTCATTGCAGTGTTAATGTAAACCTACTTGTGATACTAATAAATATTATTATTATTATTACCTGCTCCGGGCATCCAAGACCTTGGGGTTGTTACTTCTCCAGCAGTCCTGACAGTGGCCACTGATGCCTTCCTGGTACTTCCTGGACCGATGGTTCTAATGGTCAGTCAGATTTGTTGCCAGTTCCAAAGGGCGGCACTTCCACCCCAGTGAAGGGGGAACGTGGGTGGGAAGGACAACTGACTCATTAGTCTGCCCCGCAGTGCTTTATGGCTGCAGGATAGGTCGGCTTGGAGCATGTTGGTTTCACGTCAATGTGGTTTCCAGGAGTGCATGTTGTCCTCCCGCCCCCCCCCCCCCCCACCCCCCACCCCCATATTATTTTAGCCGGTGACTCATGGTTCCTAAACCACCCCCACCCTCTATAACATCAGTTTGTGGACCTCAGAGAATTATGAGTCTGTAGCGATATAATGAACCAATTTTCCAGCATTTTAGCACGACCCTTCAGGTCAACTAATTCGCAGAGACAAAAATAACCACTGGTGGTTGTCTGCAAACCATTTGGTGAAACTGCAATACGTCACTGTCACATTGAAGGAAATTACATATCAACCCCACAAATCGCTGTGTGATTCTTTCCAAAGAGAAGAGAAATCTATGCTGCCAATGTGTAAACAGTTACGTTTCAATGGGGGCAAGGAAGAAAATAAAGTTAATAATCCTCTCCTGCCTGCTCTTAGCGGAAACTTCTGCAGAGGTCCAGCAAGGAGGGACTTACACCTAATACTTTGGTAAAAGCAAATGACTGCGGATGCTGGAATCTGAAACAAAAACAGAAAATATTGGACAAGCTCCGCAGGTCTGACAGCATCCTTGGAGAGAGAAGGGATTGTGAGTCTGGAAGACTCTTTGTCAAAGTTAATACTTTGGACCTGTCACGACCCCATCCCAAACATTGGGTAAGGGGTCTTATCATGATGTGGGGAAACCAGCAGTGCCTCATTCATTGAAATTCTTGGAGGGCAGAGTTGCATAGACTTGTCAGGCCAAAGTCTGACTAAATCCTGATAATCACTTGCCGTTGTTCTCTCACTGGTAGATCCAGAATTAATCGTTCAGTTTCTCCTCGGAAGGGGGGGGTTCCATTTGTTTTCCAGGACAGTATGAACATCTGGGGCAAAATTCTCCGGTATCGGCGTGATGTCCGCTGACCGGCGCCCAAAACGGCGCAAATCAGTCGGGCATCGCGCCGCCCCAAAGGTGCGGAATCCTCCGCATCTTGGGGGGCCGAGCCCCAACCTTAAGGGGCTAGGCCCGCACCAGACTAACTTCTGCCCAGCCAGCTGGCGGAAAAGGCCTTTGGTGCCCCGCCAGCTGGCGCGGAAATGACATCTCCGGGCGGCGCATGCGCGGGAGCGTTAGCGGCCGCTCAGAGCATCCCCGCGCATGCGCTGTGGAGGGAGTCTCTTCCGCCTCCACCATGGTGGAGACCATGGCGAAGGCGGAAGGAAAAGAGTACCCTCACGGCACAGGCCCGCCTGCGGATCGGTGGGCCCTGATCGCGGGCCAGGCCACCGTGGGGGCACCCCCCGGGTCCAGATCACCCCGCGCCCCCCCCAGGACCCTGGAGCCCGCCCGCGCCGCCTTGTCCCGTCGGTAAGGTAGGTGGTTTAATCCACGCCGGCGGGACAGGCATTCTAGCAGCGGGACTTCGGCCCATCCGGCAATTTTCCGACCCGGCGGGGGGTCGGAGAATCTCGCCCCTGCTCTCTGGGCCTTTTGAGAATGGATCCAACAGGATTAACAGGGAATCTAGAATGCTCTCAGCCACGTTCTCAGATCGCTCATGGGGGCCTAATTCCAAAAATGTCGATCTTCTACTTTCTACCTCACTGGCCAGTTACCCCAATAGATTTGACATGGGTGCACGTGCGGGATAGATTGAAGAGAGAAAGTGATTGCTCTCGTTTGAATCCCCTTTGCTGTTCCTACTCCAAATTTCTGCCCTGTAGACCAGGGGAAGTTGTGAATTACTGTCTGGCACTCAGCTAGACCTTACAGTGTGTAAACAGTCTACATGATTGCAGAAAGAATGCGGGTCAGTGTGCCAGTTGAGATGCTGCTTCAAGAATTGAAATGAAGAAGGTTTGTCTGCTTCTCGTTTTGTGGCCAGAAAATATGTAAAACTCTTGCTCAAAGAGTTTGGCAGGAGTTTGCAGACAGTGTAAATATCTCCTGTGCAGTGCAGGGGACACAACTGTTGTGTGGGGGAGAATAAGTCATAACCTCGCCAGGACAGAACGGAGCAACCTCAGCTCTATTTCTGCCATCTGCCAACTGGTAATAGCATCATCTCATACCCACGATTCTTTCCATTTCGCTTCACCTTCCCATGGGTATGTGTGAAGCTCACCACTGCATTGCCCTTGCAACTCCCTTGCCCTGCCTGACATTTTTATCAGAAACCATTGAACAATACAGTACAGAAGGAGGCCACTGGTCCAAGTAGTTCCAATACCCATCGTTGCTCGTTTTGATCCCAACAGCGTCGCCAATACTGTTGCTAATATTAATGATAATGTTGGTGAACCACAAGCTTTCCCTTATATCGATCACATGACCACACAACCAGTTAGTTAGTTCAAAAAATGGTTTATTTACATACACAAGAGTTACCTTGACGTGCAAACACAATATCTACTACGAATTAAACTACACCTATCAGCTACAATAACCTATACTTAACTTCAGGGCGACTGACACTGTGCAAATGGATAAGGCCTTTATCTGGATTTCACTTGGCTGGTTCGAAGAAGGTGGCTCTGTCTCTACTGGGCTTATCCGTCAGGTAGCGACCGTTGGTCTTGAACCTGGCTGGCTGTTCCTGCTGCAATTGGGTGGCACAGGCCGGATCTAAAAGAGACAGAACACATGGCTGTGTCTTCTTTTATCCCTCTGGAATTTCGCGCTCTTTGGGGCGGTCCTTAACCTTGGACCCAATAGTTTGACAGGGCTCTGATCACTGCCTTCGATTTCGGCCAATAAAGGGGTGGGTGCCTTGGTAGCTGCGTGGGTCCTTAGCGGTCATTGACCATGGCAGTTGGGCTTTCTGAGTAAAGGGAGTGGCGCCGATCAGTCTGTAGCTGTACCGGTTTCTTGATTGGAAAATGGGCTATTAAAATGCAAACGAGTGGGGGATTTGGATGAGGTCTGGTTACCTGTGTTTCAGATACACATAAGCTCTGTATCTGTCTGAGTCCTGAGTTGGCCATAATTCCCATGGTCCTTTGCAGGTGGCTATCTTAGATGGCTACACCATCCCCCGTCCTATTCCCCATTGCCTTGCAATTTCTTTCCTTCCACATCATTTCCAATTCCCTTTTGAGAGTTACGAATGAATCTGCTTCACCACCCTTTAAGGCTTTGCATTTTAGACCATAACAACTCACTCGGTCAAAGAAAAAGATTTCTCATTTTGCCTCTGGTTATTTTGTCATTCTCCTTAAATTTCTGTCCTCAAGGTCAGCACGGCGGCGCAGTGGTTAGCACTGCTGCCTCATGGCGCCGAGGTTCCAGGTTCTATCCCAGCTCTGGGTCACTGTCTGTGTGGAGTTTGCACATTCTCCCCGTGTTTGCGTGGGTTTTGCCCCCACAACCCAAAGATGTGCAAGCTAGGTAGATTGGCCACGCTAAATTGCCCCTTAACTGGAAAAATTTTAATTGGGTACTCTAAAATTTTTTTTAAAAATTTCTGCCCTTTGGTTACAAATCCCACTTCCACTGGAAACTATTTCTCATTATTTACTCTGTTAAAACTCTTCATGACTTTGAATGTTTCTATCAAATCCCCTCTTAACATTCTGTGCTCTAAATAAAACGTCAGCTTTTCCAGTGGCTCCACATCATGAAGTCCACATAAGGGCAGCATGGTATCACAGTGGTTAGCACAGTTGCTTCACAGCTCCAGGTTCCCAGGTTCAGTTCCCAGCTTGGGTCGCTGTCTGTGCGGAGTCTGCACGTTCTCCCCGTGTCTACGTGGGTTTCCTCCGGGTGCTCTGGTTTCCTCCCATAGTCCAAAGATGTGAAGGTTAGGTGGTTGGCCATGCTAAATTGCCCTTAGTGTCCAAAAATGGTTGGGTGGGGTTACTGGGTTATGGGGATAGGGTGGAGGTGTGGGCTTGGGTAGGATCTTCTTTACAAGGGGCGGTGCAGACCTGATGGGCCGAATGGCCTCCTTCTGCACTGTAAATTCCATGATTCTATGATAAGTCCTTCATCCCTGGTAACAGTCCAATAAATCTCCCCTGCACCCTTCCTGAGGCCTTGACCTTCATCCTAAATCATATTGCCCAGCTGCAATTGTCCAGCGGAGGCCTAACCAGTGTTGTATTAAGGTTCAGCATAGCTTTCGTGCTTTTGTACTCTGCAATTCTATTAATAGTGTAAAGGGCACTGTGTATATTTTTAACAACTGTATCAACCTGTTCTGTCGGTTCTTCAAATATTTGTATGCTCCAAGGTCTCTCTGTTCATGCACTTCTAAGGGTAAATCCATGCAAACGCTCTTGAGTAGATTGACCAGTCATGAAGACATGAGACATGAGAAGAAAAGAAAAAGAAAAAAGAAAGAAGTGCATGCCAGCTGCCCTGTTCAACCCTGGACTTGTCAACCTTGTCACAGTGGCAAGTTTTTGCTGTATAACAAATGTGTTATATACCATCTGAAACTCTGATTAAACTCCACATTTCCATCATATTGGTGGAGTCAATCCTAGTTGATTTCTAAATGATGGTATCAACAAATTGACCGCATGTATCTAAGGAACCCGCATGTATCTAAGGAACTGCATGTTAGCACAGTGGTTAGCACTGTTGCTTCACAGCACCAGGGCCTCAGATTCGATTCCCACTTGGGTCACTGTCTGTGCGGAGTCTGCTCGGGGTTTCCTCCGGGTGCTTCAGTTTCCTCCGACAAGTTTCGAAAGATGTCCTTGTTAGGTAAATTGGACATTCTGAATTCTCCCTCTGTGTACCCGAACAGGCGGTGGAATGTGGCGACTAGGGAAATTTCACAGTAATTTAATTGTGGTGTTAATGTAAGCCTACTTGTGACTTTAATAATGATTATTATTATCATTGTTAGGAGGATTAATGTGGCAGAATGTCCTCAATTTAAACCCTTACTCTCCTCAGTAACTTAAGATGCATTGTAGGTAATGGGACAATTTATCTTCTGTAATTTTGTTTTCTTCACTTTGCATTTAGATTGCAGCTGATCATTATTCTGCCATTCACACCTCTTCGGCACGCAACTCTTTATATTTTTACTTGTCCCATCACCACTCTGTTTCGCTCTGTCAGACCAACTCTTTTGTCACTTAATGTCTCCCGTCTTCTGCCCCCATCACAGACCTTCCCTTTTTTCCATTTTCCCCATTTTCCTTACACCAAAGCTAAATTGCTAACATTTCCCAATTCTGATGAAAAGTCACAACCCGCAACATTAACGTCAAAGTTTCAATCCTCCCTTTTCTTGAACCAGACGTCTGTTATTGTTGTTGAATCATGTCCCATGTGGTGTCTGCACTCACCACCGCTATTTACCACACTACATGTGCTATCCGAACCCATCTTAGACTGAAGTTAAAAAATATATACTGCGGATGCTGGAAATCTAAAATGAAAGCAAAAAATTCTGGGAAAACTCAGCAGTTCTGGAAGCCTCTGCAGAAAGCAAAACATGTTTCGAGTCCGTGTCACTTCTTCAGAGAGGTGCGCATATTTTCCTAATCTGATCTCACTCAGTTCTGATTTTGTACTCTATTATTTTTTTTGCCAGATCTGTGTGAACATTGTTCCTTCCCTCTAGTGTTTCTGCCTAGCCAGCCAATTTATTTGCAACCTTCTCCCCCCATCCCACATATCACAAGTTATCCTTCCCATGAGGACATTGATCCCAAATTTTAGAGGTGCAGCCTGTCCACCTCAAACAGAGTTTTCCTGACCCACAGCTGGTCCTAATGCCTCAGGGATCTGAAATGCTCCTTCTTGAACCATTTTATCAGCCAACTGTCAATCTTTTTATCCTACTATTCCTAAATTCACTGGTGCGTGGTACTTGAAGTAATCCCAAGATTACTACTTCTGAGGTATGGCTCTGTAATTTTCTCTGGAACTCTGACTGCAGAATCTTAACCTTTTTCCTTCCTACGTCATTGGTTCCGACATGGGCCATGACTTTTGGTTGTTCGCCTTCTCCTCTCAGAGTGTACTGCACCTCTTTCTGGGATGTTCTATACCCTGGCACCAAAGGAGGCATCATACCACATGGGACTCATGCAAGAGTTTGCAGAAATACCTGTCCATCGCCCGATTGTTGAATCCTCAATGACCATTGCATTGTTACACGTTGGTATGCTGCCCAGTGCAGTCCCTGCTGCCGTGGACGTGTTTATGACTGCAGTCTGGTGAAATGTCTTCACCCTCACCGATACAGAGCACTGAGAACCAGTTCGGGAGTCCACACTTCCAGAGGATTCCTGCACTGCCTGTTTCTTCTCACACTGCCAGATGCTCACTCACTCACACACTCACTCACTCACTCACTCACTCATTCACTCACTCACTCACTCTTCTGATTTCACTCTGTAGTTGCAGGGTGACCACCTCTTTAAATGTGTGCTCCAGGAAATTCTCAGTTTCCTGTATGCCCTGCCCTCACTTTCCAGTCACTCCTCAAGCTCAGTAGCCCAAAGCTTGAGCTCAAATAACTGGAGAGACTTCTGGCACAAATGATTATCCAGGACACATGAAGTGTTTTGACACAGGAATTTCAGGCAATGGGTATCAGCAGTCCCATAATTTTACTTAAAAGTCTGCTTATTTGTGTGCTTTTAGCTTAGTATCCATACACAGCTGCTGAGTAGACGAGCCTAGTTGCCACAAAAAATGTCACCCAGCAAACGATCAGCATGCCGACACTTCTGTTGCCTGGAGTAACTTTGCAATGGGGAGAAAAAGAAACAGTTGCACTTAAAAACACTTTTCACAACCACTGGATACTTCAAAGTGCTTCACAGCCAATGAAATACTTTAAAAGTGTAGTCACTATTGTAATGTTGGAAACATGACAGCCAATTTGCACACAGAAAGCTCACACGAACAGTAATATAAAAATGACCAGCTATTCTGTTTTTATGATGTTGATTGAGGCTATATATATTGACCTGTACACCAGAGATAACTCTCCTGCTCTTCAAAATAGTGCCATTTCTTTTTCCATCCACCTGAGGGGCAGATAGAGTCTTGCATTAACACCTCATCCAAAATGCAGCATTCCCTGACTAATGAGCTGGAATATCAACCTTGATTTTTGAGGTCAAGACCCAGAATGGGACTTCAACCGAGAGACTTAGCAGTGGGAGTTGTACTAACTGAGCCACAAGTGACAATACACACCTGTACAGAGATCCAGGTTTGTCGTCACTTGCTGCATGTTCCACAACTTCGCTATCACCAGAGACCAGTCATGAGCATCACATGAAGTGCAAGCCCGGAAGGAAAGCAGGCTGTGGCCAGTTGTCAACAGATGCAGCGATACAACAGTTCATTGCTCAAAAATGGAACACACACCCATGAGTCACAGGAAAATGTAATGTCGGGGGTCAGAGAATAGGGTACGAGAATGGGATGATGATGTTGACAAGCAAGGATCTTTCTAGGAGAACGTATTATTCATTAAAGTATGCCAAATGGCTCAAACAATGTACAGCGAGAGCGCTGGTGGTGGTGCTTGTCCAACTCCTCATGTCAATCCTCCAATTTGTCTTCTGAACCGTCTTGTTGCTACTTCTCCAGGTCCAAGATGCTTCTCATGCAGCAAGGATTTCAGAAACAACAAGGATACATCAAGGGTTCCAGAGACAACAAGATATAACAAGATGTTCTTGACCCCTCCAGGCTCAAAGAGCAGCCATGTTTATCATGGAGTGGAAATAGCCTTGATCATAAACTTTTGTCCCTGCCAATGTCACGCCTTTATGGCATCCAGCAGAACCTTCCCTTCACAGGGCAAAAATAAGGGAGAGGAATTTCCAAATATTGTCCAGTGTCTGCACCAAAATATGCACGGTAGCATTGTGGATAGCACAATTGCTTCACAGTTCCAGCGTCCCAGGTTTGATTCCGGCTTGGGTCACTGTCTGTGCGGAGTCTGCACATTCTCCCCGTGTGTGTGTGGGTTTCCTCCGGGTGCTCCGGTTTCCTCCCACAGTCCAAAGATGTGCATGTTAGGTGGATTGGCCATGATAAATTGCCCTTAGTGTCCAAAATTGCCCTTAGTGTTGGGTGGGGTTACTGGGTTATGGGGATAGAGTGGAGGTGTTGACCTTGGGTAGGGTGCTCTTTCCAAGAGCCGGTGCAGACTCGATGGGACGAATGGCCTCCTTCTGCACTGTAAATTCTATGATAATCTATGCTGAAATATAAGGGGCGCGATTCTCCGACCTCCCACCGGGTCGGAGAATCGCCGAGGGCCGGCGTGAACCCCGCCCCCGCCGTGTCGTGAATTCTTCGCCACCGGAGATTCGGCAGGGGTGGGAATCGAGCCGCGCCGGTCGGCGGGAATCCCCCGGCGATTCTCCGGTCCGCGATGGGCCGAAGTCCCGCCGCTGTCAACCCACGGCAGCCGGCGTGGATTGAACCACCTTTGGGACGGCGGGCGGGCTCCGGAGTCCTGGGGGGGCGCGGGCCGATCTGGCCCAGGGGGGTGCCCCCACGGTGGCCTGGCCCACGATCGGGGCCCACCGATCCGCGGGCGGGCCTGTGCCGTGGGGGCACTCTTTTCCTTCCGCCTTCGCTATGGTCTCCACCATGGCGGAGGCGGAAGAGACCCCCTCCACTGCGCATGCGCGGGGATGCCATGAGCGGCCGCTGACACTCCCGCACATGCGCCGCCCGGCAAAGTCAGTTTCGCGCTAGCTGGCGGGGCACCAAAGGCCTTTTCCGCCAGCTGGCGGGGCGGAAATCAGTCCGGCTCGGGCCTAGCACCTCAAGGTGAGGGCTCGGCCATTCAAGGTGCGGAGACTTCTGCACCTTTGGGGCGGTGCGATGCCGGACTGATTCGCGCCGTTTTTGGCGCCGATCGGCGGACATCACGCAGATATCGGAGGATCCCCCCCAAGATTCCCATCCTACTGTAGATAAGCATCTTGAGAAAGATCACCATGACAGGAAAGAAATATTGTTGCTGCTTTCCCTTCGAAATCGGGAGGAATTATCGTTTTTCCCCAATAGTACCCAATAGTACCCAGGTTAAGTGTGGGCAACCTGCAATTTGATGACAGGACCTTGTTATCATTTTTACTTTATTTTCTACCCAGAAGCCAGTCTGATCAACATGCTGTCTGTCTGCGGGGTAGGATAGCCAGTGGTGCAAGGCTGCAGCAGGGATCATTCGAGGGTCATGGCGTTGAGATCCGAAGAGGGTGGAATCAGACCAACAATTGGGAATGGGAGTATCCAGGAGTGATCATGGCTGTTGGGGGTTGGGAGGGGGTGAAGACTGGCAATTGAGAAGGTTGAGTTCCAGGTTTGGTCAGGGATTGTCAGGATGCCTCTCAGGAGCGATGGAGACTGAGCAAGGTCAAGGGATTGGTGGGGATGTGGGATTGGACCAACAATGGGAGGGGGCAGGACAGGTTGAGATTGCAGATTTTGAGCGGACCCTGTTGGCTAATAATGGCAGAAGGCATGCATTTGGGGTTGCTTGGATAGGCACTTGGGGAAAAGAAACATGCAGGACTATGGGGATAGGCCAGAAGACTGGGACTGGCAAGATTTCTCTACAGAAAGCTGGCATGGACTCAAAGGGCTGAATGGCCTCCTTCTGTGCTGCAATAAGAACTAGGAACAGGAGTAGGCCATCTCGCCCCTCGAACCTGTTCCACTATTCAATAAAATCATGGCTGATCTTTTTGTGGACTCATCTCCACATACCATAACTCTTAATTCCTTTACTGTTCCAAAATCTATCGACTTTGCCTTAAAAACATTTAACGAGGTAGCCTCAACTGCTTCACTGGGCACTGGGCAGGGAATTCCACAGATTCATGACCCTTTGGGTGAAGAAGTTCCTCCTCAACTCAGTCCTAAATCTGCTCCCCCTTATTTTAAAGCTATGCCTCCTAGTTCGTTTCACCCGCCAGTGGAAATAACCTCCCTGCTTCTATCATCTTTTTTTTTTTTAAATTTAAATACCCAATTTATTTTTTCCAATTGAGAGGCAATTCAGCATGGCCAATCCATCTATCCTGCACATCTTTGGGTTGTGGGGCGAAACCCACGCAAACAGGGGGAGAATGTGCAAACTTCACACAGACAGTGACCCAGAGCCGGGATCGAACCTGGGACCTTGGCGCCACGAGGCAGCCGAACTAACCACTGCACCACCGTATGTCTCACTTTTATCTTATCTGTTCCCTTCATAATTTTATGTTTCCACAAGATCCTACCTCATTCTTCTAAATTCCAATAAGTATAGACCCCAGCCTACTCAGTCTCTCCTCACAAGCCAATCCTCTCAACTCTGGAATCAACCTAGTGAATCTCCTCTGCACTCCTCCAGTGCCAGTACATCCTTTCTCAAGTAAAGAGACCAAAATTGTACATCGTATTCTAGGTGTGGCCTCACCAGCACCCTATCCAACTGCAACATAACCGCCCGGTTTTTAAACTCCATCCCTCTAGCAATGAGGGACAAAATTCCATTTGCCTTCTTAATTACCTGCTGCACCTGCAAACCAACTTTTTGTGATTCATGCACAAGGACACCCAGGTCCCTCTGCACAGTAACATGCTGCAATTTTTTACCATTTAAATAATAGTCCATTTTGCTGGTATTCCTACCAAAGTGGAAGACCTCACATTTACCAATGTTATACTCCATCTGCCAGACCCTGGCCCACTCACTTAAACTATCTACATCCCTCTGCAGACTTTCATTGTCCTCGGCACACTTTTCTCTACCACTCATCTTAGTGTCATCTGCGAACTTTGACAAATTACACTTGGTCCCCAACTCCAAATCACTTATGTAAATTGTAAACAATTGTCGACCCACACCACCAGGGTGTGCCTCAGGGATTAGTGTTGGGGCCACAATTGATCGCCAACCAGAAAAACACCCACTTAGCGCCACTCTTTGCTTTCTGTTATTAACCAACCCTCTATCCATGCTAATACATTGCGCGTAATGCTTTGCACCTTTAACTTATGCAGCAGCCTTTTGTGCGACACCTTGTTGAATGCCTTCTAGAAATCCAGATACAACGCATTCACCGGTTCCCCATTGTCCATCACACTCATAATGTCCTCAAAGAATTCCAATAAATTAGTTAAACGTAATCTGCCTTTCATGAACCCATGCTGCATCTGCCCAATAGGACAATTTCTATCCAGATGCCTTGCTATTTCTTCCTTGATAAAGCATTTTCCACACTACAGAAGTTAAGCTAACCGGCCTATATTTACCCACCCTTTGTGTACTTCCTTTTTTAAACAGTGGCGTCACATTTGCTGTTTTCCAATCTGCCGGAACCACTCCAGAGTCCAGTGAATTTTGGTAAATTACCACGTGCGCATTTGCTATTTCCCCTGCCATCTCTTTTAGTACCCTGGGAAGCATTCCATCAGAACCAGAAGACTTGTCTACCTTTAGCCTCATTACTGCCCAACACAACCTCCTTAGTGACAATGATCGTTTCTAGGTCCTCATCTGCCATAGCCTCCTTGCCATCAATTATTGGCATGTTATTTGTGTCTTCCACTGTGAAGACCGACACAAAGTACCTGTTCAATGCCTCAGTCATTTCCTCATTTCCCATGATTAAATCTCCCTTCTCACTCTCTAAAAGACCAATGTTGACCTTAGTCACTCTTTTTCATTTTATACATTTGTAGAAACCTTTGCCATCTGTTTTTATATTCTGTGCTTGTTTACTCTCATAATCTATCTTACTTTCCTTTATCGCTTTTTTCATAGCTTTCTGTTGACTTTTAAATATTTCCCAATCCTCTAGTTTCCCGCTAATCTTTGTCACTTTGTATGCATTTTCTTTCAATTTGATACCTTCCTTTATTTCCTTAGATATCCATGGCTGATTGTCCCTTTTCCTACACCTTCCTTTTCACTGGTATATACTTTTGCTGAACACTGTGAAAAATTGCTATATGACTGTGGTAATACCAGGTATTGCAGTACCTGAGAGGTGGATGGCCATTGGCTAGACCTAGGAGTCTACCATTGGCTAATGCACATAGCTCCGCCGGTACAGTGCCCAGGACCGGACCTTCATCAGGTCCGAGGTCCAAAGGCTGCTGAAGGAAGGGGTCATCGAAGCAAGCAACGGCCCCTGGAGGGCTCAAGTAGTGGTGGTAAAGACCGGGAAGAAACATAGGATGGTCATCGACTATAGCCAGACCATCAACCGGTTTACGCAGCTGGACGCGTACCCTCTCCCCCGTATAGCCGACCTGGTAAACAGGATTGCGCAATTCAAGGTCTTCTCCACAGTGGATCTCAAGTCTGCCTACCACCAGCTGCCCCTCCGTCATGATGGGGACCGCCAGTACACTGCCTTCGAAGCAGATGGGCGGCTCTATCACTTTTTAAGGGTCCCCTTCGGTGTCACAAACGGGATCTCGGTCTTCCAGCGTGAGATGGACCGAATGGTTGACCGGTACGGCTTATGCGCACCGTTCCCGTATCTTGATAACGTCACCATCTGCGGCCATGACCAGCAGGACCACGACACCAACCTCCGAAAATTTCTCCAGACTGCGAACCTCCTTAACCTGACCTACAATAAGGAGAAATGCGTGTTTAGCACCGACTGTCTAGCCATCCTAGGCTACGTAGTGCGAAATGGAGTCATAGGCCCCGACCCTGAACGCATGCGCCCCCTCATGGAGTTCCCCCAACCTCACTGCCCCAAGGCACTAAAGCGCTGCCTCGGCTTCTTTAGCTATTATGCACAATGGGTCCCTAATTACGCAGACAAGGTTCGACCCCTGATCCAGTCCACAACCTTCCCCCTGTCGACGGAGGCCCGCCAAGCCTTCTGCCGCATCAAAGCGGACATCGCAAAAGCCACGATGCACGCTATCGACGAGTCCCTCCCCTTCCAGGTCGAGAGCCACGCGTCCGACGTAGCTCTGGCCGCCACCCTCAACCAAGCGGGCAGGCCCGTGGCTTTCTTCTCCCGCACTCTCCATGCCTCCGAAATTCGCCACTCCTCGGTCGAAAAGGAGGCCCAGGCCATAGTAGAATCTGTGCGACACTGGAGGCATTACCTGGCCGGCAGGAGATTCACTCTCCTCACGGACCAACGGTCGGTGGTCTTCATGTTCGACAATGCACAGCGGGGCAAGATTAAGAATGACAAGATCTTGCGGTGGAGGATAGACCTCTCCAACTATAAATACGAGATCTTGTACCGTCCTGGGAAGCTGAACGAGCCTCCTGATGCCCTGTCCCGCGGCACTTGCGCCACCGTGCAAGTGGACCGCCTCCGAGCCCTCCACGAGGACCTCTGCCACCCAGGGGTCACTCGTTTCTTCCATTTCGTTAAGACACGCAACCTGCCCTACTCCATCGGGGACAGCCACCAGGGACTGCCGTATCTGCGCGGAGTGCAAACCGCACTTCTACCGGCCAGAGAGAGCGCATCTGATAAAGGCTTCCCGTCCCTTTGAACGCCTCAGCATGGACTTCCAGGGCCCCCTCCCCTCCACCGACCGCAACACGTATTTCCTGAACGTGATTGACAAATACTCCCGGTTCCCATTCGCCATCCCCTGCCCAGACATGACCACGGCCACCGTCATCAAGGCCCTCCAGGGTATTTTTACACTGTTCGGTTTCCCCGCCTACATACATAGTGATAGGGGGTCCTCCATCATGAGCGACGAACTGCGTCAATTCCTGCTCAGCAAAGGCACCGCCTCCAGCAGGACGACCAGTTACAACCCCCGGGGAAACGGGCAGGTAAAGAGGGAGAACGGAACGGTCTGGAAGACTGTCCTGCTGGCCCTTCGGTCCAGGAATCTCCCAGTCTCCCGCTGGCAAGAAGTCCTCCCAGTGGCCCTTCACTCCATTCGGTCGCTGCTCTGTACTACCACAAACCAGACACCTCACAAACGTCTCCTTGTCTTCCCCAGGAAGTCCTCCTCCGGGATCTTGCACCCAACCTGGCTAGCGACACCCGGACCCGTCCTGATGCGGAAACATGTGAGGGCGCACAAGTCGGACCCGTTGGTCGAGAGGGTCCACCTGCTGCATGCCAACCACCAGTATGCCTACGTAGCGTTCCCCGACGGCCAGCAGGACACGGTCTCCCTTCGGGACCTGACGGCCGCCGGAGCTCCACGCGCACCCGCACCATTGCCCCCACCCCCACCCTCCCCGCAGCACCTGACCGGAGGGTCAGTACTGCTGCCGCCCCTACTCAGCGCCGAACAGGCACCGACGCCCCCTACAGGCACCCCTCCCCCTGCCCACCTTTTGCCCCAAGAGCGCCGCCTAGGGGTGACGAAGCTGCCAGGGAGGAAGACACCACGTTCCCGGAGCCACAACCGCCGGGGCCTACACCAGGATCATCGCCGAAGTCCAGATGCTCCAGAAGGACGACCAGGCCACCCAATCATCTGATTGCTGCACCATAAAACAATAAAAACTTTCTCTGTTACCCTCAACATCACGGTACCTGCAATACCTGGTCCTACCATGCAAAAGGCGACAGTAACACTGGCCATCACCCCGCTGGGTCCTTTTTTGAACAGGGGTGAATGTGGTAATACCAGGTATTGCAGTACCTGAGAGGTGGATGCCCATTGGCTAGACCTAGGAGTCTACCATTGGCTAATGCACATAGCTCCGCCCTGAGTGGCGGGGTATAAGAACCAATGCCGTCCCAGCAGCCTTCACTTTCTGTATCGAAGCTGCTGGGTACAGTTCTAGCTGATTAAAGCCGATTAGTTATGCCTCACCTTGTCTCACGAGTAATTGATTGTGCATCAATGACAATGACTCGTACTGGCCCTCAGGCACTGCTATAACTACGACAACCGACACAAAGTTCCTGTTCAATTCCTCAGTCATTTCCTCATTTCCCATG
Source organism: Scyliorhinus torazame (assembly GCF_047496885.1). NCBI lineage: Eukaryota > Metazoa > Chordata > Chondrichthyes > Carcharhiniformes > Scyliorhinidae > Scyliorhinus > Scyliorhinus torazame. The sequence goes on from NC_092724.1 coordinate 36,179,203, forward strand.
ATTAAATCTCCCTTCTCACCCTCTAAAGGACCAATGTTGACCTTAGTCACTGTTTTTTGCCCCCCTTTCCCTGCTGGGTTTTTGAATCTGATGGAAAGCCCAGCAGGACTCACTAATTTCAAATCCCTGCCAAAATATCAACGATATTATAATGATGAGCCCACATCTTCAGAATGGGTTACTTAGAGGCCCTGATAACCACCACAGTTAAAATCGAAACACCGCATTGCGTGATGAATTGGAATTAATTATTGCAAACTTGTTGATTTAACCCCTTACAGACCACTCCACACCGCCATTGGGATTTAAAGCTCCCCCCAAGAGAGTGTGACGAATAGCAAAGACATCAGAAACATGCTGATGTAGCTTTGGAACTGAAAAAGAAAAGCCATATAGTTGGCATGAGAAAATCAGAAGAGAAGCTAGACTTATGCAAGTATGAGATCATGATGAAGATCAGCTTTTTGAACATTGTACTTGCTGTCTGTGCCGTTTTTGCCCCCGAATGAAGGATGCTAGCGCATCTTCTTCCAATCAGACTAGACTATAACATTTGCTGTGACCACGGCCTCGGAACATTATTCTATGGGGTGGGTTAGTTAAGATGATTTCAGATGTTTATTATTTTTCCTTTTCCATTGAAATAAGTTTGTAAGTCCAGTCATAAACCGATAAAGTCAACCCAAATAAGCAAAGCAAGTCAAAGTGAAAGGGTTAACCTTAACAGTGTTGCATTTGGGGAATGGGGTAGATGTGTGTGTGTTTGTGTTGTGGGTAGGGGCCAGGAGAGGATGGTTGGAAATGCTCAACCGCTTATTAGCTTTTTTCAATGTTAAATTCCAATAAAATACTATCATTCTAAATGGTTAAATTTTTTTTTTTTTAATTTAGAGAGTGTCCAATTCATTTTTTCTAATTAAGGGGCAATTTAGCGCCGCCAATCCACCTACCCTGCACATCTTTGGGTTGTGGGGACGAAACCCACGCAAACACGGGGAGAATGTGCAAACTCCACACGGACAGTGACCCAGAGTCGGATCGAACCTGGGACCTCAGCGCTGTGAGGCAGCAGTGCTATCCACCGTGCTGCCCCTAAATAGTTAAATATGCCTTTTGATGAAAATGCCATCTCAGACAATATTCATCTGCACAATTGGTTGGGCACAAGTACGCTTCAGTTTAGTTTGGCACTTAACATGAGTTATTTTGGAGAACAAAATTAGAAGCCCAATAAAGATGTATTATTGTCTTGCAAACTTTTGTGTTATGCCTGCTTATATTTAAAAGTATGGTATTGAATGGAAACTCATGGTACTGTGTACTGCAATAAAATGCATGTGTGACTGACCAGATCTCAACACACTGCCCACAAACCCACTAGACGTTACTTTTGACAGTAGCTGGTAAAACCACCCATTTCCCGGTGAGCAACGAGCAACACTCTCAGTATTTCGATAAAAATAAAACACTAAACAACTTAAACCTCATGCAGTTTTTTGTGAAGTTGATCTCAACTGAAAAGTAGATTTACAGTGACCGGATTATACATTTTTAACTGTAAAATTTAAAAAGTTCTTTCATTAAGACATTAAATTGTAATCCTCACTTTAACACAGTAGGCAGGCAAATTACAGTGTCCTGCTAACGTTTGATCCTCAAGGTAAGAATAAATAAAATTTATAAAATTCGTTGTTAAAGATTTCGCAATTTTCATTTGCAATAATCCCCAGATGATTTTTACATTTTTATTTCTGTGTTCGAAGACAATGTCATCACTTAACAACGATTGTCGGCCATTCTGTCTCTCAAACTGTCATTCTATCAGATGATGACTGATCTGTACCTTAAATTTATTTACCTGCCTTTGATCCATATCCATTGATATCTTTACCTAATTTGTCAATCTCGGTCTTATAAATTTCAATTGAGCCTGCATGCATAGTCTTTTTCAGGAGAGAAGCCCAGATTTCCACTAACCTGGATACAAGGTGTTCAGGAAAGACAGGTGTCCCTGTTGAGACGGGATGGAAAATAGCAACATATCTACATTACCCGGAGTATTCTTCAAAAAAATATAATTTTTAATTTTGTTAAATGAGCAAAGTTTTCCATGAAAAAGAGGGTGCACGGTGGCACAGTGGTTAGCACTGCTGCGTTACTGGGACCCGGGCTCAATTCTGGCCTTGGGTGACTGTCTTTGTGGAGTTTGCACAATCTCCCCGTGTCTGCGTGGGTTTTCCTCCGGGTGCTATGGTTTCCTTCCACAGTCCAAAGATATGCAGATTAGGTGGATTGGCCATGCTAAATTGTCCCTTGGTGTCCAAAGATGTGCAAGTTAGGTGGGATTACGGGGATAGAGCCGGGGAATGGGCCAAAGTAGGGTGCTCTTTCGGAGAGTCGGTGTCGACTCGATGGGCTGAATGGCGCCCTTTTGGGGCTGGTTTAGCACAGTGGACTAAATAGCTGGCTTTTAAAGCAGACCCAGGCAGACCAGCAGCACGGTTCAATTCCTGTACCAGCCTCCCAGAACAGGCACCGGAATGTGGCGACTAGGAGCATTTTCACAGTAATTTCATTTGCAGCCTACTTGTGACAATAAGCGATTTTCATTTTGTTTTCGTTTTGCACTGAGTATAGTCATGACTCATAGTAGAGAAATTTAAAACCATCAGCGACTCAATGTGTGTATGAAGATGCTGATGTCCTCTGTGACCACTGACACTCAGAATCCAGAGAAATACCTTTTTTGCATTTCCGTGGCAGAATTGCAGTGCTCGAGACGATGGGCTGGATTCTCCGCTGCTCGACGCTGGCAGAAAGATCCATAATCAGGAGGAGAAACTAATCTCTTCAAAAAATCCGATCCTGTTCTGATGTTCCGGTTCCCCGCTGGCATCAGCATCAAGGTTCATGCCGTGTACCAGCGGGAGGCTGCAAATTGGTCAAAATACCCATTGGTATCCTATTAGCCGCTGGGCATCGGATTCTTCACGCTGTGTGATTCTCCGGCCCTCTGGGTCAGGATTCACGTGGGCATGAATTGGTGCAGGTATTTGTCAGTGTGGTCCTGGCGCTCTAGACCTCGCAGTGGGCCAAGGGGGTAAGTCTTTAAGATAGATGGCCTCAAAGCCAATCGGAGAGACCCCTTCCCCTTCCCCTATAATACATATCCTGCCCACCCCACCAGAAACCCGTACCAGATACACCCACAACAGAGCCCCCCATAAGAGACCCCAATAACAGGGCCCCCAAACAGAGACTCCCCATAAGATGGACCCTCACCAGAGACCCCCCATAAGAGAACCCCCACAAGAGATCCTGTAGCAGAGCCCCCTATCAAAGACCCCACCAGAGACCCCCATGAGAGAGACCCCCACCAGAGACCCCCATGAGAGAGACCCCCACCAGAGATCCCCATGAGAGAGACCCCACCAGAAACTCCCAGCAGAGCCCCTAATGGTCCAGGTTATGTCTGAAACGCGGTGTAATGAGCAAACGATGTAGAATTTTTAGTTGAATCTCCATGGCTCTATTACAGACTGAAACTTTATTTGCATTTGCCTAATAACCCCCCGATCTCTTCATCGATATTCACCGCAAGATCCCTTTCCCAAATCCACGGTGACACTTGCATATTCGTATTGAATCTAGAACATAATGGGAAGGATTTTCCAGTCCCGTTTGCCGCAGGTGCAAATCCCATTGTGGCCGCTAACTCTCGTGAGAGGACCATAACCCCCCCCCCCCCCCCCCCGGCACGGTCATGAACCTGATTACCATCCATTTGAATTCATTTTAAAAAGGCATGGTGCTATATCTCCCAGGCAGTCATATGTTTTCTCCTCCCACCACTGATGTGTTGGGTGCTCTGGATCCATGGAACGCAAACAGGCCACCAACACTTAAAATAGTACAACACTATTTTATTAAGTCAGAAGCTGTTAAACATACTTTCACTGTGGGTTAACACGATGTTAGATTGAACTAAAGACCTTTGCCTTGTCCTAACCAGTCTATGCACTCAGCACATGGTGAAGATCTGTGCTGCAAGCTGTAAGCTCTGTCCTACTAGGAGGCTGCAGCTCGAATGAGCGGGAAGTCTGATGCCCCCTGTCTTTATAGTGCGTGTGCTCTAACTGGTGATTGGCTGCGGTGTTGTGTGTGTTGATTGGTCCCGCTGTGTGTCCATCAGTGTGTGTGTATCTGCACCATTATATACTGGTGTATATTATGACATCCCCCCTTTTATAAAAGAATGTATATGTGTGGCAATAAATAATGTATGGTGAGAATGTTCCTAACTACGTGTGGGGTGCGAAGACATATTTACAGGACTACGGACATGAGAACTAAGCTATTTACATGGGAAGGTGCCTGGTGCAGAGAAGCAGTATGCAACAAGAATAATGAGATGAACACATGAATAATGAGATGAATACAAACCAGGGAAACGATCAATCAAAGCAACAAAACAATTCAGAAAGCCTATAAGTCCGCAAAGTTCATAAATTAAGTCTCTGAGGTGGGCGACGAATTCTGGTTGACCGTCAGGATGGCACACCTCTCATCGTCTGGATCGATGCTGTATACCGATAGAAGCTGGATTCTTTGCTTTGGGGACACCCTGTTTTTTGTAATGATACCGACTTGAAAAGGCGCCTTCGGGTCCTCGGTGTCAATGTTGGGTAGTAGGTCCGCATCGGACTTGATGACCGTGTGTTGAATGGCCCGGACATTCCTGCGAGGCTGGCTGAAGCGATATGAGTTGGCAGGCTGAGCTGCTCTGCATAAAGCAGCATAGTGGCCAAGTTTGCCACATCGCAGGCATCGTCGGGATTTGACAGGGCATTGCCGCTTTAAATGGGCGGAGCCACAGTTGCATGTCGTAGCGTCAGTACGTTCGCTGCGTCACCGCGCATGCGTGATGCGGTCGTACGTGGTGCGCGCCTGCGCATTATGTCCGTCGCCGTCCCCTCGTTTGGTGCGCACAAGCGTGGGAGTCCGTGAAAAGCGTGCAAAATGGCCGCCCTCATCCAGGCTGAGGCCCTGGAGTTTATCATAGAATTTACAGTGCAGAAGGAGGCCATTCGGCCCATCGAGTCTGCACCAGCTCTTGGAAAGAGCACCCTACCCAAGGTTAACACCGCCACCCTATCCCCATAACCCCACCTAACACTAAGGGCAATTTTGGACACTAAGCACAATTTATCATGGCCAATCCACCTAACATGCACATCTTTGGACTGTGGGAAGAAACCGGAGCACCCGGAGGAAACCCACGCACACACGGGGAAGATGTGCAGACTCCGCACAGACAGTGACCCAAGCCGGAATCGAACCTGGGACCCTGGAGCTGTGAAGCAATTGTGCTATCCACAAGGCTACCTTGCTGCCCATTGCTCGATTGCTTGGACCCGTTCTGCCTCGTGGGGACCTTGCCGTGCCGTTTCAGCCGCTTGGATGTGGGAGTACCGACTAGTGGCGTTTTCGTGTAGCACGCAGGTCTCGATGGCGGTCGCTAGGGTGAGCTGCTTTACCTTGAGGAGCTGCTGGCATAGGGGGTCCGACTGAACACCGAAAACGATCTGGTCGCATATCATGGAGTCGGAGGTGGGCCCGTAGCTGGAGGACTGCGCAAGGATGCGGAGGTGGGTGAGAAAGGACTGGAAAGGTTCATCCTTACCCTGCAAACACTGTTGGAATACATAGCGCTCAAAACTTTCATTCACCTCTATGCTGCAGTGAGTGTCAAACTTGAGGAGGACCGTCTTGAATTTTGTTTTATCTTCATCATCCGCAAAGGTGAGAGAATTGAAAATGTGGATGGCATGTTCCCCGGCCATGGATAGGAAGAGAGCGATCTTCCTGGTGTCTGAGGCAGCTTCCCGGTCTGTGGCTTCAAGGTAGAGCTGGAAGCGTTGTTTGAATATCTTCCAGTTGGCTCCTAGGTTACTGGTGATGCGGAGCGGCGGCGGCGGCGGGCACATGCTGTCCATTTTGCTGGATGACGGTATGCTGGCGGAAGACAGATCACTTGCAAGTAGGTCTAAGAAGTTCTAATATCCCTCAACTCCTGGTATCATGATGTGTTGGGTGCTCTGGATCCGTGGAACACATACAGGCCACCAACACTTAAAATAGTGCAACACTATTTTATTAAGTCAGAAACTGTTGAACATACTTTCACTGTGGGTTAACACAATATTAGATTGAACTAAAGACCTCTGCCTTGTCCTAACCAGTCAATGCACTCAGCACATGCTAAAGATCTGTGCTGCAGGCTGTAAGCTCTGTCCTACTAGGAGGCTGCAGCTCGAATGAGTGGGAACTCTGATCTCTGATGCCCCCTATCTTTATAGTGCGTGTGCTCTAACTGGTGATTGGCTGCGGTGTTGTGTGTGTTGATTGGTCCCGCTGTGTGTCCTTCAGTGTGTGTGTATCTGCACCATGATATACTGGTATATATTATGACAACCAGCAGCGTGATGTTACATCGGCAGGAATCAATATGACGATCTAGCAGTCGGCGTGACCATGCCAGGAGTGTGGAGGCCAATGCATCTCCCGGGTGGTCAGGGACATGACTGGCACCATTACACCTGCCGATGGTGGTGGGCGGGGACACTGAAGCTTCGATGATGGTGGTGGGATTGGGGGGGGGGGGCACATGGAGATCTAGCTGGTGTCGTTAGGCCACGCCCCTCAAAAATAATGCCGCAAAGCTTGCCCCCACTTTTTTTTTGACAAAGGCAGATCTGCTTGTTTGGTTTTCAGTCAGAACCTGACACTATACCATTCCGCCCAACATGTCATACAACTTAGTGTGGTATTATCAGGTATTACGGTACCTGAGAGGCTGAAGTACCATTGGTTAAACCTAGGGGTTTTACAATTGGCTGTAGAGTATGTTAGCTCCGTCCCAATAGGCGGGGTATAAGAACTCATACCGTCCCAGCAGCCCTCATTCTGTACCTGAGCTGCTGGGGAATACTTCTAGCTTATTAAAGCCTTCAGTTGTACTACAACCTCGTTTTAGTAGTTATTGATCGTGCATCAATTTAATAAGCTAGATTTAAGTAGAAAGGATGGACCTCCGAATCAAGCCGGAGTGTCTGCAACTCAGTCCCCACGCGGCGAACTCAGAGGCGATCTTTAAGCACTGGCTGGCGTGTTTTAAAGGCTACCTGGATACGGCTGAAGGCACACGCTCGGGGGAGCAGAAACTGCACGTCCTGCACTCAAGGCTAAGCCCAGAGATCTACACCCTCATCGAGGAGGCGGAAGACTTTGATGCAGCAATCGAACTTTTAAAAGGACACTATATTCGCCCAGTAAACCAGGTCTACGCTCGTCACCTGCTTGCAACAAGGCGACAAACCCCCAGGGAATCGTTGGAGGAATTCTACCGCGCGCTACTGGTGCTGGGCAGAAGCTCTGGCTGCCCGCATGTTTCGGCGAGTGAACACACAGAACTCCTAGTCCGGGACGCCTTTGTAGCAGGTATGAGTTCTTCACTAATCCGCCAGCGTCTTTTAGAAAAAGACACCCTGGGACTTAGTGAGGCACGGGCCCTTGCAGGGTCCATGGACGTGGCCTCCAGGAACGCACGAGCCTATGTGCCAGACCGCCCGGTGGCCCCCTGGGCAGCGTGGAATCCCGCAGCGGCCGACCCAGAGACCTTTCCCGTTTCCCCGCAGGCCTGCACAGTAAGGCGGCCTGCCAACCCCGATGGGCCCCGCTGTTTCTTTTATGGGCAGGCAAAGCACCCCCGCCAGCGCTGCCCGACCCGCACATCCATCTGCAAGGGATGCGGCAAAAAGGTCCATTTTGTGGGGGTCTGCCAGGCACGAGCGGTGGCAGCGGTCTCCAGCGGCGACTCTGGACCGCCACAGCGAACATCTCCACGGGCCCCGCCACCCCCATATCCAAGGGCCACGTGCGGACTCCGGGCGCCGCCATCTTGTCCCTCGGACACCACGCTGGAAGGATGGGCGCTGCCATTTTGTGCACCCCCGGCCACCATGTGCGAACAATGGGAGACGTCATCTTGGATGGGGCCCCAGGACCCCAGCTTGGCTGACCACGCACTGCCTGAACAAAATCCACAACTACTGCGTCTGGCCTCGGTGACTCTGGACCAAACTTGACCTCGAACGCTCTCAACAGCAACGACGACTGTCTTCATCAACTGCCATGAGACGTCCGGCCTGATCGACTCTGCAAGCACGGAGAGCTTTATACACCCCGATACGGTAAGGCGCTTTTCCCTCCTTATCAAATTTCCGCCTCTATGTCCTTCCCCACCTCTGCACGGCTACACTCCTGGGTTTAGACTTTCAGTGTAACCTGCAAAGTCTGACCTTCAAATTCGGTGGCCCTATACTCCCCCTTACTGTCTGCGGCCTCGCGACCCTTAAGGTCGACCCGCCTTCCCTGTTTGCGAACCTCACCCCGGATTGCAAACCCATCGCCACCAGGAGCAGACGGTACAGTGCCCAGGACCGGATCTTTATTAGGTCTCCAAAGGCTGCTGAGGGAATGGGTCATTGAAGCCAGTAACAGCCCCTGGAGAGCTCAAGTAGTGGTGGTAAAGACCGGGGAGAAGCATAGGATGGTCATCGACTACAGTCAGACCATCAACCGGTTTACGCAGCTGGACACGTACCCTTTCCCCCGCATATCCGACCTGGTCAACAGGATCACGCATTATAAGGTCTTCTCCACTGTGGATCTCAAGTCCGCCTACCACCAGCTCCCCATCCGCACTAGTGACCGCAAATGTACTGCTTTCGAGGCAGATGGGCGGCTCTGTCGCTTCTTAAGGGTTCCCTTCGGTGTCACTAACGGGGTCTCGGTCTTCTAGTGCGAGATGGACTGAATGGTCGACCGGTACGGTTTACGGGTGTTGCTAACTTTTGGTTGGCTCTTAAATGTTGCCTGTTGTATCTTTACTTAATTTGCTCTGTTTCTATAACCTTTGCTCTAGAGTCGCCAGGTATCTTCATGATACCGTCACGAGGTTCAAGTTCAAGTACTGATCAATAACTCAATACACCAGTTAGTAAGTTTCAAATCAAAACACATTAAATATACACAGTCAATCACTACTCATGCATAAAACTCTACTTACTAGACTATCTCTAACACTATAGGCCTATACTTAGCTTTGGACTGGCCCACCAGGTCAGGGGAACAAATGGCCTTTCGTTCGGGTTCTGAATCTGCAGGCTTCAAAGCTGGTACGGACTAGTAGCTAGGAGCGCCCATCCCGTAGCGTGCGTTGGCTGGAGACTTACTTGGTTGGTGCAGCAACTTAGGCAGTTCACTGTCAAGGGTTGGTTCGATCTGCTGAGTGACCCTGCCAAGAAGGGCGATTTGAATTTGGGGACTCTACTTTATAGTCCACAGGGGCTTCGCGCCGTTCGGGGCGGACCCCGTACCTGGTTCCAAGTGATTGGACTGCGTTCCGATCACTTGGATCGATTTCTCCAATACTGGAGCTGTTCCTTGATCGCTGGGCGGTCCCTAAGTGCCTTCGTTTGTCTTGGCTCCTGCTGGCGCCGAGGAGTCTGGCTTGACCTTGTTTGACTAAATGTTTCCAATTGTTCCCGGGGATCACTCATTAATATGCAGATGGATGTTGGTTTCAGTGCTGTCTGGGTTTCTGCAACGTCTAATACACAGGAAACTTTGCACCTGCTAGTTTTTGCCTGTGTTGGCTGAATTTCCTTGTAGTCTTTGCGGATCTCCATTTTAAGTCGGGAAGTGGCCAACCCAGGTGGCTACACGGGCAACGTTCCCGTATCTCGATAATGTCACCATCTGCGGCCACGACCAGCAGGACCACGGCACCAACCTCCAAAAATTTCTCCAGACCACTAAAATCCTTAACCTAACACACAGTAAAGATAAATGCGTGTTTAGCACCGACCGCCTAGCCATCCTCGACTACATAGTGCGAAATGGAGTTATAGGCCCCGACCCTGAATGCATGCGCCCCCTTATGGAGTCCCCCCTCCCTCACTGCCCCAAGGCCCTGAAGCGCTGCCTAGGGTTTTTCAGTTACTACGCACAGTGGGTCCCCAACTATGCAGACAAAGCCCGTCCCCTAATCCAATCCATAACTTTCCCCCTGTCGATAGAGGCCCGCCAGGCCTTCAGCCGCATCAAAGCAGACATTGCAAAGGCCACGATGCACGCCATCAACTAGTCTCTCCCCTTCCAGGTCGAGAGCGATGCGTCTGACGTAGCTCTTGCGGCCACCCTCAACCAAGCGGGCAGACCCGTGGCCTTCTTCTCCGTACCCTCCATGCTTCCGAAATTCAACATTCCTCAGTCGAGAAGGAGGCCCAGGCCATCGTAGAAGCTGTACGTCATTGGAGGCATTACCTGGCCGGCAGGAGATTCACTCTCCTCACTGACCAACGGTCGGTGGCATTCATGTTCGATAATGCACAGCGGGGCAAGATAAAAAAAAGACAAGATCTTGAGGTGGAGGATCGAACTCTCCAACTATAAATAGGAGATCTTGTACCATCCTGGGAAGCTAAACGAGCCTTCTGATGCCCTGTCCCGCGGCACATGTGCCACCGCACAAGTGGACCGCCTCCGATCCCTCCACAAGGACCTCTGCCACCCGGGGGTCACTCGCTTTTTCCATTTCGTTAAGACCCGCAACCTGCCCTACTCCATCGAGGAGGTCAGGACGGCCACCAGGGACTACCAAATCTGCGCGGAATGCGAAACGCACTTCTACCGGCCAGAGAGGGCGCACCTGATTAAGGCTTCCTGTCCCTTTCAACGCCTCAGCATGGACTTCAAAGGCCCCCTCCACCGACCGCAACACGTATTTCCTGAACGTGATTGACGAGTACTCCCGGTTCCCATTCGCCATCCCCTGCCCCGACATCACCGCAAGCACCGTCATCAAGGCCCTCCATAGTATCTTTACGCTGTTCGGTTTACCCGCCTACATACACAGTGATAGGGGGTCCTCCTTTATGAGCGACGAACTGCGTCAATTCCTGCTCAGCAAGGGCATTGCCTCGAGCAGGACGACCAGTTACAACCCCTGGGGAAACGGACAGGTAGAGAGGGAGAACGGACGGTCTGGAAGACCGTTCTACTGGCCCTACGGTCCAGGAACCTCCCAGTCTCCCGCTGGCAAGAAGTCCTCCCAGAGGCCCTCCACTCCATCCGGTCACTGCTTTGTACGACCACCAATCAGACACCTCACGAACGTCTCCTTGTCTTTCCCAGGAAGTCCTCCTCCGGGACCTCGCTCCCGACTTGGCTGGCAACACCCGGACCCATCCTGTTCCGAAAACACGTGCGGGCGCACAAGTCGGACCCGTTGGTCCTATCTGCAACACGCTAACCCCCAGTACGCCTACGTGGCGCTCCCTGACGGCCGACAAGATAAGGTCTCCCTACGGGACCTGGCGCCCGCCGGAACCCCACGTACATCCCAGCCACCAGTCCCACACAACCCCCCCCGCCCCCCCTCCACCGCAGCACCTTACAGGAGGATCAGTCCTCCCGCCGCCCCTGCCCAGGCCCCCCCCACCCACCGACGCCCCCTACAGGCGCCCCCTTCCCGGGTCAGCCTTTTTTCCCACCAGCGCCATCTAGGAGTGGCAAAGCTGCCATGGAGGCCGAAGCCATGCTCTCGGGGTCGCAGACGCCCGAGCCTCCACTGGAGGCACCACCGAGGCTCAGATGATCACAGAGGACGACCAGGGCACCCGGCCGACTGATTGCAACATTTTATCTGATCTGTAAATATTAAACACTCAATGTACATGTCTGCCATACTTGTAAATAATCACTAAACACTGTCAGGAGGTATCACGGTACCTCCATAACTGATTATACCATGTTGTTACATTTTGTAGTTGCTGACCACCACCCCCGCCAGACTCTTTTTTAACAGGGGGTGAATGTGGTATTATCAGGTATTACGGTACCTGAGAGGCTGAAGTACCATTGGTTAAACCTAGGGGTTTTACCATTGGCTGTAGAGAATGGTATCTCTGCCCCGATAGGCGGGGTATAAGAACTCGTACCGTCCCAGCAGCCCTCATTCTGTACCTGAGCTGCTGGGGAATACTTCTAGCTTATTAAAGCCTTCAGTTGTACTACAACCTCGTTTTAGCAGTTATTGATAGTGCATCACTCAGTAATTAATCGCTTTAGTTCCATGAGCAGTAAAATGTTTTCTTTAGGGGAGACACTGGCATTCAGATGCAAAGTTGTTTCAGTAAAAATAAAACCTCTAAGTTGTAAGTATCTAAAAAAAGTCAGGGGACATTGCATTGTTGACACAGTTGCTCAAAAGATAATAAGGAAGCCTTTCTGAACATTGTTACTTGAATTATGGGGCGGGATTCTCTGTTTCTGACACTGCAGGTGGGTTTCTCTGTCCCGTCGCACCAGATTTCTGGTCAATGGGGTTTCCCATTGTGCGGCAGCCCCACGCGTTCGGGAAACCCCCTGGCTGCCAGCAAAATGGAGAATCCCGACGGTGGAGAATTCAGCCCTAAGTGTTGGCGCCAACACAGATTTTGTGGACTTTCAAGACAGAAAATCTGGTGCCACACCTAGACCGATTCTGCTACTATTACGGGTCTAGTACCGGTGCCATGTGGAACACAATCGATTCCAATGAAAAACGGTGCGGGATTCACCAGGGACATGATTGACACTCAGGTAGCTGACAAGCTGCAGCCGCACATACACATTACACTCCCCACACGCACTCATCCCAGCCAACAAGATGGCACTGGTTGTGCTGGAGTGCGCCCATACAGCTTATGGGTCGGCTGGGGCCAGAGGGCACCTAGGGATGGTGCCCTGGGGGACACCTATACGACTCATGGCAATAAGTTCACAGTGGGTTGTTGGCGGTGGTCTGTTGGCGGTGTGTACCGCTGCAAGGCTGCCTTGCTGCCTATGGCAATGGTGTTCCGTACCCGTCCACCCCGACCCCATAGCCCATCTCCTGGCCAACCCCGCTTCTCCCCCTGACCCTGGAAGAAGCCCCCCCTGGCCAGCAGCGCAACTGTCAGCACACTATGACAATGTTGGACACTTTCCGTCCCCCTCTCTCTCCCTCTGCAGCCACCATGGCGGTTTCATGATTTTTAAAAGCACAAGTGAGCCGCGCTGCCGGGAACTCGGCCCACCGGGATTGAAGGGTTGACATCAGCTTGTGAGCATCTGCTTTTCGATAGATTGTAAACGGGCCTCTACCGAGGAGGTTGCATTTTCCACAGTAAGAATTCTCTCCTCAGCTTCATCAATCCTTTTACCAATATTCTGCAGCTCCAAAGCATGAGCACTGATATTTTGTGCGAATAGATTAAGTTTCTCATCAATGACTTTGATAATATTAGTAGTCACCAGTTGTAATGCCTTTGAAAGTGTCGGATCAAGAGCTGACCTAGTCTCCGAGTTGCCATGTTGAAGAACTGATTCCTCTCCAGCTGCCTCCAGCTGATCTTTCTTTTCAAAAAAAATTTCCAATTAAGGGGCAATTTAGCGTGGCCAATCCACCTACCCTGCACATCTTTGGGTTCTGGGGGTGAGATCCACGCAGAGACGGGGAGAATGTGCAAACTCCACATAGAAAGTGACCCGGGGCCGGGATCGAACCTGGGTCCTCGGCGCCATGAGGCTGCGGTGCTAACCACTGCACCACCGTGCCGCCCCCAGCTGATCTTTCTTATCGGCGATTTTCTTTGCACTTCTCGGCATTCTAGCAGTAGGATGCAACAAAAAATCCTCCATGGACATAATCCGGAGTTTTCACTCCGGGTTAACTGAGTGTGAGCTGGATGAGCACAATAAATTAAAGGATTTCTAGCAGATTAGCGCCAGGGCTCACAGCTGTTCCCGCACTCGCATCACGTGACTCCCGCGCACTCGTGTATTTCATTATGCACTGGTGCGGCACCTCTTTCTTTCCCTTATCCCTCTTTTATGTTCCGAACGTAAAAAGGACAGGCATTGTGAACACGTGTTGTACATGTGTGAAGTAAACCAACCCCTTATTTTATCTTATCTCGAGTTTGCTGTGCAAGTTATAGGATTACAACACGCCTAATTTGGGGGTTGGGGAAAATAAGCCACAACTTATAAAGGGTGAAATCAAAAATCAAAAAAACCTTTCTGGTTGAGGACGAATCGATGCGAAATCAGGGCTGTTTAAATCAATCCCTCTCCCTCCTGTGACATAGGGAAGGAAAGAAAGGAGCTGGGAAGCCACAGAGGGGTTAATATATTTGATTAGGGTTAAGAAACATTACACTACTGGGTATATTCCATAAACTGCCATACAGTGGGAAAGATGTAGAGGAGCAAATTTGCAAGGAAATTATAATACTAACTATTGAGCAGTGATAATGATAGACTGTAACTATCCTAATATAGACAAGGGTAGTAATAATGTGAAGTATAGAGAAGCGGAAGAGTTTCTGAAATGTGTTCAGCAGAATTTATTGGATCAGCATGCTGGCAACTCAACAGGGAATGAGTCAATGCTGCATCTGCTTCTCAGGAACAAGGTGGGTCAAGAGTCAGGAGAAATTTTACTGGAATAATATGATAAAGTTTAGATTAGGAACAGAAAAGAGCAAGGCGTTGTCCAGAATAAACATGAATAATTGGAGGACTGATTTCAATGGGTGAGAATGGATCAGATAAATTGGAATTAAAGACTGGTAGTCAATACTGTAAAAGAACAGCAATTTTTGAAAGATTGGCATATTTTTGGTAGTTGTGATACATTACCATGTGGGGCGAAGGCAAGGCAATCAAAGATAGCTGATAAAAAAAGAGATAAGAGAGTAAAATGTGTGCATGAGAGATATCACGCTGACACAGGGAGAAGCAGGCTGACAACGAGCAGAAAAGAGGCACATGAATAGTTCCCGGGATGAGGTACTTCAATTACCTGGATAGTGTGGAGAAGCTGCTGATGGTTCTCATTGGAGAAGGGAAAATGAAGAGGAGATTTGATAGCGGTGTTCAAAATCATGCGAGGTCTGTGCAGAATAGACAGGGAGAAACTGTCCCCATTGGCAGAAGGGTCAAGAACCAGAGAACGGCAATTTAATGTGATTGACAGATGAAGCAACGGTGACCTGAGGAAAAGCCTTTCACACAGCGAGTGGAATGTACAATCTGCGAGGGTGGTCAAGGCAGATTCAATCGAGGCCTTTAAAAGAGAATTGGATCATTATCTGAAGAGAAAGAAATTGCAGGACTGTGAGCAAAAGGTGGGTGAGGGGGACGAGCTGAGTTCCTGTTGCAGGAAAATGGCATGAACACAATGGGCCCATGTGCTGTAACCATTGTATGATTCTATGGAACCTGACCAAAGCTCCATACAACTGGAGCATGATTGCCTGTCCTTTTTACCCCAACAGTCTCGTGATTAAATACAACTCTCCATTCCTCCTTCAGGTATCATGCCCACGAGGGCATTGGCGACCATGAACTTCCATTGGATTGGTCATGATGATGTTTGGCATTTACAGAGTGTTAATGAACATGTTTGGCACGTTATGCATGACTCTTCCATGGCCATCAGTTGCTGAAGTGGGACTTGAACCCAGAGTTTCTGGACCACTGGTAGGTATGCCAAGACACCCTTAACATTCCAATAGCCTTTTGATTTATTTTTGTACCTGTGCATAAACATTTAACGATTTATGTACCTGAACACTCTGTTTCTTTGCTGTCTCTCGCCATTTAGAAAATATTCCAATTTTCATATTTGGATCTAAAGTACAAAAGCCTATAACTCCCCACATTAAACTCCATCTGTGACAGTTTTGACTACTCACTTAAGCTGTCTCTGTTCCTTTCTACTATTCTAACTCCAATTGCATAACTGAATGTGCCTTTAAATTAGTATCATATGCAAATATGGGGAGATAGCTCTCTATTCTTTTTATCAGAGTAATTCATATATATTAAAAAATAGAGACTCCAATACAGAGATTCCTGGAGAAGAGCATTTGTCACATCTCACCAATTAGAGTATTCCCTTTACCCCTACTTGGTCTAAATCTCATTAATCCTTCCATCCTGTGCTTGCTGACCATTCTTGGCCTTACAAGGTCACCTATGCCAACAAGAAACTTATTTCAGTGAAGCTCTTAATTCAAACATACGGCAACACCAGTCAGACAGCTCCCTGTAGACTCTTCAAATTCTTTAGGAATTTATCTTGGAAGTACAGGAAAGCTCCATAAATACATAGATTTGCATTAGCAACCAGAATAAATAATCCAGCGACTCATTTGCAATTACTTCATGAAACCTTTTAATAGCACTGGAGAAGTTCATCATTCTGTTTAACATCACACACGGTAGCACAGTGGTTAGTGTTGTTGCTTCACAACTCCAGGGTCCCAGGTTTGATTCCCGGTTTGGGTCACTGTGCGGAGTCTGCACGTTCTCCCCGTGACTGCGTGGGTTTCCTCCGGGTGCTCTGGTTTCATCCCACAAGTCCCGAAATACGTTCTTGTTAGGTGAATTGGACATTCTGAATTCTCCCTCAGTGTATCCGAATAGGCACCGGAATGTGACGACTAGGGGATTTTCACAGTAACCTCATTGCAGTGTTAATGGTTAGCATGGGCAGCACGGTAGCATTGTGGACAGCACAATTGCTTCACAGCTCCAGGGTCCCAGGTTCGATTCTGGCTTGGGTCACTGTCTGTGTGGAGTCTGCACATCCTCCCCGTGTGTGCGTGGGTTTCCTCCGGGTGCTCCAGTTTCCTCCCACAGTCCAAAGATATGCAGGTTAGGTGGATTGGCCATGATAAATTGCTCTTAGTGTCCAAAATTGCCCTTAGTGTTGGGTGGGGTTACTGGGTTATGGGGATAGGGTGGGGGTGTTGACCTTGGGTAGGGTTCTCTTTCCAAGAGCCGGTGCAGACTCGATGGGCCGAATGGCCTCCTTCTGCTCTGTAAATTCTATGATCTATGATCTATGATTAATGTAAGCCTACTTGTGACAATAAAAAGATTATTATATTATTATATTCAGCTGTATCAAGTACGTTCACGGTGTAGGCTAAAGTGTGGCATTTGAAACTGCCCTGCTGCCAGCAGTCACTCGGGCTGGAACTTTCCTGCCGTTCTTGCCAGCGGGATCCTCTGGTCCCACTGACGGTGCACCCTCGCCTAGGGTTTCCCGGGGGTGAGGAGTGCATTCAACAGGAAACCCCTTGGCATTAGCAAGATCAGAAGATCCCGCCACCTTCCAATGGAGGGCAATCTAGCACCGTGTTGCACGGAACATCCCGCCCTAGGTGTTTGTCGCACTTCCTTTTGGAAGATCCCATCTAGTATTAAGAGGTTGCATAGTTCCCCCCCAAAAAATCACATGTTACAGAGCCCAGTTTCTCCCTCGTTTACAAGCTTAGTTAAGAAAATAAAATTGGCCTGTTGAAGTCCCAAAGGGAAATCTTCGTTTAGAAGGAGAGGACATAGGACCATAGGAAATTGGAGGATGGGTAGGCCCTACTCCGCCATTTAATTAGATCATGATTTATCTTTGACCTCAGTGACATTTTCTCGCACTATCCCCATATTGCTTGATTATATCATGTAGAAATCTATTGATTTCTGTCTTGAAGATCTTCAATGACTGAGCCTCCATAGCACTCTAGTGTGGAGAATTCCAAAGATTTACCACTACCTGTGTGCAGTAGTCGTCTGACTCCACGAATTCCAGGACAAAGAGCACATTTTGAAATGGGCGAAGACCACGCGGTCCTGTAACTGGGAGGACACTCTGTCCGAATGTATCAGGGTCTGGCAAAACATCGTGCAGATTTCAACAAGGCCAAAATACTGTCATTTAAGGGTGAAATCCGGTTCGGAATGGTATACCCGGTGAAACTTTGGGTTACATTCAAAAACAGAGAGCATTTCTTTAATACGCTGGAGGAGGCAAACAACTTTGTACAAAAGAATGGGCTGGGAGTGAACTGAGTGTACAAAGTTATGGAAATTCTGTCTCAGTGATCTGTTACATGTGCATTTTGTTGTTACATAGTGCTTGCAGGTTTGCTGTTTGGGGTTCTAGGGTTGAACCATTTAGGTGCTTGGGATAGTTCATCTGGTTGAAGGGAGGGTGCAGGTTCATCTTTGCTATTTTTCCTTTTTCTCTTTTTTTTACTCTGGCATGGGCGTATTTGGATGGGGAGACGGGGTTAGAGGCTGTTAGGGCTCTTTCGGGTCCGGTTCTTACATTTTTCTTTCATGTGGGGGCCACTATGCTAGCAGCTATGCTAGTAAATGGGAGCAAAGTGAAGGGAGGGGTCACATTGGGCCCCAGAATGGGAGGCAGTGTGTGGCAGGGTGGTGGGTAAGTAAACAGGTCGAAGTCTGTTGGGCTCATGTGGCTGTTGGGGGATGGGGGGAAGGGGGTTCCTGGGAGTAAGGGGCGTCGGCCGATGGATCGAAGGGGGGTAGAGGAGGGGGGAATGGATAATCTCGGGGGATGGGGAGGGAGGGCAGAATACTAGCATTGCAGGTCTTTGTGTTTGAGGAGTTGAATGAGGGTGGTGGCCATATTGGATGGGCTGGGAAGAGAGATGGGCCTGAGCATGCAGAGGCCTATCCACGAGGTGGATGTTTCTGACACGAATAGGAAGGGGGGGTTTCAGAGACCCCTGTCAGGATTATCACCTGGAACGTTAGGGGTCTAAATGGCCCGCTCAAGAGATCTCGGGTGTTTGCCTACCTGAAAAGCCTGAAATCTGACGTAGTCTTTCTACAAGGAACGCATTTGAGGACCAGGGACCACGCAAGGTGAAGGAAGAGCTGGGTGGGGCAAACATACCAATTGGATTTCGACACGAGGGTGAGAGGGGTGGCTATGCTGTTCATTAAGAGGGTAGTCTTCACAGCTGCCAACAAGGTAATGGACCCGAGGGATGATATGTGATGGTGAGTGGGGTTCTGGAGAGTGCACTGGTGATGCTAGTGAACTTGTACATCCCAAATTAGGGTGTTAGAGACTTCATCAAGAAATCACTGGCAGCGATCCCCGACCAGGACTCTCTGATCATGGGGTGACTTCAACTGTGTGCTGGACACAGGGTTGGACAGGTCGAATCCCAGATCTTTTGTTAAGTTGGGAATGACGAGAGAATTGGCAGCATTCATGGAACAGCTGGAGGGACGTATGACCCCTGGAGGTTCAGTCATCCGAGAGAGGAGTCCTCCTTCTTCTCTAATGTCCATTGGGTGTGCTCCCGAATAGACTTCTTTGTGGCAGGGAAATCGCCGCTTCGTGGAGTGGGGGATGAATATTTAGCAATTGTAATTTTAGATCATGCGCCAAATTATGTGGATGTGAGGTTGGAGTCGAATCGAGTCGGGCTCAGTGCTCTCCTTGGAGGCTGGATATGGCACTCCGTGTGGCCAAGGGCTTCTGTGAAAAGAGGGCCTCGGCCAGGGGAAATCATGAGAGTTACAACCAGAATGGGGAGGTTTCGCCCTCTACATTCTGGAGGTACTGAATGCAGTAATCAGAGGGAGGCAATTTCATGCAAGACCAACAGGGATCGCGGGGAGGGAGCGGACAGACATAGGTTGATTGATTCCATTCTGGAGGTGGACAGGCAGCACTCTGCAACCTTGACGACGAAACTGTTAGCGGAAATAAAAAGACTACAAATGGAATACGAGCTGGTTTGAACCTGGAAGGCAGTGAACCAACTCCGACGCTCATGAAGCACCTTTTACGAGTATGGTGACAAGCCAGCCGCCTGCTGACTCACCAGCTGAGGAGGCAGGTGGCCGCAAGGGAGATAGCCCAGGTTAGGGACAAGAGGAGGCAGCTGGCACGGCCAAGGAAGAGATCAATGGAGCTTCTGGGGATCTCTACCAGGAGTTGTACAAATTTGAGCCACAGAGGGAGATTGGGTATGAAACGATGAGGGGGGAAGGACTGGAGGCACCATTGGGACTGGAGGAGGTTATGGGAGGGTATCAACTCTATGGAATCGGGGAAGGCACCGGGACAGGATGGTTTTCCGATGGACTTCTCCAAGTGCTCTGCTGCAGTGCTGATACACATTTACTGGGGATGTTCACAGACCCGCTGTCCTGGGGGGGGTTTGCAATCCACGTTGGTGCAGGTATCAATTTCACTAATCCCGAAGAAAGACAAAGACCCAGTGGAGTCCCCGCTCTCCCTGGCAGGGAGAGGACAGACGATTAAAACGAACATCCTGCCAGGATGCCTATTTGTGTTTTGATCGCTTCCAATCTTCCTCCCCAGGTCCTTTTTTGACAAAGTGGATCAATTGGAAGGTCTAGCATTACCAAACAGAATGTTCTATTAATAGGCGCCGTACATTGAAAGGGTGCGGGCACGGCTTGGGGAATCGGGGACAGAGTGGATGCAGATGGAAGAGGCCTGATGTGTAGGGTCATCCTTGCGGGCAAGAGCCAGCTTTGTCACAAGCCCAGTGGAGGCGGCATCGTTTAGAATCTGGAACCAATTCAGGCCACATTTCAGACTGGTTGGCATGTCCATCTTGGCACTAATGTGCAGTAGCCACAGATTCATCCTGTCAGAGATGGATGCAACATACAAAATGTGGAGGAAGAAGGAGGTTGAGAGGTCCAGGAGCCTGTATATGGATGGTAGGTTTGCGGGACTGGAGGAGTTGATGGAGAAATTTCAACTCCCGAGAGGGAACATGTTTAGATCCTTGTCGATATGGGACTTTCTTCACAAGGGAGTCCCTGCGGGATTAAGTTTTTTTTTGGTGGGGTGTTACTGTTAGTTTTGTTAAAATGGAAAATGACAAACTGTTTCCACTACATTTGATCGTTCTGTTGGTTTATATGAGTTGTACTTGTTCTATGTTTTGCTACGTTTGGAATAAAAATACTAAAAAAATAGATTTGCTCAATTACTCTGGATTAAACAATTTTAGTACCACAGACTATACATAATATGCCATTAAATAGCGGGATGTGGGTTTCTTACCAGCCCATCCCATTGGGAATTATGACCTCTATTATTATGTCTCAACTGCAGCTATAAATAAATTTTCAAGGGGATTGGATAGGTGCAGGGAATGAGGAACTTTTAGGGTAACAGACAAAGACAACGATGAGGATGAAGAATAACTGCTTTCCCAAAATGCCAGAGCACGCACGAGGGGTTGAATGGCCTCCTTTTTTTTACTGCATGTTTCTATGGTTCTATGATCAATGATTTGTTGCCGGTTAATCAGTCAGTTGAAGTAAAGGTGGTCATGCAGTCAAAGGTAATGAAAAGGTGTTGTCCACGTGTATACCTGAAGTCATGTTTAGGTATCGTGATGCCAAGGGGGCAAAATACTAATAAGGAGAAAAGGGAGACCCAAGTATTAGTCATGCGGCTTCTTGAAAGGTGAGCATGCTGGAGCACTTCTGGCTGTGGTAGGACAGGAGGAGCGAAAACAAATCAGCAAGAGGAACGGGAGAAGGACAGAGATTTTATTCTGTTGGGGTTCAGGAAGGCTCATTTGTGCCAGTGCCCCATCTCAATCCGACACCTCAGGTGGGTGTCATACCAGCAGCAGCCACCACTTCCTCTGGCTGAGTGTAGAAGAGCTGTCGGTTTCTGATTGGTCAGCTGCTCTCAGTGGGCGGGACTTCCACCCCGTGGTCCTTGATGCTGGAGGAAGGCACACTGCTGGCCAGTCAAATGCCTGAGTGGCACAAGGTGCACTGGGCCTTCCCTATAAAAGACAATGTGGGGACCTCATTGACTCTCTGGCTGGAAGCTGAGACTCCCAACGCCATGAGCATTGCTGCCCAGAAAGTCCTCACAATTAATATTGGAGGTGATGTTGCAAATAGGAGAAGACTGTTGGAGAATGCAGTCAGTTATTGGCATTTGGGGCTGAATTTTCACGGCAGCTTTATTCTGCTTTAAATTGGGTAGCACAATAGTGGAAGATTTTTAAAAACACATAGGAAGGGTGTTAGGAAATCTTTTAACCACAAATAAATAATTCAGGCTCGAGTGTGTTGTCCAGATGCAAGTTTATTACTCAGACATCAATAATATATCACATTTATGCAATAGATTCATACAACCTGGTTTCTTGTAGATCCAAGACGATCAAACTTGGCCTCTGTAAATGTTATCCCGCCACATTTCTTGCGAGTCCTGACTTTATACAGCTGTTTTCTGATATATTATCCAATCTTTTTTTGTGAGTTATATCGCATAATACTCAGAATGTACATTGAAGTGGGTTTGGCCTTGTCCAGCCTTCAGGCTTGGCATAATGGCCGTCTTGATGGCTTAACTATTAAACAGTAAAAATCGTAAAAGAACCAAGATGACCCAGGCAATCGTAAGTAGCTATGTGACACCACTTGGGTGCTCCCGTTGTTCCTGCAAATACCCAATATTCACACTTCATGTGTGATGTAGCCAACATTATGCTATTTTGTTCTGGCCAATGACCATATGGACACAAATTTAAATTCTGATAATTACATCAATAGGATGCAAGCAAATTCCAGCAAGAGGCTATCATCATTCCAGCATCCCAAACCAGTGCCAAGCTGCATTTTCCTATGCCAGCCCATACCTCTCCCATTTTGAGTATGCCTCGTACAGCACCTGCTGTCAGAGAGAAATAGAAGTTGTTAATATATAACACTGCCATTTATATCTCCTCTCGGTCCATATTTTGTGCTGTACTTGCCACCTCTTTGCCTTTCACTATCATAACTTTTATTATTTAATTACTCCTGTCTTTTAGCCAAATATTTGCCTTTTTATTTTGTTCTTTTCATGATCCCCCAGCACCA
Organism: Scyliorhinus torazame; assembly: GCF_047496885.1. Lineage (NCBI taxonomy): Eukaryota > Metazoa > Chordata > Chondrichthyes > Carcharhiniformes > Scyliorhinidae > Scyliorhinus > Scyliorhinus torazame. Next base: position 36,202,054 of record NC_092724.1, read on the forward strand.
TGCTCGCCCTCAACGCGCCCTGCGCCCCACTCTCACCCTGTACCTTTTCCCCTGGCCTTTCATTTGTTTAAAAGCTGCATATCTTCTAGGAGCTCTCGCTGTGGCACCGTTTAGCAATGGTTTCCACAAATCTAGAACAGGCGTAATGGCACCTGGAGGGGTCTACCAGGTGATCGGGCTCTGGGAAGGATGGTATCCTGATGGTATCCAGGCACCTTGGTATTGCCAGCCTACACCTTGGCATTGTCAGCCAAGCACCATGGCAATGTCACCCAGGCACCCTGACAGTGCCATTTGACAATGCCTGAGTGCCCCGGTGGCACTGCCAGCCTGGCAGTGCCAAGGTGCTCAAGAGCCAGGTTGCCTGTGTCGGGGATCTGGCCCGGGGTGCCCTGCCCTTGTGGGGTGTGGGGGGACTCGAGGACACCCTAATCGGTAAGTTGGGGGGGTGGGGATCTGGAGGAAGTGAGGTAAGTGTAGCGGCCTCACTTGGGCATTCCTCGCAGAGACCCCCCAAAAAAACTGTTTGATGGCAGGGTTGTTCTCAGCACTGCAGGTTCTGAGAAACACCCCCTTCCAGCATTTTCTGTTTGTTTAATTTCAAATTGCCAGAATTTTCAGCATTTCAAATCCTATTTGCAAACTGTTTCCTACCGTCAGACCTGATGTTGAATCCAACCTGCACGTCTTTTGTTACAACTGACCTGATCTAACCCAGCTACTTGTGGAAATAAAGTGCAAGATAATAATGTATATTATTTTTGTTGAAGTCGAAATGACCATCATTAGCAATATTGAAGCATTGTTTGATCGACATGTGCAAAGTGTTCATTCTGTACGTCAGTTGGGCAAATAAACATTTAACTTTTTTCGCAGAACACTACTTATTCCTGTGTATTGTTTCGCTTCTGGTCAGTTTATTATTAGCACTTTGAGAAGTGTGAAACTCACCATCAGTGCAAGTAGGCGTGGATTAGACAGATTCCCTGGGAAAGGTTTACACTTTGCAGAAACCTCTTATACAAACCACTATAAACACTTCACCTCTCACTTTAATTCTCCAACTTGTTCTCGCGTTGACCTCTTCATCCTCAGTCTTCTGCAGTGCTCCAGCAAAGCTCAACAAAAGCTTGAAGAATAGCACCTCTTCTTTCGATTTACAGCCTTCCGGACTCAACATTGAATTCAACAATTTTTGATGGAACTTCTGCCCACATTTTGTTTAGTTCCTCTTTGCACACTTTACTCTTGCTTATAGAGTCATAAGTTCCCCGTTTCTGAGACTGAGGGTGGGATTTTCCGATTGCCAACGCCAGAATCGTATTTGGCGATTGGCCGGAGAATCCATTTTTACGCCAAAATCGAACCGGCGCTGTTTTTCGGTCGCTCCCCCCCCCCCCCCCCCCCCTCAAAATCGGCGTAAGTGGTGAGTACGCCGCACGCTGTCGGGACGGCCTCAGCACGTCACCTGACACCCTCCCCGATGTTCCGTCCCCTGCGCCGCCACCGTCAGGGAGAGAGCCATTCCCGCTGGAAGGGGGGGCTTTGGCGGGGACTGGTGGGGGGTGGTCCGGGGATGGCGAGGAGGGTTACAGGATGGGCACTATCTGGCAGGCCGGGTCCATGCAAGGCCGGCGCCATATTGTACGGCGCGGCCGTCACAGGTCTCGGCTTGGGTCACTGTCTGTGCGGAGTCTGCATGTCCTCCCCGTGTCTGCGTGGGTTTCCTGCGGGTGCCCAGTTTCCTCCCACAGTCCAAAGATATGCAGGTTAGGTGGATCGGCCATGCTAAATTGCCCTTATTGTCGAAAAAAGGTTAGGTGGGTTGCAGGGATAGGGTGGAGGCGTGGGCTTAAGTAGAGTGCTGTTTCCAAGGGCCGGTGCAGACTCGATTGGCCAAATGGCCTCCTCCTGCATTGTAAATTCTATGAGGTTGCTACCGTAAGCATGCACGGCCATGGATCCAGCCATTCTCAGTCCGTATCTGCAGGTAACGTGGCATGGCTGCTAGCCCCCCACGGGGCGGAGCATCGGTGCAGGGGCGACGCCGAAACTTTTCCATTGTAAAACTAGACACTTCCTCCGGACATAGCCTCAAAAGCGGAGAATCCAGCCCTAAATGTTGACACCAACACAGAATTCGTGACCTTTCACGGCAGACAAACTGGCACCACACCCGGACCGATTCCGCTACTATTGTGGGGATAGCACCAGTGCCGCGTGGAACACAATCGATTCCAGTTGCAATCGGTGCGGGATTCGCCGGGTCCGTGATTGACACTCGGGAGGCTGACAAGCTGCAGCCGCACATACACATTACAATCCCCTCACACTTACCTCAGTCAACAAGATGGCACTGGTTGTGCTGGAGTGCGCCTATGCAGCTGATGGGTCTGCTGGGGCCAGAAGGCATATAGGGGGGTGCCCTGGGGGGGACATATACGACCCATGGCACTAAGTTCAAAGTGGGCTGTTAGCGGTGTGCGCAGCTGCATGGCTGCCTTGCCGTCCACCCTGAACCCACAACCCACCTCCTGGCTACCCCCCATTATTCCCCTGGCCCTGGCAGAAGCCCCCCGGCCAGCAGCACAACTGACAGCAAGCTATGGCGATGTTGGACACTTTCCGTACCCCCTTTCTGTCCCTCAGCAGCCGCCATGCGGTTTCACGATTCTTAAAAGCACAAGTTAACCCTCCGTCGGGAACTCGGCCTAGCGGAGGCGGAGAATCGCGGAGGCCCCGGAGAATACCGGGTCGGGCCCGCTAATGATATGCAAACAGTGTCGACTGTACATGCTTTGCGGAACGAATTGATGCAGCTGTCGAGGTGCTGGAGCATTGCGAAATAACATTAAATTGGCGCCTTCCGCGATTTTGGAGTCAAAACTGATTCTCCACACAATTGCCTTTCCTGGGGCGTCATTCTCCGACCCCCCCGCCGGGTCGGAGAATGGCCGTTGGCCGCCGTGAATCCCGCCCCCGCCGAAGTCTCCGAAGGGAGAAAAGTCGGCGGGGCGTTAATGGCGCCGCTGCCGCGGAGAATGTCACGGGTCTGCGCAAGGCAGCCGATATTCTCCCTTCCGGATGGGCCGAAGTCCCGTCGACGTGATGACCGTTCACGTCGACGTGAATCAAACCTCCTTTTCATCGGCGTGACCCGGTGCTCCAGGCTCACGCCGACCAGCGAGGAGGTGAGTGACGGCCTGGGGGGTTGGCTCTGGGCAGGAAATGGCGTGGCCGCAGACTGATTGCGTGAGGAGAGGTGTGTCTCGGCTTGTGTGTGTGTGCGGCGGGGGGGGGGGGGGGGGGGGGGGGTGGTTAGAGTAGGCTGGGCTCCGGGGGAGTGCCGGGAGGGGGTCCGTGCCGGGGTGGAGGTTGGGGAGGGGGTCCGTGTCGGGGTGGAGGTTGGGGGGGGGGTCCGTGCTGGGGTGGAGGTTGGGGAGGGGGTCCGTGCCGGGGGTGGAGGTTGGGGGGGGGGTCCGTGCTGGGGTGGAGGTTGGGGAGGGGGTCCGTGCCGGGGTGGAGGTTGGGGAGGGGGTCCGTGCCGGGGTGGAGGTTGGGGGGGGGTCCGTGCTGGGGTGGAAGTTGGGGAGGGGGTCCGTGCCGGGGTGGAGGTTGGGAGGGGGTCCGTGCTGGGGTGGAGGTTGGGGGTTGGGGAGGGGCTCTGTGCCGGGGTGGAGGTTGGGGGGGGGTCCGTGCTGGGGTGGAGGTTGGGGGTTGGGGAGGGGGTCCGTGCCGGGGTGGAGGTTGGGGGGGGGGTCCGTGCTGGGGTGGAGGTTGGGGGTTGGGGAGGGGGTCCGTGCCGGGGTGGAGGTTGGGGGGGGGGTCCGTGCTGGGGTGGAGGTTGGGGGTTGGGGAGGGGGTCCGTGCCGGGGTGGAGGTTGGGGAGGGGGTCCGTGCCGGGGTGGAGGTTGGGGGGGGGGTCCGTGCTGGGGTGGAGGTTGGGGAGGGGGTCCCTGCCGGGGTGGAGGTTGGGGGGGGTCCGTGCTGGGGTGGAGGTTGGGGGTTGGGGAGGGGGTCCGTGCCGGGGTGGAGGTTGGGGGGGGGTCCGTGCTGGGGTGGAGGTTGGGGGTTGGGGAGGGGGTCCGTGCCGGGGTGGAGGTTGGGGAGGGGGTCCGTGTCGGGGTGGAGGTTGGGGGGGGGTCCGTGCTGGGGTGGAGGTTGGGGAGGGGGTCCATGCCGGGGTGGAGGTTGGGGGGGGGGGGTCCGTGCTGGGGTGGAGGTTGGGGAGGGGGTCCGTGCCGGGGTGGAGGTTGGGGAGGGGGTCCGTGCCGGGATGGAGGTTGGGGGGGGGTCCGTGCTGGGGTGGAAGTTGGGGAGGGGGTCCGTGCCGGGGTGGAGGTTGGGAGGGGGTCCGTGCTGGGGTGGAGGTTGGGGGTTGGGGAGGGGCTCTGTGCCGGGGTGGAGGTTGGGGGGGGTCCGTGCTGGGGTGGAGGTTGGGGGTTGGGGAGGGGGTCCGTGCCGGGGTGGAGGTTGGGGGGGGGTCCGTGCTGGGGTGGAGGTTGGGGGTTGGGGAGGGGGTCCGTGCCGGGGTGGAGGTTGGGGGGGGGGTCCGTGCTGGGGTGGAGGTTGGGGGTTGGGGAGGGGGTCCGTGCCGGGGTGGAGGTTGGGGAGGGGGTCCGTGCCGGGGTGGAGGTTTGGGGGGGGGGTCCGTGCTGGGGTGGAGGTTGGGGAGGGGGTCCCTGCCGGGGTGGAGGTTGGGGGGGGGGTCCGTGCTGGGGTGGAGGTTGGGGGTTGGAGAGGGGGTCCGTGCCGGGGTGGAGGTTGGGGGGGGGTCCGTGCTGGGGTGGAGGTTGGGGGTTGGGGAGGGGGTCCGTGCCGGGGTGGAGGTTGGGGAGGGGGTCCGTGTCGGGGTGGAGGTTGGGGGGGGGTCCGTGCTGGGGTGGAGGTTGGGGAGGGGGTCCATGCCGGGGTGGAGGTTGGGGGGGGGTCCGTGCTGGGGTGGAGGTTGGGGAGGGGGTCCGTGCCGGGGTGGAGGTTGGGGAGGGGGTCCGTGCCGGGGTGGAGGTTGGGGGGGGATCCGTGCTGGGGTGGAGGTTGGGGAGGGGGTCCGTGCCGGGGTGGAGGTTGGGGGGGGTCCGTGCTGGGGTGGAGGTTGGGGGTTGGGGATGGGGTCCGTGCCGGGGTGGAGGTTGGGGGGGGTCTGTGCTGGGGTGGAGGTTGGGGAGGGGGTCCGTGCCGGGGTGGAGGTTGGGGGGGGGTCCGTGCTGGGGTGGAGGTTGGGGGTTGGGGAGGGGGTCTGTGCCGGGGTGGGTGATGGGAGGGCAAATGAGTTGGTCCACCTGGCCAGGTGCCAGCCTCCAACAGTTGGACCCATGCGGTCCATGCCACCTGGCTGGGGGGAGGAGGGGATATGGGCAATGATGACATGTCGTCGTTCCCCTCCCCCCCACCAGACCGTCATGTTTTCAGACCATCCAGCGATGTTGGCCGCCGTGGTGGCAGCCGCTCATGTCTATGTTGCCCTGGATGAGGAGGAGGAGGAGGAGGAGGAGGAGCGTGCCAGAGAGGCGGCGCAGGCTGCAGCAGAGGGGCAGGCGGCAGCCGCCCAGGCTGGAGGGACACCTGACCGACAGGACGAGGAGGGGGAGGAGGACGTCGTGGCCCCACGGCAACGGAGGCACCCGAGGGCGCCCCGTGTGTACCGGCCCCGGCAGTCATACCAGGACCTCACGGACCGGGAATGCAGGAGGAGACTCCGGATGAGCCGGGAAACCGTGGCACACACCTGCCACCTGCTGGCACACCTGTCACCGCGTGGCACTGGCGGGGGACACCCTCTCCCCGTGTCCGTCAAGGTTACGGTGGCCCTGAACTTTTATGCAACGGGGTCATTCCAGGCACCGAGTGGGGACCTGTCCGGCATATCGCAGACATCGGTGCATCGGTGCATCCGGGCAGTGACTGATGCCCTTTATGCCATGGCACACCGCTACATCCGCTTCCCCGTGGACCGGGCCAGCCAAGATGCCCGGGCCGTGGGCTTCTCTGCCGGTGCCGGGTTCCCCATGGTCCAGGGCGCGATCGATGGGATGCACGTCGCCGTGCGGCCACCTGCAGAGAACAGGGCCGTGTTCACTAATAGGAAGTGACCTATTCAATGAACGTACAGGTGGTCTGCGACCACCGCATGATGATCCTGCACGTCTGCGCCCGTCACCCAGGCAGTGTACACGACTCATTCGTGTTGTCGCGGTCATCCATCCCCGGCATGTACGAGGGACGCCATCCCCGGCTGAGGGGCTGGTTGCTGGGCGACAGGGGCTACCCATTGCGATCGTGGCTGATGAGGCCTATACGGAGGCCACGCAATGAGGCGGAGAACCGCTACAATGATGCCCATGTAGCGACAAGGGGAGTGATCGAGAGGTGCTTTGGCGTGCTGAAGATGCGTTTCAGGTGCCTGGACCTCTCTGGGGGCGCCCTCCAGTATCGGTCAGATAGGGTCGGCCGCATCATTGTGGTGTGCTGCGTCCTGCACAACATAGCCCAGCAGAGGGGCGATGTGCCGCAGGCAGAGGAGGGCGGAGTGGAGGAGCAGCAGGAAGAGGCCCAGTCCTCCCCAGATGAGGGGGATGGGGGCAATGGTCAGGGCAGACGGGGTAGACACAGGCGGGTGGCTGTCCACCGTTACCGGCTGGCCCAGCGGGCACGGGACAGACTGATAGACGCCCGCTTCACTGACTAGATGGGCGTGGGAATCGGGTAGTATGGCCACAGACCGCACACCATGACAACAGCCGACCACCCACACCCCCCACCCATCCACCCACCCAGCACCCTCACCCCCCTCCCCAACCCCACACACCCCACCCGCATGCACACCACCCCCCCACCCCCAATTGCCGATCCACCGACGGCACAACGGGCCGGGCTCACCCAGTTGCGGGTGGACGCGTGTCTATCGCAGGCCATGGAGGATGATGACAACCCGCCTCCGATGAGCTCCTGGCTCTACATCGTTGGACTATGTCTGACCCATGGCCACAGTACCACCATCCACCCGGACCATCCCTGCATGCGGCTGTGACACTGCAGCGCACGGTCCCGTCCTCTGCCCGGGGGATGTTGATGGTGGCCCAGGGGGAAGGGGGCAGACTCACCTGGGGCTGAGGTAAGACCACCCGTCACACACACACTTGCGCTCAACGTACATGACACGCCCGCACACTTTGGACAGAGCACAAAGGCAGCTTCGGTAGGTGTAACATTGACTTTAATAACCAAAGGAGTTCATGCACGTGCCCTAGCCCCTAAAACTCATCTGTGCCCTGCACCCGTGCCAACTTACTCAGTGTCTAATTGTTTGGCCTTACGGGCCCTTTGACTACGTCTACGTGGTTCCCCAGACGGTACAGCAGAACTGGAGGTGGACTCCTGTGATTCCTGCCCTCTGACACCGGATCCCTTTGGCGGCCGTTTCCTGAGGCGTCCTGGCCTAGATGGGCCAGGCTGCGGCCCAGGCGACTGGGATGGCGAGCTGCCAGCCTGTCCTGCCCGTTGCCCACCCGATGCACCTGGGACGGAAGGGGGGGAGTCCGAGGTGTCGCGGTGTACCGGGACCTCCCCTACAGAGGGAGCCGGGACGGACCACACCACCTCCTCCTCCCTCGGGGTGCCCGATGGCCCCCAGGCCTCTACATGGGTGGGGGATGCGAACGGAATGGCCATCCGACGCGCCCCCGACATCTGGCGCTGCCAGTCCTGGAGGCCCGTGCTGGTATCGACAGGGGTCTGCAGGTTTGCAGCCATGGAGCCCAGGGGTTTGTCGAACCCTGTCTGCGACAGTGCGACGCCAGCTCGCACATGGCCACTGGCGCCGATGCCCTCAGCGATGGCCTGCTGAGACTGGGCCATGGCCTGCAGAGACTGGGCCATGGCCTGCAGAGACTGGGCTATGGCCTGCTGAGACTGGGCCATGGCCTGCTGAGACTGGGCCATGGCCTGCTGAGACTGGGCTATGGCGTTGAGCGCCTCTGCCATCTGGCGCTGGCACTGGCTCATGGCCTCCTGTGAGAGGGCAGCCATTTCCTGGGCCACAGACGCCGCCTGCACGGAAGGCCCCAGGCCTCGCAAACCGTTCCCCATGTCTGACACCGTCGCACCCATTGCCTCCACCGCGGACGCCACCCGTGCGGTGTCAGCCTGGGTGGCACGCATGACCGGGACCACTCCCAGCTCCTGGACGCGGGTGGACTCCTCCACCTGCGACCGCAGCCGCCGCAAGCCACCCGTCACCCTATTCGCTCGTCTCCGTGTCGGTGGTTGCATCGGATCTATGTGTGGGTGTGGTAACTGCAGGAACCCGGGATCCATCTGTGCGGCAGATGTTCGCTTGGCCTGGGCTGCCCTCCGACCGCCCGGTCCCTCTGCTGCTCCTACCTCCACCTGCTGTACCGGGACGGCTGTGTTGTGCGCACCAGTGAGTGTACCAGACGCCTCATCACTAAAGTGCCCAACCGTGGTGAGTGTTTCTGCGATGGTGGAGGGTGTTGGTGACAGCAGTGGCGTTGTGTCGTGCTCTTCGTCCCACTCTGAGTCCATGGCACTTTGGGGTGGGGGTTCGTCTCCACCCATCCACTCTGAGTCACTGTCCGGTATTTCGTCTTCCTGGGTAGGGGTGTCCTGGGTAGTGCTTTCCCGGGTAGTGCTGTCCCGGGTAGTGCTGTCCCGGGTAGTGGTGTCCTGGGTCGGGGTGTCCTGGATAGTGGTGTCCTGGGTAGTGGTGTCCTGGCTCGGATGTGACGGGGGCCTGTGGCTGCCCCCCTCATCGCTGGGTGGTCGCTCCCGCACGTGACGGGGGTGTCGTCTCCCTGTTGCTCCAGGTCTCTCCGTCTCCCGTGGTGTGCGAGGGGCATCCTGCGGGCGTCGCATGCTGGAGGGTGCGGGTCTCTCCGTCTCCCGTGGTCTCCGAGGGGCATCCTGCGGGCGTCGCATGCTGGAGGGTGCGGGTCTCTCCGTCTCCTGTGGTCTCCGAGGGGCATCCTGCGGGCGGTGTGCATCTGCGGGGATGGGTGCCTGGACGTTTGGTCCTGCGATACACAATGAAGCATGCATGGTTAGACATCAGGCAGTGATCAGGTGATACGGGGGAGGGGGATATAGGGGAGGGGGGATATGGGGACGGGCTGTTGGTGGCTCACTTGCTCGTGGGGCCCCGACCTCTGCATCAGCAACCTCCCGGTCCTCAGGTCCGCCAGCCAGTTCCAGGGCCCTTTCCTCGTGTACGGTCAGTGGCCTCTCATCAGCGGGCCCTCCTCCAGTCCTCACATGCTCCCTATTGTTGTGTGCGCGCTTCTCCTGTGGGGGGGGGGGGGGGTGGTGGCAGGGGTAAAAGGCAACAGTGTTAGGCAGGTATATGAATGCACGCCATCGGTTGCGCGTGCATTGCAGAGGTTAAGGTTAGGGCTGGATTCACTTGGGGATATGGGGGATATGGGGGAGGGGGGATATGGGGGAGGGGGGATATGGGGAGGGGGGGATATGGGGGAGGGGGGGATATGGGGGAGGGGGGGATATGGGGGAGGGGGGATATGGGGGATATGGGGGAGGGGGGATATGGGGAGGGGGGGATATGGGGGAGGGAGGATATGGGGGATATGGGGGAGGGGGGTTATGGGGGAGGGGGGATATGGGGGAGGGGGGATATGGGGGATATGGGGGAGGGGGGATATGGGGAGGGGGGTATATGGGGGATATGGGGGAGGCTCACCCTGCCTGCTCTGACGAGGTCGTTCACCTTCTTGTGGCACTGGGTGCCTGTCCGTGGTGTTAGGGCCACAGCGGTGATGGCCCCTGCCACCTCCCTCCACAGACGCCGGCTGTGGCGTGGGGCAACTCTGCGGCCGTGCCCGGGATACAGGGCATCCCTCCTCTGCTCCACCGCGTCCAGGAGCGCCTCCACATCGCGTGACTCGAACCTTGGGGCTGAGCGACGGCCAGCCATCAAGTCGGGTGTTGTGGTCGGGTGTTCCGGTCGGGTGGGGGGGAGCTGCGCGGCCTTATGAGCCGTCACGCCGTGCAGCGCGTATGACGCTGCACGGCGTGAACCACTGCGCAAGCGCGGATCCCGTTACGTCGCTGCTAGCCCATTTCGGGCCGCAGACTATCGGCCCATTTTTATGACGTGACGCAAGTGGGATTTGCGCCGTTTTTTGCGCCGATCGGCGGAGTTTCCGCCGATAACGGAGAATTTTGCCCCTGATTTCGGCGTCGGCTAACGGAGAATCCCAGCCATAGAGTTTTACAGCACAGAAAGAGGCTTTGCGGCCCATTGTGACTGCGGCAGTCAAGCACCTTTCTGTTCGAAGCCCATTTTCCAGCACTTGGTCCGTGGTCCTGTATGCTCCAGCTTTTTAAGTGCTTACCTAAATGTTTCTTAAATGTTGTGAGGGTTCCCATCATTTCAGGCAGTGAGTTCCTTGGGCGGGATTCTCCGACCCCCCGCCGGGTCGGAGAATCCCCGGGGGGGGCGGCGTGAATCCCGCCCCGTCGCTCCGACGCCAGCTGCCGTATTCTCTGGCGCCGGTTTGCGGGCGGGGGCGGGGTTGACGCCGCGCCGGTCGGGGGCCGTTGGCAGCGGCCCCCCGGCAATTCTGCCCATTTTCGGCCAGTCCCGCCGGCGTGAAATGGACATGGTCCCAAATGGCAGGACCTGGCTTGTCGGACATGTAGCGGGGTCCTCGGGGGGGCGTGGGGGGATCCGGCCGCGGGGGGTGGGGGGCCTCCACGGTGGCCTGGCCCGCGATCGGGGCCCACTGATCTGCGTGCAGGTCTGTGCCGTGGGGGCACTCTTTCCCTCCACGCCGGCCTCCGTAGGGCTCCGCCACGGCCAGCACAGAGAAGAACCCCTCTGCGCATGCGCAGTAACACGCCGGCGGTTCTGCGCAAGCGCAGGACCAAGGCGGCCCTTCGGCGCCGGTTGGCGCGGCGCCAACCCCTCCACCGCCGACCTAGCCCCCGGAAGTGCGGAGGATTCCACAACTTCCGGGTGGCCCGACGCCGGAGTGGTTCGCGCCGTTCTTGGTGCCGGCGTCGGGCCATCCCGTCGATTGCGGGAGAATCCCGCCCCGGATTCCCAACACCCGAGTGAAAACGTTTTTCCTCAAATCCCCTCTAAATCTCCTGCCACTTAACATAGATCTATGCCCCCTGGTTACTGACCACTCTACTCAGGGGAAATGCTTCTTCCTATCTACCCTATCTATGTTCCTCCTAATTTTCGATCAGGTCCCGTCTCAGCCTTCTCTGCTCTAAGGAAAATAACTCCTGCCTAACCAGCCCCTCTTCAGAGCTGAAACACTCCAGCCATGGCAACATCCTGGTGAATCTCCTCTGCATCCTTTCTAGTGAAATCATATCCTTCCTATAGTGTGGTGACCAGAACTGTACACAGTACTCTAGCTGTGGCCTAACAAGTGATTTTTACAGTTCCATCATAATTCCCCTGCTCTTGTATTCTTTAGCTCGGCTAATAAAGGGAAGTATCCCATTGTGGTGGCTCAAAGTAATATTAGGGAGACTTCCAGTAAAACTGAACAAGCATTTATTGATAACAAGTAAAGGTAACTATACACAGGCACCGATTCATTAAACAGGTCTTCACTCTCTGGCTCCAGTGTCCACTGTGCCCGGGACCCCACTCCCAGGGCCTGGGATCATGGCTGAACTTCTTCTGTGCCTGTCAATCTGGTTGCGCACCTTGCAGCCTCACTGTTTTATGATGCCATCGACACTTTTCTATTTCTCTGTTTGTTTTGGAGGATTCTCCCTTAACCCTCGAATTTTGAACTACTGAGGAGTTGTGATCGATCCGGTTTACACTCGAGGCCAATATGGTGGCTTGAGGCAATACTAGGGAGACTTCCAGTACAATTGAACAAGGCTTTATTGATAACAAATAAAGCTACTCTGGGGTGACACTATGGCACAGTGGTTAGCACTGCTGCTTCACAGTGCCGGGGACATGGGTTCAATTCCGGACTTCCTGTCCATATGGCATTTGCACATTCTCCCCGTGTCTGTGTGGATTTCTTCCGGGTGCTCCAGTTTCCCCCACAGTCCGAGTTTTGCAGGTTAGGTGGATTGGCCATGCTAAATTGTCCCTTAGTGTTCAACGATGTGCAGGGTAGTGGGGTTACAGGGATTGGGTGGGGAAGTGGGCCTTAGTAGGGTGTTCTTTCGGAGGTGGGCGCAGACATGATGGGCTAACTGGCCTCCTTCTGCGCTGTAGGAATTTTATGGTTCTATGGTAACCATATGCAGGCAGAGGGTCACTAAACAGGCCTTCACTCTCTGGCTTCAGGGTCCATTCTGCCCGGGACCCCGCTCCCAGGGCCATGTGCTTCTTGCCCTTTGGTCTGGGTTTGCGTGCTCTCAAGCGATAGGCCCCAAGTCGATCATGTGGACCACAGGGATTCGCCCTTAAAGGGGCCATGCTACCACACCCATCACCCATATGCCTTCTTAACCATCTTATCTATCTGTCCTGTAGCCTTTAGAGAGCTATGGACATGTACCCTAAGGTCCGTCTGGTTCTCTGTAATCGCTAGTGTTCACTATTCACTGTATTCATAATCTCTTATTGTCACAAGTAGGCTTCAATGAAGTTATGTGGAAAGCTCCTCGTCGCCACATTCCAGCGCCTGTTCGGGGAGGCCGGTGCGGAATTGAACCCGCGTTGCTGGCATTGTACTACATTGCAAGCCAGCTATTTAGCCCACTGTGCTAAACCAGTTCCTTTGTCTAAACCAGCCCTTATCCATTCCTTTGTCTTGTTAGTCCTCGCAAAATGCATCACCTCACACTTTTCAGGGTTAAATTCTATTTGCCGCTGTTCTGCCTGTCTGACCAGCTGGTCCATATCATCCTGTAATCCAAGGCTTCCCTCCTGGCTATTTGTACTGCCACCAATTTTCCTGTCATCTGCTAATTAACTAATCATACCTCCCACATTCACATTTCTGCTTTCGGACAGCAACTATTCATCATTCTGCCATTCCCACTCCGTCTAGACACATCTTTTGTGTCTTCACTTGTAGTTGTCCTGTTAGCACTCCCTTTGGCCACCGAACTCTTTTGTCATTCAATCTCTCCTCGCTCCACCCTATCGAGACCTTTTCTTTTGTTCCTTTTCCCACCTTCCTCCCATTTCACCCGCTTAAAACTGATCACATTTCGAACTTTTCCCAGTTCTGATGAAAAGTAATCAATGGAAAATGTGTCTCTTTTCACAGATGCTGCTTGATCTGTTGAGTTTTTTCACTACTGTTTTTATTCCATTAACAGCCACTAGTTAGATTGATGTGTGCAAAGTGTGGCTAGAAAAATGAATACTTCCCTACTTCAAGCAGAAGCAAGGCCACTTCTGCACCAACATATACATTAGTCATTTACCTAGCTCCTGGTATTTGATCATTTTGAATCCCAATTCATGTTGAACTTAATGAGGAAATTTTAACTGAGAGGAATTTATGTGTTTAGGTGAGAGGTTAAAAGTAGCAAAAACCCAGAAGCCAACTTCTGCATTTAACTTGAAAGTATTAAGCTTGGTACATGCAACCCACTCAGAAGAGGATGATTGCCCATTAATTATGGGCAATCAGCTGGAGTGATATTTCAACAGAGTTTTGTTTAATATTGCACGAGTGGGTTTCCTAGGCTGATGAGTTGTAAAGGTTCAGTGTGGTGGTGATTTTAGCTATGTTATATTCATGTATTTAATTTTATTGTTTAGAACATACAATTTTTAAAAAAAGAGAAGTAAAGCAAAAAGCAACTTTGCTATTCTGTAAGTGAGGGACAAGCACTCTAATTCAATGTTTTTCAAACTTCTTTTCCGAGGACCCATTTTTGCCAACCGGCTGACCTTCAGGACCCATGCTGGCCGACCTATGCGACACACACCACTTTAGCTTACCTTGAACACAAATGGAGAGGTTTCTTGGTCGTCATGATCTCACTCCAATCAGGTTCACAGGAGGAGAAGGCAATTTGCATATCAGGTGCAGAGTACAGTCGATTCCTTTGTGCCATCTGCGTCTTTAAGAGAACGGAAATCCAACCTCGCACATGTAGGTCGTCGTGAAGGACAATAGCAACAAAATGCTTGATTTACTGAGCACTAGATTCTCCTGAGAGATGCTACTCCACAATTCTGACAACCGCATGGAGTTGTGGTCTGTTTTTAATGTGCTGCCACAGGTCAGGTGCAGCAGCCCAGTCAGGTGGAGTAAGCTGTACGTTACTAACTGACTCTGGGGTCTCTAAACTTTTCACCCACTTCTTCTCTTTCAAAATCTGAAATTTCTCCTCTGGAAAGTAGTGACAGAACTATTGATCAGTGCAACCAGATGCGACTGAATAAGGCTTGCCAGTCTATTGACAGTTTCCTTACTGACATTATTTTCTTCATTATAAGGATAATATCTAAGGATATTCCATAGCAGTATTGGGAATATGTCGTAGTTTTGGTTTTGTAATTGCGCTTGCTAAACTTCTTTGCAGGCTGTTCACCAGAGGCCCTAGAACTTTATACACTCACAGAGCTAACACTAGCACTGCTTCTATCCTGTCATGGACTCTCCTGCGCAGCTCTATCCAGCAAATTCCAATGTGAGATCCTGGCTAGTAGGTTCATTGCCTATATGTGTCTCTGGCTGCCTCTTTCTTGTAACAAAATGGTCTATCTTTGCAGTCCTCTTGCCTTGCTTTTAGCAGCTAGGAAATGGAAGAAGCTCGCCTCCGTGATTTTGCAGCAAAAGCTTGTATGTACAGGGTGCTTGGTGTCAAGATACATGCAGGGCGCGACTGGTAAATCCTACTCACTGCATTTATTAATTACTTTGATAATAGGTAGAAAGTTGCAAATCCAAATTTGCTGATTTATTCACATAGATCAGCAATATTAGAAGCAATTTAGATGGATATATAATATTGGAATTGATAGATTAAATGAATAGGCAAAACACTGGCAACTGGACTTCAATGTAGGAGATTGAGAGGCCAGCAATTTTGGGCCTAAAAAGGACAGAACAAGGTACTTTTTTTTGTGATAAGCTAGAAACAGTGGAGGTCATAAGAGAATTAAGGTCCAAGTACACAGACCATTAAAATATCATGAACAGATACAGAAAATAAGAGTAATAGAATACTGGCCTTTGTATCTAGATGACTAGAATTCAAGGGGGTACAAGTTGTGCTTCAGCTATACAAAGCTATATAGTTGGACCACACCCAGATACTGTGAGTGGTTCTGGCCACCACACCTTCAGAAGGATAGATTTGCCTTGGAAGGAGAGCAGCATAGATTTATTCCTGGACTCCAAGGTTTAAGGTAGAAGGAAAATTTAACAAACCCTATCCTCTGTTTTCTATTTGTTAACCAATCTTAATCTAAACTAATATATTATCCCTCAGCCTCTATTCTTGTGTAGAACATCTTGTATGACACCTTATTACATGGCTTTTGAAAATCCAAATATCTTACATCCACTGGTTCCCCCTTATCTACCTTGCTAGTTACATCCTCAAAAAACTTTAATCTATTTGTCTAAAATGTAGCAATGCTGCTTTCACAGTAACTTCTTGAAGTGTTAATGTAAGCCTACTTGTGACAATAAAGATTATTATTATTCATAAGACCCTACTGATTCTCCCTCACCATCATATGGTTTTCTAAGTGTTATATTACTATGTTCCTTATAATAGGTTTTAGCACTTTTTTTAAAGCCAATATCAGACTAACTCACCAAAGGATGAAATTTAATGCCCTCTTCTGTGGTGAGTTTGTTGATGGGAGCATTAAATCAGGCAGGTACCGGGGCAGATGGGGACCCCACCTCTTTCTGTCTCCACACCAATTACATCCAATGCAGGAAGACCTAAGGACAGCCCTCCTTAAGTGGTATTGCCTGCTTAAGGGTCACATGCCACAGGTAGTAACCCAGTGGCAAATGGGGCCACGACACACAGGGAGCATATAACAGGCAAAATAGTGGGAGGCGCTTGCAGGCGCCAAGTGAGAGGTCCTTCATTTAAAGGTTCTCAGTGCCAGTTCGAGTAACCCAGCAGCGTAAAGGTGAGGGACCCACTGAGAGCCACATCCTTGCCCTTGCTGCCAATTCCTAAACCCACCCTTCCCCATGATCCCCACACAAAGACCCACCTCTCACTATCACTTACCTGTTGACTGGGATCCAGCGACGATACTAGGCACTGGGTTGTCATACCAGCAGCAGCCACTGCCTCCCTGGAGTGGTGCTGCCATTCAGTAGAGCTGACAGCCTCTGATTGGCCGGTACTCTCAGTAGGTGGGATTTCCTCTCCCGGGGTCCATGATACTTGAAAGTATGTTGCTGTTCCTTTACTGTTAATGGGTCAAAAACCTGGAACTCCCTTCCTAATTGCAGTGCAATGGATTGCACTGGTTCAAGACAGTACAGGAAATTAAGGTTGTGCAATAAGTGATCATAGATTATCATAGAATTTACAGTGCAGAAGGAGGCCATTCAGCCCATCGAGTCTGCACCGGCTCTTGGAAAGAGCACCCTACCCAAGGTCAACACCGCCACCCCATCCCCACAACCCAGTAACCCCACCCAACACTAAGGGCAATTTTGGACACTAAGGGCAATTTATCATGGCCAATCCACCTAACCCGCACATCTTTGGACTGTGGGAGGAAACCGGAGCACCCGGAGGAAACCCACGCACACACGGGGAGGATGTGCAGACTCCGCACAGACAGTGACCCAAGCCAGAATCGAACCTGGGACCCTGGAGCTGTGAAGCAATTGTGCTATCCACAAGGCTACCGTGCTGCCCTGGCAAGTGATGGTCTTGCCAGGGACACCCATATTCCATGTAAGAATTAAAAAAGCATATGGACCACAGTTAGCCACCGAGGTGCCATTTTTGCATTGGATTAGCACTTTTTCAGTGCTGTAGCAGGGGCAGAAACCTGATTGGAGAGATACAACCACAAAGTTACAACGAAGATGATCATGGGACCGGAAGATGAAAACACATCAGGAACTTCGGCTCGCAAAGGGAAATTATAGATGCAGTGATATAAAAATATAAGATATTAGAACAGGATGGTGGTGCAGTGGTTAGCACTGTTGCCTCAAGGCGCAGAGGACTCGGGTTTTATCCGTCACTGGTCATATGGAGTTTGCACATTCGCCCCATGTCTGATGGGTCTCACCCCTACAACCCAAAAAGATGTGCAGGGTAGGTGGATTGGCCATGCTAAATTGCTCCTTAATTGGAAAAAAAAAGAATTGGGTACTCCCATTGAAAGCAGCGGAAACATTAGATCCCGCCTTCGGCCAATGACGGTCACCTTTGCCGCCACGAAACACACTGCAGCTGGGGCATGGAAAATCAGTGTTTCAAGCTGATAACCTTTCATCAGAACATCAACAAGCTGAAACTTTAAGTCCTCTTGTCTTTGTGCAGATGCTGCCTCACCTGCTGAGTTTTTCCAGCATTTTCTATTTTTATGTTGGATTTCCAGCATCTGCCGTATTTTGCTTTAATGTCAGAGATGGGACAGTAGTTTACACAGACAGTGAAGTCAAGGGTAAATATTTTGAGGAAGAACTAAGTTTTGAAAGAAAATGAGACATAGCTGAGGAGATAGAACCATTTGTAATATAGCAGCAGTGCTGACTAAAGAAGAAATTCCTATCTGGTAATTGTGTGCAGTTGGTAAAATGCAGCAAACTCTAAAGCCTTTCAAAATCTATTTGTTTTAACAATATTGTAGCATAAGATTCAAAACGCATCAAAACAATAGGTTTTTAATTCATGCGCCAAGCGTGAGACACACTTATTTGTTGTCAGGAACTGTGTAGGCAACACTGTGGTAGCTTATTCATAATTGTTCAATTGTGGCTGCAGTTTATTTGACGTACAAGCAATGGTGTATTGCCATGATTAATTTTGGCCATTCGACGACGCAGAAGATGTGTGATTCAGAGAATCAATGATCATTTTTTCATCACACAAAGTTCAGACAAAAATTGTTTATATAATTCCATATTGTGGTGTGGGCTGAGAAGTCGGCACGTCCTATGTTTTTTTTAATCACACGCCTCTTCTTGGTTTGCATTAGCTTTCTTGTGGGTTTGCTTTTGCAACTTAGACTGTTCATATCTTTGTTGGGTTCTTTTTGCCTGAATTTGGGGGATGTGGTTTGAGACAGAGTGGGAGATGTTGCCTATTGATATTCCTTGTAGTTTGCGTCATTTTATTTCAGTGGGCCTCCACAATGTTCTCTCCAAGTTGCATTATGATTTTTATTGGTAAAGTTTCCATTGGATGTGTGAATGCTCAGCTTCAATTTATACCGTCTACATTATCATCCCAGCTACCTTGAATGGACAAATATGCACAAAATCAATGGACATCAAGATTCACAATGCAATCACATGGACATTTCAAATGAGCCCCCAATCGATCATGAGCATCAGAATTTAAGCAATGCTGACATCAATGAACCTATGCCTGAGGTGCGGGCACTAATGCTGTTTTGAAAATCAAGCGCCCATGGAACAAAAATGTTCTTGACTTGTAACAGATGTCTAGTCGCTCACCTCAATGGAAATAGAAATTTCCCCTCATTATGTATCCGTAGATTCATTCGAATGATACGCAAACTGCACTCAACATATTTCAATGCGCAAGTTCATGGGCGGGATTCTCCACTCCCGCGCCGAAATGCCCACGCCGTCGTGAACGCCGTCGAGGTTCACGACGGCGCGAAACAGCCCCGATCCCGAACGATTCAGGCCCCGACAATGGGCTAGGATCGGGGCCGCGTCATCTACACGCGCCAGGCCTTGTCGCCGCATAAAGGTGGCGCCGCATAGATGACGCGGCCGGCACCGCAAAACTGGCGTCACCCGCGCATGCGCGGGTTGGCCGGCACCAACCCGCGCATGCGTGGTTGCCGTCCTCTCTAAGTCCGCCCCGCAAGAAGATGGCGGACGGATCTTGCGGGGCCGCGGAAGGAAGGAGGTCCTCCTTCAGAGAGGACGGCCCGACGATCGGTGGGCACCGATCGCAGGCCACCCCACATTTGAGGTACTCCCCGGTGCCGGATCCCCCCTCTCCCCCCCCGCAGGCCGCCCCCCCCAGCGTTCGCGCACTGTTCCTGAGGGCAGCGACCAGGTGTGGACGGCGCCGGGGGAACCCGCCGTTTTGGCCTGGCCGCTCGGCCCATCCGGGCCTGAGAATAGCGGGGGTGCCGGAGAATCACCATTTTGGGTGTCTCCGGCGATTCTCCGGCCTGCGGCCCGCAGAACTCGACCGGGCCGTTCCCGCCACTTGGGAGAATTGCGGGAGGGCGTCGGACCGGCGTCCCGGGAAATTTTGGCGGCCCAGGCGATTCCCCCAACCGGCGCGGGAGTGGAGAATCTCGCCCCATGTACTTCATATACTTTGTAAACAAATATGCATTAAAGCATTTAAGAAAGAATGGTCATCCTTGCCTCCAGGATTTCTGTTAAGTTTTCTCCACACAAGTTGAACTCCAGAGGCGCAATGCTGGGTGATGGATATTTGTACAGTTACAAAATTAACTGGATAATTGTCCCTTTAGGTTTGGTCAGATAGGAACTACACTATCTTTCCTTAGCATGCTTCGCAAGACTGAGGGGAAGATTTCAAATTCCTGAAGCAGTTTGGGCAAATTCTGAGACGAGTGGAAATTATCCCAACACTTATAACAGTTATAATAATGAAACAGAACACACAGAATACCCAGAGACCTTGTTCATCGTGGTCGGGGACTTCAACAGGGCCAACCTCAAGAGTGTACTGCCAAAATCCCACCAACACGTCTCCTGTCCCACCAGGGGTGACAACACTCTCGAACACTGCTACACAAAAATCAAGGACGCCTACCAATCCATCCCCCAACTGCACTTCGGAAAATCGGACCATAGATGGTGCTCCTTTTCCTGGCATACAAGCAAGAACTTGAGCGGGAGAAACCAGTTAAGAAGGTCGTGTAGTGCTGGTCCGAGGCAACAAAAGAGCTCCTTCTTGACTGCTTGGAGTCAGTGGACTGGTCCATATTGATGAACTGAGTGACCAACCTAAACGCGTATGCCACCACCGTCACAGACTTTTATCAGCAAATGTGTAGATGACTGCATGCCAAAGAAAGTAGTACGTACGTTCCCCAACTGGAAACCATGACTTAATCAGGAGATTGACTCCCTACCGAAGGTCTGAGGCATTCAAGTCAGGCGACCCTCACCTACACAAGAAATCCAGGTGCAACCCCTGCAAAATCATCAGGGATGCCAAGAGACAATACCAGACCAAGCAAGAGTCACATTAGTCACAAATTAGCATTACAGACTCTTGTCAATAATGGCAAGGCCAAACAACATAACGGGCTACAAAGCGAAGCCGAGCAGGATCTCTGGCAGCAGCACACCCCTCCACAGTGAACACAATGCATTCTATGCTCGGTTTGAGCAGGAAACCATCAAACCGCTGTCGACTGCCCCAGGAGCCCCGGACAAACCCATACCCATCATCACAGCTTCCGAAGTCAGATCGGCCTTCTTGAAAGTGAACCCTCGGAAGGCGTTGGGTCCAGGCGGGGTCCCTGGTCGTGCATTCAGATCCTGCGCGGACCAGCTGGCAGGTGAGTTCGCGAACATCTTTAACCTGTCTCTACTCTGCTCCGAGGTCCCCATCTGCTTCAAGAAGGCCACCACTATACCGGTGCCAAAGAAGAACCAGGCAACATGCCTCAATGACTATCGTCCGGTGGCCTTGCCGCCGATCGCAATGAAGTGCTTCGAGAGGTTGGTCATGAGGCACAGCAACTCCATAGTCCCAAAATGCCTTCAATTTTCATACCGCCGCAACTGGTCGACAGTAGATCCCATCTACCTAGCCTTACACTCAACAAGGACTGCTACATCAGAATCCTATTTATTGACTGTAGTTCCACCTTCAACACCATAATCCCAACCTCATATCAAAACTCCAAAACCTAGTACTTGGTTCCTCCCTCTGCAACTGGACCCTCAACTTTCTGACCCATAGACCACAATTGGTATGGATAAACAACACCTCCTCCATGATTGTCCTCAATACTGAGGCCCACATGGCTGCATACGTAGCCTCCTACTACACTCCCTATACACACAGATAACTGTGTGGCAAAATATAGCTCCAACTCCTTCTACAAGTTTGCTGATGACACGACCGTAGTGGGTCAGACATCGAACAACAATGAGTCAGAACACAGGAGGGATATAGAGAACCTAGTGGAACCTAATCTCTCCCTTAATGTAAGCAAAACTAAAGAGCTGGTAATTGACTTCAGGAAGCAAAGTATTTATACACACCCCTGTCTGCATTAATGGTGCCAAGGTGGCGATGGTTGACAACTTCAAATTCCTAGGTGTGCACATCACCAACAATCTGTCCTGGTCCACCCACGTCGACACTATGACCAAGGAAGCACAACTGCCTAGACTTCCTCAGAAACTAAGGAAATTCGGCATGTCTACATTGGCTCTTACCAACTTTTACAGGTGCATCGTAGAAAACAGCCTATCTGGCTGCATCACAGCCTGGTATAGCAACTGCTCGGCCCAAGACCGTAAGAATCTACAGAGAGTCGTGAACACTGCCCAGTCCATCACACAAACACACCTCCCATCTATTGACTCTATCTATACCTCCCGCTGCCTTGGGAAAGCGGGCAGCATAACCAAAGACCCCTCCCACCCTGCTTACTTTTCCAACTTCTTCCATCGAGCAGGAGATACAAAAGTCTGAGAACACACAGGAACAGATTCAAAAAGAGCTTCTTCCCCGCTGTTACCAGACTCCTAAACGACCCTCTAATGGACTGATCTGATCTCTTCACACATCTTCTCTACCGAGTAGTACTACACCCGATGCCTGTGTCTATGTGTTTACATTGTGTGTTTGCCCTATTATGTATTTTCTTTTCATATACGGAATGATCTGCCTGAGCTGCATGCAGAGCAATACTTTTCACTGTACCTCGGTACATGTGACAATAAAAAAAATCCAAATCCAAATCCCAAAAGAATGGGTTATCTAAAGTGGATTTGTGCCAACAGCCATACAATGGCCAAAATCAAGTCAGGAAAGTGAAAGCAGTTGCACATTCGGCTACATCTGTGCACATCATCACAATGTCTTACTCTGCCTTCTCAAACCAACTCCATCACATCATTCCTCACACCCATTTGCCTTGCAATATCAACCATCCCACATTCCTATCAATACACACGCCACCAACCTTAATTCTTATCATGTTTCTCCCTGATTGCCACTTTCAGTAAACGTACTGCAAACATTGGGCGAGCGCACATTATCACATCATTTATAGGTCTGTTCTTCCCCTGTCACAAGGTAGCGAACACATACACTAGAGAGAGGGAGAGAAACAGAGGAGGTCTTCCCAGCGAGCAACTGCAGAGGAGGGAAAGCTGAATGAAGATAAATGGCAGTTCTCCATTCCTGGCTGTGGCAGCATGGCTTCTTTAAGGGGCGGGCTTTGTGGTACACATGACTGGCTAGGGACCAATTGCATGGGAGCTTGTGAATCCCAACCAATTGAAAGAATGCACAGGTTGCTGGGAGCAGGGCCCGGGCAGTGTGGACCCTGGAGCTGGAGAGCCAAGATCTATCCAGCATTGCTCTGTGCCTGTATACAGTTGCTTTGCCTACTGTTAATAAACCCTGTTTGGTTGTTACTGGAAGTCTCCAGTGTATTGTCTCAAGCCACATCCACAGAGATGGGGATTGGTGATCCAATTAAATATCTGCAACTCACTTACCTTTTCAGTACTAGTTCATATTGCTTCTTTTACCTCCGATTTTAACATGTGCAGCATGAGGTCCATGGACCTCATGGAGGAATTTAGAGGAACTGATTCCTTCTGTGGGGGTGCCATCTCAGCACTCACCATGCACCAGTTCAGACACTTGTGCCTCACTGGGGCCAAGTCAGTGGGTTAGGTTTTCACCCAGTGACTTACAGTTTGAAAGTGAGAAAGGGCAGATTTCTTGGGGGGAGGGGGAGGCAGTGACGTAGTGGTAATGTCATTAGACTCATAATTCAGAGGCCCAGGCTAATGCTCAAGGGACATGGATTTGGATTCCATAAAGGCAGCTGGCAGAATTTAAATTCAGTTAATAAATCTGGAATCAATGCTAGTCCAATGGTGACCACGAAACATTGTCAATTGTTGTAGAAAAAAAGCTTGCTCAATAATGCACCTTGGGGAAGGAAATCTGCTGTCCTTATCTGGTCTGGCCTAAATGGACCGCAGACCCACAGCAATGTAGTTGACTCTTAAATGCCCTCTGACATAGCCTCGCAAACTACTCAGTTGTATTAAACTGCTACGAAATCTAAAAGAAATGAAACCGAAAAGAACACCCGGCATTGACCTAGACACATGAAATGGCAATGGTAAATCCAGCCCAGTTGGCCCTGTAAAACACTCCTTATTATCATTTGGAGGCTTGTGCTAAAATTGGGAGAGCTGTCTCACAGACTACTCAAGTAACAGCCTGATATAGTCATACTCACGGAATCATATCTTACAGAGAACGACCCAGACACCACCATCACCATCTCTGGGCATTTCTGTCCCACTGATAGAACAAACCCACTGGTGGTGGTGGTACAGTGGTGTACAGTTGGGTGTGAGTGTCCCTGGGCATCTTCACCATTGACTCTGGACTCCATGAAATCTCATGCCATCAGGTCAAACATGGGCAAGGAAACCTCCTGCTGATTACCACGTACCATTCCACCCTCAGCTGTTGAAACAGTACTTGGAGAAAGCATTGAGGGTGGCAAGTACACGGAATGTACACTGGGTGGGGGACTTCAATGTCTATCACCAAGAGTGGCCTGGTAGTATCCCAACTGACCAAGCTGGTTAAGCCCCGAAGAACATAGCTCCTAGACTGGGTCTGTGGCAAGTGGTGAGGGAACCAACAAGAGGGAAAAGCCTACTTGACCTCATCTTCACCAACCTATGATCCATCTGTCAATTATAGCATTGGGAGGAATGATTAGAGCACAGCCATTGTGGCAACAAAGTCCTTTCTTCACAACGAGGAAACCGTCCATTGTGTTGTGTGGCATGACCAACCAAGCTAAACGGGATAGATTTTGAACATATCTAACAACTCAAAACTGGGCATCCATGAGACGATGTGGGCCATCAGCAGCAGCAGAATTCTACACAGCTATAATCTATAAGCTCATGACCTGACATATCCGTCACTCTGTCCTTACCATCAGCCTGGGGATCAACCCTGCTTCAACGAATATTGCAGGAGTGTATGCCAGGAGCAACACCAGGCATACCCAAAAAATGAGGTGTCAACCAGGTGAAGCTGCAACACAGGATTACTTGTATGCCAAATAGTGGAAGAAACATGTGATAGACAGAGCTAAGTAATCTCAGAAGATCAGATCCAAGTTCTGTAGTCCTGCCACACCCAGTCATGAATGGTGGTGGACAATTAAACAACTCACAGGAGGAGGAGACTGTACAAATATCTCTTTCCTCAATGATGGGATATCTGTGCAAAAGACATTTGCAGCCACATTCAGCCAGAAGTGCCACATGGATGATCCATCTCAGCCTCCTCCTGAGGTCCTCAGCATTACAGATGCCTGTCTTCAGCCAATTGCTCAGGTATGCCCTGTCCACAACAGAAGCACAAATATAAACTGGCCAATTACCACCCATCAGTCTCCTCTCGATCATCAGCAAAGTGGAGGAAAATGTCATCGACAGTGCTATCTAGTGCCACTTACTCAGCAATAACCTACTCACTGGCATTCGGTTTGGGATCTGCCAGGGCCACTCAACTCCTGACCTCATTACAGCCTTAGTCCAAACATGGACAAAAGGTGAAAGTACCTGTTCTTAATGTTAGCATTTGAGGACTTCCGGGTGCGGCGATGACCAGCTGAGTCGCACGTTTCGGCAGCTCCCGGTGAAACGGACTTTTGGGCTCTTGATAGGAGCCCCAACGGCAATTTTGACGGCTAAAAACACTGTGCGGTAAACCAGAAGGGAATCCCCCCTGGATACGGATGAAAAAAGGAGGAGAAAGTGGCCGGATTGCAGTGGATCCTTCAGAACAGCGGCAAGGAAGGCAAGCAAAAACCAAGATGGCGTCGGAAGGTGGCAGTTTAACATGGGGCCCTGAACAACAAGAGTTCTTGAAATGCTGTGTGGAAGAGCTCAAAAAGGAAATGAAGAAAGAGCTGTTGGCCCCGATACTACAGGCGATCGAAGGGCTAAAGGAGGAACAAAAGACCCAGGAGCGGGAGCTTCTGGTCGTGAAGGCAAAGGCAGCCGAGAATGAGGACGACATACAGGGCCTGGTGGTGAAGACGGAGATGCATGAGGCACATCAGAAACGATGTGTGGAAAGGTTGGAGGCGCTGGAGAACAACGCAAGGAGGAACAACCTGAGGATTCTTGGTCTTCCTGAAGGTGCGGAGGGAGCGGACGTCGGGGCATATGTGAGCACGATGCTGCACTCGTTAATGGGAGCGGAGGCCCCGGCGGGTCCGTTGGAGGTGGAGGGAGCATACCGAGTGATGGCGCGAGGACCGAGAGCAGGAGAAATTCCCAGAGCCATAGTGGTGAGATTCCTCCGTTTTAAGGATAGAGAAATGGTCCTTATATGGGCAAAGAAAACTCGGAGCAGTAAATGGGAGAACACGGTGATCCGTGTTTATCAAGACTGGAGTGCGGAGGTGGCGAGAAGGAGGGCGAGCTTTAATCGGGCCAAGGCGGTGCTTCATAAAAAGAAGATAAAATTTGGAATGCTGCAACCGGCAAGACTGTGGGTCACATATCGAAGGAGGCACCACTACTTTGAGACGGCGGATGAAGCGTGGACTTTTATTGTGGAAGAACAACTGGAATGAGTGGGTTATTAAAAAGAACGTTGGAACAAAGTGGTGGGGCGAATGTGGGGGGCGAAGAGGGGGGTTAAAAAGGGGGGAAAGAGGAGTTTTATGTACTAATCCTGCGATGTGGTAACTTTTCTCTCTTCCACAGGTGGTGATGGGGGGAGGAGGGGAGGTGGAGGAGATGGGGCGTTGGCCATTGGGGGCGGGGCCAAGGGAGAAGCGCGGGCTTGGTTCCCGCGCTATGATAATCATGGCGGGAATAGAGAAGCAGGAAGGAGGGGGCGTCGCACGGTGCGAGCCGAGGTCATGGGGGGAAGCCGAGGTCGGCCAGAGTTTGCTGACTTCTGGGAGCAACATGGGGGGAGTAATTACGCTAGCGGGGGATCTAGCGGGGGGGTGGGAGGGGGGAATTACTGGGTTGCTGCTGCTGGGGAAAGGGGGGAGCTGGAATGGGAGGGGATGGGCAGGGGGGCACCGCCTGGGGGAGATACAGCTGCGTGGGAACCGGGTGAGGAGCTGGAAAAAGGGGATGGCTAATCGACAAGGTGGGGGGGTAGGAAGCCCCCCAACCCGGCTGATCACGTGGAACGTGAGAGGGCTGAACGGGCCGATAAAGAGGGCACGGGTACTCGCACACCTTAAGAAACTTAAGGCAGATGTGGTTATGTTACAGGAAACGCACCTGAAACTGATAGACCAGGTTAGGCTACGCAAAGGATGGGTGGGGCAGGTGTTCCATTCGGGGCTAGATGCGAAAAACAGGGGGGTGGCTATATTAGTGGGCAAGCGGGTAATGTTCGAGGCAAAGACTATAGTGGCGGATAACGGGGGCAGATACGTGATGGTGAGTGGCAAACTACAGGGGGAGACGGTGGTTTTGGTAAACGTATATGCCCCGAACTGGGATGATGCCAATTTTATGAGGCGGATGCTAGGACGCATTCCGGACCTAGAGATGGGAAAGCTGATAATGGGGGGAGATTTTAATACGGTGTTGGAACCAGGGCTGGATAGGTCGAAGTCCAGGACTGGAAGGAGGCCGGCAGCAGCCAAGGTACTTAAAGATTTTATGGAGCAGATGGGAGGTGTAGACCCGTGGAGATTTAGCAGACCTAGGAGTAAGGAGTTCTCGTTTTTCTCCTATGTCCATAAAGTCTACTCGCGAATAGACTTTTTTGTGCTGGGAAGGGCATTGATCCCGAAGGTGAGGGGAACGGAGTATACGGCTATAGCCATTTCGGATCACGCTCCACACTGGGTGGACTTGGAGATAGGGGAGGAAACAGGAGGGCGCCCACCCTGGAGAATGGACATGGGACTAATGGCAGATGAGGGGGTGTGTCTAAGGGTGAGGGGGTGCATTGAAAAGTACTTGGAACTCAATGATAATGGGGAGGTCCAGGTGGGAGTGGTCTGGGAGGCGCTGAAGGCGGTGGTTAGAGGGGAGCTGATATCAATAAGGGCACATAAAGGGAAGCAGGAGAGTAAGGAACGGGAGCGGTTGCTGCAAGAACTTTTGAGGGTGGACAGACAATATGCGGAAGCACCGGAGGAGGGACTGTACAGGGAAAGGCAAAGGCTACATGTAGAATTTGACTTGCTGACTACGGGCACTGCAGAGGCACAATGGAGGAAGGCACAGGGTGTACAGTACGAATATGGGGAGAAGGCGAGCAGGTTGCTGGCACACCAATTGAGGAAAAGGGGAGCAGCGAGGGAAATAGGGGGAGTGAGGGATGAGGAAGGAGAGATGGAGCGGGGAGCGGAGAAAGTGAATGGAGTGTTCAAGACATTTTATAAAAAATTATATGAAGCTCAACCCCCGGATGGGAGGGAGAGAATGATGGGCTTTTTGGATCGGCTGGAATTTCCCAAGGTGGAAGAGCAGGAAAGGGTGGGACTGGGAGCACAGATCGAGGTAGAAGAAGTGGTGAAAGGAATTAGGAGCATGCAGGCGGGAAAGGCCCCGGGACCGGATGGATTCCCAGTCGAATTCTATAGAAAATATGTGGACTTGCTCGCCCCGGTATTGACGAGGTCCTTTAATGAGGCAAAGGAAAGGGGACAACTGCCCCCGACTATGTCTGAAGCAACGATATCGCTTCTCTTAAAGAAGGAAAAGGACCCGCTACAATGCGGGTCCTATAGACCTATTTCCCTCCTAAATGCAGATGCCAAGATCCTGGCCAAGGTAATGGCAATGAGAATAGAGGAATGTGTCCCGGGGGTGGTCCACGAGGACCAAACTGGGTTTGTGAAGGGGAGACAACTGAACACGAATATACGGAGGCTGTTAGGGGTAATGATGATGCCCCCACCAGAGGGGGAAGCAGAGATAGTAGTGGCGATGGATGCCGAGAAAGCATTTGATAGAGTGGAGTGGGATTATTTGTGGGAGGTGTTGAGGAGATTTGGTTTTGGAGAGGGGTATGTTAGATGGGTACAGCTGTTGTATAGGGCCCCGATGGCGAGCGTGGTCATGAATAGACGGGGATCTGCATATTTTCGGCTCCATAGAGGGACAAGGCAGGGATGCCCTCTGTCCCCATTATTGTTTGCACTGGCGATTGAGCCCCTGGCGATAGCGTTGAGGGGTTCCAAGAAATGGAGGGGAGTACTTAGAGGAGGAGAAGAACACCGGGTATCTTTGTATGCGGACGATTTGTTACTATATGTGGCAGACCCGGCGGAGGGGATGCCAGAAATAATGCGGATACTTGGGGAGTTTGGGGATTTTTCAGGGTATAAATTGAACATGGGGAAAAGTGAGTTGTTTGTGGTGCATCCAGGGGAGCAGAGTAGAGAAATAGAGGACCTACCATTGAGGAAGGTAACAAGGGACTTTCGTTACCTGGGGATCCAGATAGCCAAGACTTGGGGCACATTGCATAGGTTAAATTTAATGCGGTTGGTGGAACAAATGGAGGAGGATTTCAAGAGATGGGATATGGTATCCCTGTCACTGGCAGGGAGGGTGCAGGCGGTTAAGATGATGGTCCTCCCGAGATTCCTCTTTGTGTTTCAGTGCCTCCCGGTGGTGATCACGAAGGCTTTTTTTAAAAGGATTGAAAAGAGCATCATGGGTTTTGTGTGGGCCGGGAAGACCCCGAGAGTGAGGAAGGGATTCTTACAGCGTAGCAGGGATAGGGGGGGGGGCTGGCACTACTGAGCCTAAGTGAGTATTATTGGGCCGCTAATATTTCAATGGTGAGTAAGTGGATGGGAGAGGAGGAGGGAGCGGCGTGGAAGAGATTAGAGAGGGCATCCTGTAGGGGGACTAGCCTACAGGCTATGGTGACAGCCCCATTGCCGTTCTCACCGAGGAACTACACCACAAGCCCGGTGGTGGCTACACTGAAGATTTGGGGACAGTGGAGACGGCATAGGGGAAATACTGGAGCCTTGGGGGGTCCCCGATAAGAAACAACCATAGGTTTGCCCTGGGGGGAATGGATGGGGGATATGGAATGTGGCAAAGAGCAGGAATAACGCAACTGAAAGATCTGATTGTGGATGGGAAGTTCGCGAGTCTGGGAGCGCTGACCGAGAAATATGGGTTGCCCCAAGGGAATGCATTCAGGTATATGCAACTGAGGGATTTTGCGAGGCAACAGGTGAGGGAATTCCCGCAGCTCCCGACACAAGAGGTGCAGGACAGAGTGATCTCAAAAACATGGGTGGGGGATGGTAAGGTGTCAGATATATATAGGGAAATGAGGGACGAAGGGGAGACTATGGTAGATGAACTAAAAGGGAAATGGGAAGAAGAGCTGGGGGAGGAGATCGAGGAGGGGCTGTGGGCAGATGCCCTAAGCAGGGTAAACTCGTCGTCCTCGTGTGCCAGGCTAAGCCTGATTCAGTTTAAGGTATTACACAGGGCGCATATGACTGGAGCACGGCTCAGTAAATTTTTTGGGGTGGAGGATACGTGTGCGAGGTGCTCGAGAAGCCCAGCGAATCATACCCATATGTTTTGGTCATGCCCGGCACTACAGGGGTTTTGGATGGGGGTGACAAAGGTGCTTTCAAAAGTAGTGTCCGGGTCGAACCAAGCTGGGGGTTGGCTATATTTGGGATTGCACAAGAGCCGGGAGTGCAGGAGGCGAGAGAGGCCGATGTTTTGGCCTTTGCGTCCCTAGTAGCCCGGCGCAGGATATTGCTAATGTGGAAAGAAGCCAAGCCCCCGGGGGTGGAGACCTGGATAAATGACATGGCAGGGTTTATAAAGCTAGAGCGGATTAAGTTCGTTCTAAGGGGGTCGGCTCAAGGGTTCACCAGGCGGTGGCAACCGTTCGTCGAATACCTCGCAGAAAGATAGACGGAATGGAAAAAAGAAGGCAGCAGCAGCAGCCCAGGATCGGGGGGGGGGGAGGTGGGGGGTGGGGAGGGGGGGGAGGAGGAACCAGAAGGACTCTCAGGGTTGTTAATATATACTGTATAATATGTATAGGTCGTTGCTACAGATAATTATATATTGGACTGTTAAATTATATTTTTGGAGAGTGTTACTTGTGATAAGGCAGTTGCCAATTAGGGTTAGTTTTCATTTTTGTTATTTATTATTTATTCATTTTCTGTTTATAAAATAGGTAATTGTTATTTGTGTTGTTATAATATTGTGTAAAGGATGCACAATGTACTGTGTTGGTTGACCAAAAATTTTCAATAAAATATTTTTTTTTTTAAAAAAGGATGGCAAAAAAAAAAAAAAATTTTAGCATTTGACTGAATGTGGCATCAAGGAGCCCCAGCAAAGCTGGAATCAATAGAAATCCGGATGAAAACTCTCCATTGGTTGGAGTCATACCTTGCACAAAGGAAGATGGTTGTGCTGTTGAATGTCAATCATCTCCATCATAGAATTATAGAATCTACAGTGCAAAAAGAGGATATTCGGCCCATCGAGTCTGCACCAGCCCTTGGAAAGAGCACTCTACTTATGCCCACGCCTCCACCCTAGCCCCGTAACCCAGTAAACCCACCTAACCTTTTCGTCACTAAGGGGCAATTTAGCATGGCCAATTCACCTAACCTGCACATCTTTGGACCGTGGGAGGAAACCGGAGCACCCAGCGGAATCCCAGGCAGACATGGGCAGAAAGTGCAAACTCCACACAGACAGTCACCCAAGGCTCGAATTGAACCCGAGTCCCTGGAGTTGTGAAGCAGCAGTGCTAACCAGTGTGCCACCATGCCGCCCTGGAACTTCTCTGCAGGAGTTCCTCAGGTTAGTGTCCACGGCCCAACGATCTTCATCCGTTTCATTAATGACCCTTGCTCCATCATATGTCCAGCAATGGGGATGTTCACAGATAACTGCTCAACATTCAGCATTATTTGCGACATATCTATATGCCAGACAAATGTCAAGCAATGACCATCTCCAACAAGAGAGAATCTAACAATCTCATCTTGACTTTCAATCGCATTACCACCACTGAATCCTTCATTATCAATATCCTGGACGAGCCATATAAATGCTGTGCCTACAAAAGCAAGTCAGAGTCTAGGAATCCTGTGCTGAGTAATTCACCTCCGGACTCCCTAAAGCCTGTCCACCATCTCCAAGGCACAAGTCAGAAGTGTGATGGAACAGTCCCCTACTTTCTTGGATAAGTGCAGCTCCAACAACACTCAAGAAGTTCGATAGCGTCCAAGAAAAACAGACCGCTTGATTGGCATGCAGTGGCAGCAGTGTATATCCATTCACAAGCAATCCAGTGCAACAATTCAACAGCACCTTCCAAACTCCTAACTTTTACCAATTAGAAGGACAAAGGCAGAAAGAAGATGCAAGGGAACACCACCGCAACTTGCAATTTTCTCTACAAGCCACTTATACCATTCTGACTTGGGAACCATATCGCCCTTCCTTCGCTGTCTCTGTGTCAATCTCCGTTCCAACGGCACTGTAGGTGTATGTACACCACATGGACTGCAATGATTCAACAAGCAGCACACCATAACCTTCTTAAGGGTAATTAGGAGTGGGCAATCAAAGCTGGCTTTGCCAGCGACAACCGCATCCCATGAATGAATATAAAAAGGATGGTGGTAACAGGGACAGATGTGTCAATCTGTACCTGAAGGCACAACGATCCCCAATCTCTGCTGGGCTATACACAGGATGCACCAAATTGAGCACTCCCCATCCCTGAAACAGTGCTGGTACTGTTGTTTGGTGTAGAACAAAGGATCCAATGCTACTATCAGGTTAGCTGGCATCATCTGCCGGCATAATTAAATGACAATTGTCCCAGACTATGTGGATGTTGAGCGAAAGGAATCCCTTTCTGTTTGTGAAAGCTGTGGCATTCATGGAAGGAACCTGGATAGTCACAGAAGTGGCACCAACGAGGCCCTGAAGTTGCTTTCTGTCACCACGTAATGTGTGGGGCCCTCTCTTGCTATTGTTCTCCCTCCTTTGAGCATGTGAATTAATTCACATTCATGCCAGATTGCGGGGCTGGTTTAGCTCGCTGGGCTAAAGAGTTGGCTTTTAAAGCAGACCATGGCAGGCCAGCAGCATGGTTCAATTCCCATACCAGCCTCCCTGAACCGGCGCCGGAATGTGGCGACTAGGGGCTTTTCACAGTAACTTCATTTGAAGCCTACTTGTGACAATAAGCGATTTTCATTTCATTTCATTTTTCATTTCAATTCTTTGTCCTTGCAAACAATGCCTCAGTTAACTACCAAGTGCTTTGCTGCTCTGCAAGCTGCTTTATTCTCCAGGTGGAATTCCTCCTTATTTGTCAACTCTTAAAAAGCTGGCGCATTATCTAATGGAACCTCTTGGAATGGTCTGCTTGGAATTGTCTGTGTGAAGCAAGTTAGATGGATGGCAATTGAGTTTCCCAACTCGGTCATTAGTCTATTGTAATAACTTCTCCAAGGCCAGTTTTCCAACACCAAATCCCTTTAATGCAGCAACAAAAAAAGCTGTTGCCACAGTTTACAATACAGACGTCCAAGTCCAGGTACCCATGGATATGCCAGTCCAGGTTGGAGTTAAGTTCCCGTTATGTTTCCTACAGGTGAGCTACTGCCAACCTAATAGGGGAATTGATATTCCACGAAGCCCACAGGGAGATCTATTGATGACTCCTCATGTATATTGTGGCTGCCATAATATCCTTTCCCCCATCAAGTTCTTTCTCCCTCAGTACTCCCAAGGTGAGGGGGGTCTCTTTCACCATTCCACAATCTGTCTGAGGTCCATCGAAGGTCAAACTGGATCTAGACATGTGAACCTAATTGGAGACCTTCGCTTCCGGAGAGAGCGTTGAACAGTAACTTGTGTGGATTCTTCCTCAGTGTCTATTTCAGTCGGAACACCAGCTTCATCTGTTTCCATCTTGGACCCCGTGTCCTCATTATCAGGGGAGGCAGATGCAGGGTTTACTTTGGGCTGTGGACTTGCACTAGTGGCAGCCCTCTCTATGGCCGGTAGTGAGGCTTTCACTGGGTCGGACTCCCTACTTCTGAGATGGTCCAGGTATTTCCTCACAACCATATCCTGGACATTCACTTTGTAGGATACTGGCCCCGTTTTCTCCATTATGACTCCAGGGACCCAGCTAGGACATCTCTGACTTTCGTCACATAGACCTGGGGCGAGATTCTCTGACACCCTGCCGGGTCGGAGAATCGCCGGGGGCTGGCGTCAATCCCGTCCCCGCCGGTTGCCGAATTCTCCGGCACCGGATATTCGGCGGGGGAGGGAATCGCGCCACGCCGGTTGGCGGGCCCCCCCCCCGCGATTCTCTGGCCCTTATGGGCCGAAGTCCCGCCGCTAAAATGCCTGTCGCGCCGGCGTAGATTAAACCACCTACCTTACCGGCGGGACAAGGCGGTGCGGGCAGGCTCCGGGGTCCTGGGGAGGCACGGTGCGATCTGGCCCCGGGGGGTGCCACCACGGTGGCCTGGCCCGCAAACGGGGCCCACCGATCCGCGGGCAGGCCTGTGCTGTGGGGGCACTCTTTCCCTTCCGCCTTTGCCACGGTCTCCACCATGGCGGAGGCGGAAGAGACTCCCTCCACTGCGCATGCGCGGGAATGCCATCAGCGGCCGCTAACGCTCCCGCGCATGCACCGCCCGGAGATGTCATTTCCGCTCCAGCTGGCGGGGCACCAAAGGCCTTCTCCGCCAGCTGGCGGGGCGGAAATTCGTCCGGCGCGGGCCTAGCCCCTTAAGGTTGGGGCTCAGCCCCCCCCAAGATGCGGAGCATTCGCACCTTTGGGGCGGCGCGATGCCCGACTGATTTGCGCCGTTTTGGGCGCCAGTCGGCGGACATCGCGCCGATACCGGAGAATTTCGCCCCAGATCTTGAATATTCTTTCGGTTCTTGCAGAATTATAATTTTATTTCTGGGTCTCTTGTTGGGACTCCACCCTCCCTGCCACATTTAGAAATAATAGGCTTAATCTTGTATGAAGCCGCCGTCCATTAACAATTCTGCTTGGCGATTCCTGTTATGGTATGAGGAACGGTCCTAGAATCGAATAAAAACTGTGTCAATTTGGTCTCTCTGGATGCTGCCGGTTGTTTCTTCATATTGATTTTAAAGCTCTGCACCGCCCGTTCTACCAGACCATTTGACTATGGGTAATAAGGTGCTATTCTGATGTGTTTGATGCCATTGGATTGCATGAAGCTTTGGAGCTCACCACTGGTGAAGGCAGTGCTATTGTCAGAAACCAGGACTTCTGCTATGCCATGTGTGCAATAGGTCCATTGTAGTTTCTCCATCGTACCTTGGGAGGTCGTGGAGCCCATGCGGTGTGTCTCTAACTATTTGGAGTGTGCATCTATCAGGATCAGAAACATGGAACCCATAAAAGATCTGGCAATATCCATATGCATGTGCACCCATGACCTGCTTGGCCAATCCCATGGGTGTAGGGAGACTAAAGGAGGGAGTTGCTGGTTCTCCTGGCATGAATCGCACTGCTTCACCAAATCCGTGATGTCTGAGTGGAGACCAGACCACCAGACGTAGTTCCTGACGACCATTTTCATTTTAGATACCCCAGGGTGGCCATTATGCAATTCCATTCATATTGGATTGGCCCCGGGCAGGGGCCAACTACCCAGGACCCCCAAAGAATGATGCCATCCTCAACACTGAGTTCATCTTTCTTAGGTTTAATTTCTTCTGAGGATTGTCCTCGGACTCCGCCCTTCAGGAGCATTTGCTTCAATTTCAACAGTGTTGGATCCTTTTACATCCAAGTTTTGATTTGCCTTGAGTACACTGGCAAAGTCTACAAAAGATTTAAGGCCATAGAGACCTCTTCCAATGCCAGCAAGGGAGCCAGGCTTGTAGGCAGTGGGAGGGAACTCAAGGCATTAGTGTTAGCTATTCATGTTCCTGGGCGGTGCTCCAAGAGATATTCATGAGCTTCAAATAACAGGGCCCAACATTGTATCGAGGCAGAGGCATTCGGGGGATTGCCTCATTCTCTTTAAAAGTCCCATTGAGGCCTTGTGGTTGGTCACTATTATGAAATGCCTACCATAAATGTACTGGTGAAACCTTTTTACACCAAACACAACCGGCAAGCCCTCCTTCTTGATTTGAGAATACCTCCGCTCGGCATCCGAAAGGGTCCTTGATGCATAGGCGATGGGCCTTTCTGTTCCTTTTTTCAGGTGGTGCGTGAAAGTACCATCCCAACCCCGCGAGGCAGTCAAAGAACAAAGAACAAAGAAAGGTACAGCACAGGAACAGGCCTTCGGCCCTCCAAGCCTGCGCCGACCATGCTGCCCTACTAAACTAAAATCTTCTACACTTCTTGGGTCCGTATCCCTCTATTCACATCCTATTCATGCATTTGTCAAGATGCCCCTTAAATGTCACTATCGTCCCTGCTTCCACCACCTCCTCCGGCAGCGAGTTCTCGGAACTCACTACCCTCTGTTTAAAAAACTTGCCTCGTACATCTCCTCTAAACATTGCCCCTCGCACCTTAAACCTATGCCCCCTAGTAATTGACCCCTCTACCCTGGGGAAAAGCCTCTGACTATCCACTCTGTCTATGCCCCTCATAATTTTGTAGACCTCTATCAGGTAGCCCCTCAACCTCCGTCGTTCCAGTGAGAACAAACCGAGTTTATTCAACCGCTCCTCATAGCTAATGCCCTCCATACCAGGCAACATTCTGGGAAATCTCTTCTGCACCCTCTCTAAAGCCTCCACATCCTTCTGGTAGTGTGGTGACTAACATTGAACACTATACTCCAAGTGTGGCCTAACTAAGGTTCTGTATAGCTGCAACATGACTTGCCAATTCTTATACTCAATGCCCCGGCCAATGGAGGCAAGCATGCTGTATGCCTTCTTGACTACCTTCTCCACCTGTGTTGCCCCTTTCAGTGACCTGTGGACCTGTACACCTAGATCTCTCTGACTTTCAATACTCTTGAGGGTTCTACCATTCACTGTATATTCCCTACCTGCATTAGACCTTTCAAAATGCTGTCATTTTCAAACTCAAGATTGCGATCCACGGGTGGGTCACAGGTGGGTGTCGAGAGGGTGGCAGAGCAATCGGTCACGGAGTGATCGGTCCTGGCATTCCCGATCATGGAAAGACGTGCCCAACTGCTGCGATCGGCTTTTAAAGATGCCAGCCGCAACCGGCTTTTAAAAATGTCAGCCGCCCCGCGCATGCGTGCCTGCTCAGCCGGATGTAGCAGTGTGCAGGCCCGAAGCCCAGTGGGCCAGATCACCTCCTCTGTATGACAGCACGCTGTCCCAGAAGCAGATTGTTTATTTTAAACGATGGAGCCTTTCCGCCAGAAGCGGCGGCAGAGAGCAGGTCATGCGGCGGGTACACTGGCATGACGCGCTCTGGGTGCGCGCAAAATTACTGAGGAGAGCTTCCTCCATTTTGTAGTTGTCAGCAAGCAAGCAACAGGACTGGGTGAAGAACCGAAGATGGATCTTTTTGGACTAAGGAAGAGAGGGCCAGAGACACAAACAGGCCAGGATCTCACAACTGAATCAGCTGGACAAGCTTTGTAGGAGCGTCCACAGCAGGACAAAGTAGTGCTGGTGTGAACTCCAGGACGTCTGATGAACCACCCATAACAGTGTAACAGTGAATGACAAAACAAGTAAGATCGTGAGGACCAAACAAGCTCACCTGCTGCAGTACAGGTAAGTGAAAATGGTGAGTCGCGATGGTCGGCCGGGTGGGTTGCGAAGGCCAGCTGATCAGTTAAAATGGGTTCCTGGAAAATAGTTTAAAAAACACTGCCATAAGGGGAAGCATCGCATGTCAGGATGAGTTCCCTTTTGGTAGCGAAATCGGCCAATAAATTGGACAACAGCAGCTTTGTTCTCCTTTGGCGGGTGATGTCGAGGAGTTATCAAAGAAGGAGTATGTCGAACAAGGGGCACTCTTTGGACCAGGAGGACATGCCCCGTGGCACAGAAGAGGAAAAGGTGGCAGAGGGACCTATGGCTTTGTTGCCTGCACAGTGATCGACAGAGCAATTGGCCCAATTTCTCTTGGACAAATTCAAGAAGCAGAGGCTGGCGGCCTCAGATGATTTGGCGAGATTGGCAGAGCCGATTTGCACTGCCCTGGAGGGAGTGGAATAGAGGTTGACGGTGCAGAATGCGATTCTCCAGAAGATGGAGGAGACAGTGACAGATCACTCGATCGGATTGCCTCCTTGGAGGCAGAAATGCTAAGCAACACCCACAGGTTTATGCATTTTATTTATTCCCCATGCTGTAGCCCTCTCTATGCACAATAGAAACACAGTTGCATCTTAATCAATCAACCTTTGTCCAGCATGAATCTAACTATAGGTTGTACCTTTCAAGGCACAGAAACATTAAACAGACTTAGAACTGTACCTTATTTCTAATGTTTACCGATGCACATATAAATCCCTTAAAACTGCCTTTATTTTCCTAGCACTGGGAAAAGGTCTCCAGGGAAGTCAGTGCCTGTGGGCAATGAAAAAGAACCAACCTGCAGTATGGGACGCGAATTATAATAATAATAGCTTCTTGGCACAAGTAGGCTTCAATGAAGTTACTGTGACAAGCCCCTAATTGCCACATTCCGGTGCCTGTTCAGGGAGGCGAACTCCTGAATTGTGTCAGGGATTGAACCCGCGCTGCTGGCCTTGTTCTTCATTACAAGCCAGCTGTTAAGCCCACTGTGCTAAACCAGCTCCTAATAATCTGATGAGCTCTGTGAGGGTAAGTGAACATTCTCCTCACTCTAAATTCACCCTCTCATAAGGGCATTAGGCAGTATAAATCCAAAATAATGTCACACACTATCAGCAAATGATACATCAACATAGAATGACTGTAAGCCACTGTAAAGGTCTCTATATAATCCTGCACAAACAGTGTCCTAATCTCCTACTGGAAAGGGTTCAGTGCACACAATAGCTATATATACTTCTGATCTGCTATTTCAAGTGCCCACAGTCAATCCAACTGCCTTTATGCAGGATAAGATCAACTGGAGTCCAAAGATGTGCAGGCTAGATGGATTGGCCATGCTAAAATTGCTCCCGAGTGTCCAGAGATATGCAGGTTAGGTGGGGTTATG
Source organism: Scyliorhinus torazame (assembly GCF_047496885.1). Taxonomy (NCBI): domain Eukaryota; kingdom Metazoa; phylum Chordata; class Chondrichthyes; order Carcharhiniformes; family Scyliorhinidae; genus Scyliorhinus; species Scyliorhinus torazame. The sequence continues at coordinate 36,240,601 of NC_092724.1, forward strand.
GGGATAGGGCGGAGGAGTGGACCTAGATAGGGTGCTTTTTCAGAGTGTCCGTGCAGATTTGATGGGCCGAATGGCCTCCCTATGCACTATAGGGAATTTATGGGTTCTATGGAGGGAGAAAAAACTGGTGGGTTGCCCCCGAACTTAGCATACCCTCTTCCCAGAAAGAGAAGGTGACAGAATTCGCTGGCGATTACCGAGATTGTTCCTCCTTCAAAGACAAGCTCGGACTCTCCCAATAAACCTGTGAGGCTCCATGCAGTATACATCGACAACATGCAGACAAAGACTGTGAATGAGCTATAGTGTAGGAGGTTACCTCGTCAATCACCAATTATTTCTTCTCTCTGAACAAGAAAAGGCAGAGTGAGGAGTTGAGCAGGTGCATCAGCCATAGCCCCAGACCACCTCCGATGAGGAGGCAGAGGAACCATCCTGGTTCCTCTGCCTCCTCATCACTGAATTCACCTGTACCTTTCACCAGCACAGAATCATGCACCTCAGTGGGTCCTAGTCCTAGTCCTAGGGTAGGCTTTGGGTCCCTATCTAGGGATCGCCTCATGGACACGTGCCCACAGCAGGTGGGGGCAGTGACACCCAAGGTCTCTGACACTCACAGGAAAGCTGGAGACCAGGTCCCTGCTGATTCCAAGTAAAATAATGAGCCTTTGCAAATGGCCCTGGGAGAAATGTTGGAAATGCAGAGAAAGGCAGGGGAACATCAGGCAGGGTTACCAGAAGCTGTCAACAGACTTGAAAGAAAATGAAGGAGTCCACCAACATTCTGATTGATGTTGTCACTCCGACACGTGTACTCATCGAAGTCTCTATGCGAAGGGTGGAGGCCCCCTTGGAAACTCAGGTGCAGCAGAATGCACAATTTCTGCTGCTTTTGGTTGGACCAGCACTGGCTAGGCAAGAGGGGATCGGGGCACCCTAACCTCCTTCCAGGTGCCCTTTCTCTTCAAGGAGTCATGAGGGGCCCTTGGTCTCCCACAGGGAGGAGGAGCACCGGCTCCTAAGACTCCAACGCAATTCTGCCTGTGACCCAATCAACTCCAGCAGGTCAAGCTGAGGAGTGTGCAACTTGCCTGGAGCAGGAGATCTGTAGGAGTGCCAGGGCCATCCAGGCCTCAGGCCTCCAGTGGACACCTGCCAAAGTCATCTCAGACAACAAAGCATAGCAGTCGGCCGGCTGCCTCTCCCTCTGCTGTGGATGTCAGGGCTGTACTTCGGCATAGCGGGGGGTAGAGTTAGGAAAATTAAGAATTTTTAAATGCACAATTGTTAATAATTTTCACATTTATCCTTCCTCAGGTCTGAGGTAGGAATGGCTAATTGATGTGATGCAAGATTCCATGTTACTTCAATGGTACCAAATGGACCATCCACCAATTATGTCCCATCTTGCCCCTCAGTTCCATTAGGATTCACTCAATCTCATCACTGTTGCCTTTAGTTGCACAACAGCAGCATGAACAAAGACACTTCCTATATGAAAATGATGGCTGGACAATGCAATCCTTGCACCTGAGGCACATATTATCACATTATGTGACCTCAAGAGAATTGTTCATCAAGGTTAATGATTATCCTGGCGGTGTCACACTGCAGTCTGTAATTTGAGGATGTTATAAGTATTCATCATGACCCAGGTTAGGGTCTTTTCACCCAAGTGCACTTTGCAATGGCCTTTATTTAATGACTGAGGTTTGGGTAAAAGTATTCATCGTTGAGCACCAAGGACTTTCATTCTCCCTGTAGTGTTATTTTGCCTCCGCTTTTAAGGCTGAACATTATTCCTTCATTAGTTCCCACTCCCCATGCACGATGCTAAGCGATGCAAGTTGGTTCCACTCAGTGACATTTGAAATTTCTGTCAGAGAGGAATGAGTCATGTCAGTGGTGTTGATAAAGCACACCAATTACCTGTGAGGTAATGTCACGTGTACCGAGGTACAGTGGAAAGTATTGTTCTGCGTACAGTCCAGACAGATCGTTCCATACTTGAAAAAAACATCGGACATACATAAATACACAATGTAAATACATAGGCACAGGCATCGGGTGAGCATACATGAGTGTAGTACTTCTCAGTAGAGAAGACGTGTGAAGAGATCAGTTCAGTCCATAAGAGGGTCGTTTAGGAGTCTGGTAACAGCGGGGAAGAAACTATTTTGGAACCTGGTAGTGCGTGTTCTCAGAATTTTATTTTTCCTGCCTGATGGAAGAAGGAATAACCCAGGTGGGAGGTGTCTTTGGTCATGCTGCCGGCTTTCCCTAGGCAGCGGGAGGTGTAGACAGAGTCAATGGGTGGGAGGCGGGCTTGTGTGATGGGCTAGGCGGTGTTCACAACGCTCTGTAGTTTCTTATGGTCTTGGGCCAAGCAGTTGCCATACCAGGCTGTGATGCAGCAAGATAGGATGCCTTCTATGGTGCATCTGTAAAAATTGGTCGGAGTCAATGTGGACATGCCGAAATTCCTTAGTTTCCTGAGGAACTGTGGGCTCTGTTGTGCTTTCTTAGTCATAGCGTTGATGTGGGTGGGCCAGGACAGATTGTTGGTGATGCGCACACCTAGAAATTTGAAGCTGTTAACCATCGCCACCTCAGCACCATTGATGCAGACAGGTGTATGTACAATACTTTGCTTCCTGAAGACAATGACCAGCTTCTTCATTTTGCTGAAGTTGAGGGAGAGATTGTTGTCATTACACCATGCCACTAGGTTCTCTGTCTCCCTCCTGTACTCTGACTCATCATTGTTCGAGATCTGACCCACTACGGTCGTGTTATCAGCAAACTTGCAGATGGAGTTGGAGCCATATTTTGCCACACAATTGTGTGTGTATAGCGTGTATAGTAGTGGGCTAAGTACGCAGCCTTGCGCGATCCCAGTATTGAGGACTATCGTAGAGGAGGTGTTGTTGTTTATCCTCACTGACTCTATGAGTCAGGACGTTGAGGATCCAGTTGCAGTGGAAGAAACTAAGTTCCAGGTTTTGGAATTTTGATATGAGCGTGGCTAGGATTATGGTATTGAAGGTGGAGCTGTAGTCAATGAATAGGAGTCTGACGTAGGAGTCCTTGTTGTTGAGATGATCCAGGGATAAGTGTAGGGCCAGGGAAATGGTGTCTGCTGTGGAGCGGATGCGAATTGCACTGGGTCAAGGAATTCTGGGAGTATGGAGTTGATGTGACTCATGACCAACCTCTCAAAGCATTTCATAACGATAGATGTCAAGGCCACCAGACTGTGGTTTTATCATAAATGTAAGAACTGCAAGGGTTAATGAAATGTCTAGATCAGCCAGTAGAGGGAGCTAGAATTACAAGTATATAAGATACTGATGCCATGCCTTGTGGGGGAGAGAAGTGAAGGAATTAGCAAGAGCACAGACTGAAGGAAAGATAACATGAGTGAGAGCAGATCATAGTTTATAATTGTGTAGAGATTAGTTGTAGATGAGTGTAGATTATATATTAATTATCAACTGTGTATTATTTACGAGTACGTGTCGAATCCAAATTAGTAGTGTTAATAAATTTATAGCTGTGTTCAAGTTAAAGCTATTTTGTGGTCTTTGTGAACACTACGCCAGCCATCCTTAATTTAGCAACACAAAGAACACCACCCGGATGGTAGTCATTGAGGCACGTTGCCTGGTTCTTCTTTACCGGTATGATGGTAGACTTCTTGAAGCAGGTGGGAACTTCAAACGGAGTAGGGCGAGGATGATGATATCCGTGATAACACCTGCCAGTTGGTCCATGCAGGATCTGAGTGCACGACCAGAACTCTGACACAACCCATCGCTTTCCGAGGGTACACTTTCAAGAAGGCCGATCTGACTTCAGAAGCTGTGCCGGTAGGTATGGGTGTGTCCGAGGCTGCTAGCGCAGTTCACAGCGGTTTGATGGTTTCTTGCTTGAATCTAGCATAGAATGCAGTAAGGTCATCGGGGAGGGGTGTGCTGCTGCTGGAGGTTCTACTCGGCTTTGCTTTGTAGTCCATTTTTTAAGCCTTGCCACAACCGACAAGAATCCAAGTCGTTAGTCCGTTACTCTAGCTTAGTCTGGTATTGTCTCTTGCCATCCCTGATGACTTTGTGGAGGTCATACCTGGATTTCTTGTAGAGGTCAGGGTCACCTGGCTTGAACACCCCAGACCTGGCCTTCAGTAAGAAGTCAACCTCCCGATTAAACCATGGTTACCGGTTGGGGAACGTACGTATAATCTTCTTTGGCATGCAATTTTCTACACACTTGCTGATGAAGTCTGTGACGGTGGTGGCATACCTGTTTAGGTTGACCGCTGAGTTCTTGAATATGGACCAGACCACTGACTCCAAGCAGTCGCGTAAAACCTCTTCTGTTGCCTTGGACTAGCATTGCACGACCTTCTTAACCGGATTCCCCTGCTTAAATTTCTGTTTGTATGTCATTTTATGGTATGATTTTCTGAAGTGCGGTCGGGGAATGGATCGGTAGGCGCCCCTGATATTTGTGTAGTAGCGGTCAAGGATGTTGGCGCCCCTGGTGATACAGGAGATGTGTTGGTGGAATTTGGCACTCTTGAGGTTGGTTGAAGTCCTCGGCCACGATGAACAAGGCCTCCGGGTATTCTGTTTCATTGTGTACAATTCATCAAGCGCCTTGTTCACTTCTGCCTGGGTGAGCTGTAGACCACTGTGATAATGGCAGAAGTAAACTCCCGTGGAAGGTAGTATGGGCAGCACTTCACAGTCAGGTATTCCAGGTTCAGGGAGCAGTAGTTCGCCAGGGTCACCATGTCATAGCACCAGGGGGAGTTGTGCGGATGCAAACCCTGCCACCCTTCGCTTTGCCCGATGATGCTTTGCAGTCCATCCAGTGTATAGAGAAGCTGTCAGATTGTATGGCACAGTCTGGTGAGGCAGGGGTGAGCCATGTCTCTGTGAAACAGAGCACACAGCAGTCTCTAACTTCCCTCTGAGAGGTAGGTCTCGCATTAAGCGCGTTCAGCTTGTTTTCGATTGCTTAGATATTTGCCAGGAGTATGCTGGAACTTGAAATCTTGTTGTTTTAGTCTCACCTGCAGACCGTCACGTTTCATTCGCTTCCTTGGCTGCTTTTAAAAAAAAATGTTTTCTATTACAAACATTTATCAAAACAGGTTACAGTGAGCAAACACCCCGGGAAACATGCTTCCCAACAATCAACTATACATCTGTACAGATTTTTCCCCTTTTTCACGCCCCCCTCCCCCATGACGAAAATCCCCTCAAACACGGCCACAAACATCCCCCACCTTTCCTCAAACCCCCGTGAGAGCCACTTAACTCAAACTTTATCTTCTCTAATCGCAGGAAGTCGTACAGGTCACCCAACCAAGCCGCTACCCCCCGGTGGCGATGCCGGCCGCCACTCCAGCAAAATTTGCCGCCGTGCAATCAGAGAGGCGAAGGCCAAGACACCAGCCTTCCTCCTCTCCATGTGCTCCGACTTCTCCGAGACCCAAAATATTGCCACCGAAGGGTCCGGGTCCACCTCCTCCTCCACTATCCTGGCTAAGACTGCGAACACTCCTGCCCAGAATCTTCCCAAATTTTCGCAACCCCAAAACATGTTCCTTGGCTGCTTTTGGATGGTCCTCATATCCAATGAGAGAAGTCTAACCTTGTGGAAGATAAGTAGTTAGGTCTGGAAGACCCCTGGGCTCTGGTTAAGATTTTGTATTCGCTGGGAGGGGGCGGGTTGGTGGGGGGGGGGCAAAGCGAAGGGTGGCAGGGTTTGCAACGTATGTTCACAATAAGATAGGGCCCCGGGGTTCCTCAAGTACAGTTACTTTGCTCCGAGAATTGCTTCATGGAATTTCCTTATGAGTTACAGAACATCAATTGATACGGAATTCATGACACGATTGTGCACTCAGTGACTTAGATTTCACAGTAAGGATAGAACTTTGTGAGATGGACAATGTCGAAGACTGCAATGCTACAAAAGCGATGCTCCAGTACATCTCTTGAGTGTTCATCAATATCTATGAAGGGAATACGTTATCATTGACTGGTGTGTCAAAACTGACTAGATTACGTCTCTCCCAGATACTATGGCAATGCAGGATGTAAACATGGCAGGCTTCCGATAAATTCAGGATAATGAGTGTTTGTCAATAATCACATAATAGTCCTGCTAAGCCATGCTCTGTGAGTCCAATGCTAACATAACACCCAGGTTTGTGCCCATGCCATTGTGTAACAGATCACTGTATCCTGATGCCCAATGGCATCTTCGGGCTCAGTGTCAAGATACGTCCTCTGCATTAATCATGCATGAAAACTGTGTTTGGAGAGATGTTGCTGCCCGCTATCCCATCCTCTTGAGACGGTCCAGCGCTAACCACTGACAAATGTTTTTCCCCTTCAAGCCAGTGAAGTTGATGTCACCCTGGCATTACGTATCTATGTGTGCAATAGCATTTCAGCCTCTTAAAGGACGCCTTGGCCACTGAAATGTCGGTGCCATGTTTGAAAGGACTGCACTATGTACAATAAAAATAAAAGCAAATTACTGTGGATGCTGGAATCTGAAACAAAAAGAGAAAACACTGGACAATCTCAGCAGGTCTGACAGCATCCGGCAGGTTGACCTTTTGTCAAAGTTAGAGAGAACGAGAAGTTGGATTAGATTTATACAGTTGTGGAGTGAGGGGGAGGGCGAGCATGTGCAGCAGGGGGCTGGATATAGGGATATAGGGCCAGCTATAGGTGGATAGGTAGAGATTGACAAAGATATCGTGGAATGTAAATGGTGGTGATAATGACCAAGAAGGGTGCTGATAGTGGCACATTAAGAGATCAGGATGTGTTGCTTCACGATGTGCGCTAACAGTGTGCTTATATCGTTTCATAATGGCCGCATGGTCCCGAGACTACTGTGCCCTCCAAGGATGAGCCCATTATTAAAGTTGAAGGTGATTTATGCTTCCTCCGTGATCAATGTGAGATTGAGGCGTTTTTGTGATATGTTGAAGATGAAAAGGTCTTGCTGTCTCCCCTCTATCAAAGTGTGACGAGAACTGCACTCGTAACAAATTGTCTCTCCTGGAATCTTATTGCTATGGGTTCTCACAGGCACGCCTTCCGCATTGTGCCTCTGTGGCTTCCTCATGTGGCTTATCTGAATCCTCACCCTCTTCCAATTCATCCCTTTCAATGCCCTCTACATTCAAGAAGTGTAGCTCGTCCATGTCTCCGTTTGGCAAAATGCTCCCTTTGCAGTGTAAGATTGTTCAGGGCACAGTAAACAACAATGATGTGGTACACTCTCTGCAGTGAGTATTGGAGAGCCCCGCTTGTTCACTCCAAGCATCTAAAACACATCTTTAAAAGGACAATAGTCACCTCTGTTAAGGACCTTGTGGCTGAATGTGCAGCATTATATCTCTCCTCACATGCAGTGGATGAAAAATGGGTATCAATAGCTATATTTTTGGCAGGTACCCCTTATCACCACTGGGCCAACACTCTAAGTGCCCTGAAACCAGGGGTGACTCAAAATATACATATTGTCGGACTTCCGGTGGTGGCTATGAAGGAGTAAGTCGCACATTTGGTGGCTCCCGCTCGGGACGGACTTTTGGACCTTTTCCCCCGATTTTCTACCGGACTTGAACTGTAAAACTGAAGACAGAGGCAATTGTGTACTGAATTCCCACATCGGTGCATGGAGAGAATGACTAGAAGTGCTCGTAAAGGCAGAAACAGAAAGACAGAGAAGGCTTGGGCTGAAGCTGCAGCGGGAGACAGCATGGCGGAGGTCCGGACCTCTGGTTTGTCGACCCTGCGGTCAACGGAGCAGCTAATGCAAGTTATTCAGGAAGGCTTTGCGAAGCAAAACGGGACTGCTTGGACCCGATAAAAGAGTTGATTGAGCGGCTGGAGCTTAGATTGGACGCCCAAGATCGGGCGAACCAGAAGGTGGATAAGGCACTGGTTGAGCAGGAGGAACATCAAACTGCGGTGGAATTGGAGGTGGGGATGCTGAGGGACCAGCAGAAGAAGCTCCTGGAGAAGGTGGAGGACCTAGAGAATAGGTCCCGCCGGCAGAACTTGAGAATCGTTGGGCTCCCGGAGGGGTCCGAAGGAGCGGACGCTGGGGCATACATCGCAGATATGTTTGAGAAGCTGCTGGGGGATGGGGCATTCTCCCGACCCTTAGAGATGGACAGGGTTCACAGAGCATTCGCGAGGAAGCCGCGAACGGGAGACCCCCCGAGGGCAGTGGTGGTGAGATTCCACAGGTACTTGGATAAGGAGCGCATTCTACAGTGGGCCAAGCAGACACAGAGCTGTAAGTGGGACAATAATATCCTGTGGGTCTACCAAGACCTGAGTGTGGAGGTGGCCAGGAGAAGAGCGGGCTTCAACCAGATTATGTCGATCCTTTTTAAGAAAAAGGTGAAGCTCGGACTGTTGTATCCGACACGTCTCTGGGTCACGTACAAGGAACAGCACTTTTATTTTGAGTTGCCAGAGGACGCGCTGGACTTTGTGAAAAGGAAAGGACTGGTGGTGGACTTAGAACTTTTTAACTTTACTGAAACGTTCATGGTTTTTTTTTTTTGTTTCTCTGTTCTTTAAAAAAAAAAGTTTCTCGTTTTTCATTTTTTGGAAGCTGTTTGTTATGCCTTCTGTATTGATTTGGGACCAGTGGCAGAGCTGAATGAGTTAAGGTTTTCATTTGCACTGCTAGGGGATGAAGGTGTGCTTGTTTAGAATTTGGTGTTTTTCTGTTGGGCAATTGTGTGGGGATTGTTTGATGTTGTAGTATGTTTGTATGAGCGAGGAAGGGGGGGGGGGAGGTGGGGAGGGAACAGTAGGTGGGAGACTATTCGGCGCCAGGGATAGGGGCCACCAAGCTAGCTAGGCGGGCTAGCTCATGGAAGCGCAGTGGGGGGTGTGCATATGTTCAGTTTATCAAAGGGGTTGGGTTCCAGAGTGTTGTTACTAGTGGGGGAGGGGGGGAAAATGTTCTGCTGATGAGGGCGGGACTTGGGCCAAGGGACAGAGAGTAGGTTGGGGGCGGAGGCCGCCTGTGGGCGGGCCAGTGAAGGTGCGCAGCATGGGCTGGAGGTGAGCCCAAAAAGGGGGTGGCTGATCGCCGAAGGGGGGAGGCAATGAGCCCCCCAACTAGACTGATCACCTGGAATGTTCGGGGGTTAAATGGTCCGGTCAAGAGGGCAAATGTGTTCGCTCATCTTAGGGGACTGAAGGCGGACGTGGTAATGTTGCAGGAGACGCACCTTAGAGTAACTGACCAGATTAGATTGAGGAAAGGCTGGGTCAGTCAGGTCTTTCACTCGGGACTGGATTCAAAGACCAGATCCAAAGTCGTGATCCTGATCAATAAGCGGGTGGTGTTTGAGGTGGATAGATTAGTCTTGGGTGTGGGAGGTCGGTATATTATGTTCAGTGGGACAATGGAGGGGGTGAAGGTGGTATTAGCAAATGTGTATGCGCCAAATTGGGATGATGTGGAGTTTATAAAGAGGATGCTGGGGAAGATACCGGAGCTGGACTCACACAGGTTGGTCATGGGAGGGGACTTCGACACAGTTATGGACCCTGGCTTGGACTGGTCAAGTTCGAAAATGGGCAGGGTGCCAGCAATGGCAAAGGAACTAAAAGGGTTCGTGGAGCAGATGGGGATGGTGGATCCATGGAGATTTGGGCAGCCGAGGGTGAAGGAGTTCTCCTTCTACTCACACGTGCATAAAGCGTACTCCCAGATTGATTTCTTCATTTTGAGCAGGACCTTACTGGCTGGGGTGGTGGACACGGGGTACTCGGCGATCACAATCTCAGACCATGCACCACACTGGGTTGACCTGCAGGTTAGTAAAGACAGTAACCAGCGCCCGCACTGGAGGTTAGATGTGGGACTTTTGGCTGACGAAGGGGTGTGTGAGCGGCTGAGGAAATGTATTCAGAACTACCTGCAGGTCAACGACACGGGGGTAATTTCAGCAGCAATGGCCTGGGAAGCACTGAAGGCGGTGGTCAGAGGGGAGCTGATCTCGATACGGGCCTATAGGGAGAAGGTAGACAGGGCAGAGACGGACCGACTGGTTAAGGAGATACTACAGATCGATAGGAGGTATGCGGAGACCCCAGAGGAGGGCTTTTAAAGGAATGGCGGAGGCTACTGGCGGAGTTCAGCTTGTTAACCACAGGGAGGGCGGTGGAGAAGCTGAGAAAGGCAAGGGGGGGGGGGGGGGCGATCTATGAGTATGGAGAGAAGGCCAGCAGAATGCTTGCAGGGCAGCTTAGAAAGAGGGAGGAAGCCAGGGGGATAGGGAAAGTAAATGATGGAGATGGGAACCTGGTTGGAGATTCAGCAGGGGTGAATAAGGCGATTAGGGATTTGTACCGTAGGCTGTATAGGTCGGAACCCCCTACGGGGCCGGAGGGGATGAGGCACTTCTTGGGGGGGCTGAATTTCCCAAAGGTGGACGGGGAGCCGGTAGAAGGGCTGGGGGCCCCGATCGGGTTGGAAGAGATAGTGAAGGGTCTGAAGGCCATGCAGGCGGGTAAAGCCCCGGGGCCAGTTGGGTACCCAGTGGAGTTTTATAAAATGTTCTCTGGGATATTGGGGCCGATGTTGATGAGGATGTTCAATGAGGCAAGGGAAAGAGGGATGCTGCCCCCGACGATGTCACAGGCCACAATTTCACTGATTCTGAAGCGGGACAAGAACCCGGAGCTGTGTGGGTCCTACAGGCCGATATCCCTGTTGAATGTGGACGGCAAATTTCTGGCCAAAATTTTGTCCTCCAGGATTGAGGATTGTGTTCCGGACGTTATTGGGGAGGACCAGACAGGGTTTGTTAAGGGTAGGCAGTTGGTGGTCAATGTAAGAAGGTTGTTAAATGTGATCATGATGCCCCCGGAAAGTAGAGAGGTGGAGGTAATGATCGCAATGGATGCAGTAAAGGCTTTTGATCGGGTAGAATGGGATTATCTGTGGAAGTTACATGGACGGTTTGGGTTTGGGCGGGGTTTTATTGACTGGGTCAGGTTGCTGCATCAGGCTCCTGTGGCAAGTGTATGGACGAATAGGACAACATCGGACTATTTTAGGCTGCACCGGGGGACGAGACAAGGATGCCCCTTCTCCCCAATGTTGTTCGCGCTAACTATAGAGCCGCTGGCAATTGATCTGAGAGCCTCAAGGGGCTGGAAGGGGCTGGTCTGGGGGGGTGGAGCACAGAGTCTTGCTCTATGCAGATGACCTGCTTCTGTATGTATCGGACCCATTAGAGAGGGTGGAAGAAATCATGAGAATTCTAGGGGAATTTGGCCGGTTTTCGGGGTATAAGCTAAATATGGGGAAAAGTGAGATGTTTGCGGTCCAGGCGAGGGGACAGGAGAGGCGATTGGGGGAGTTGCCATTGAGATTAGTAGGGGGAAGCTTTAGGTACCTCGGCATTCAAGTGGTGCAGGAATGGAACCGGCTGCATAAATTAAATCTGGCCCGGCTAGTCGACCAAATGAAGGACGGTTTTCGGAGATGGGACGTGCTCCCGTTGTCATTAGCTGGGAGGGTGTAGACGGTGAAGATGACGGTCCTCCCAAGATCCCTGTTCGTGTTTCAATGTCTCCCCACCTTTATTTTAAATGTGCCAACAAAGTTATCTCTGGCTTTGTTTGGGCGGACAATACCCCGTGGGTAAGGAAGATAATGCTTGAGCGGAGTCGAGGAGAGGGCGGGCTGGCGCTGCCAAATTTAAGTAACAATTCCTGGGCGGCGAATATAGCCATAATCAGGGAGTGGGTGGTGGGGGAGGGGTTGTCATGGGAGTGTATGGAGGCGGTTTCATGCAAGGGCACCAGTTTGGGGGCATTGGTCACTGCGCCTCTGCCGTTCCTGCCGGCGCGGTACTCCACCAGCCCCATGGTGGTGGCGGCCCTGAGAGTCTGGGGGCAATGGACGAGACATGTGGGAGCAGAGGGTGTATCGGTCTGGTCCCCAATCTGTGATAATCACCAGTTTGCCCCGGGAAGTATGGATGGGGGGTTCCGGATATGGCGGAGAGCAGGAATTGAGAGGATGGGGGTTATGTTTATAGAGGGGTGCTTTGCAAATATGAGGACGCTGGAGGAGAGATTTGGGTGGGCAAGGGGAAACAAATTCAGGTTTCTGCAGGTGCGGGACTTCCTACGTAAATAGGTGTCAACCTTCCCGCTCCTACCGCTCAGGGGGATTCAGGACAGGGTAGTTTCCAGAGGGTGGGTAGGAGAAGGGAGCGTCGCGGACATTTACAAGGAACTGATGGGGTCAGAGGAGACGCAGACCGAGGAGCTGAAACGCAAGTGGGAGGAGGAGCTGGGAAGTGAGACAGCGGATGGTCTATGGGTGGACGCGTTGAGTAACAGGCTCAGCCTGATACAATTTAAGGTCGTTCACCGGACTCACATGACAGTGGCCCGGATGAGGAGATTCTTTGGGGTGGAAGACAGGTGTGCAAAATATGCGGGAGGACCAGCGAACCATGTCCACATGTTCTGGGCATGTCCGAAGCTCAGGGGATTTTGGCAGGGGTTTGCGGATGTCATGTCCACGGTGTTAAAAACAAGGGTGGCGTTGAGTCCAGAGGTGGCGATTTTCAGTGTGTCGGATGACCTGGGAATCCAGGAGGAGAAAGAAGCAGACGTTCTGGCCTTTGCTTCCCTGGTAGCCCAGAGATGGATACTATTAGCTTGGTGGGACTCAAAGCTCCCGAAGTCGGAGACCTGGCTATCTGACATGGCTAGCTTTCTCTGTTTGGAGAAAATCAAGTTCGCTTTGAGAGGGTCACTGTTAGGGTTCGCCCGGAGGTGGCAACCGTTCGTCGATTTCTTCACGGAAAATTAATCGTCAGCAGAAGGGCGGGGGGGGGGGGGGTGGTTAGTTTAGCTTAGAGTAGGGGGTTAATAAAGATGGGACTGTAAGGGAGGAAGACGGCTTTTGCACTATGTTTATAGTTTCATGTGCATTGTTTATTGTGTTGTTTTAATACCAAAAAATATCTCAATAAAATGTTTATTAAAAACAAAAATATATATACATATTGTCTGAGCTCCCTGGGCACCTAGCACAAACATGCACGATCAACTCAACTTATCTGAAAATTTAGAGAGTGAAATCCTTTATTATTAATGAAACTCACAGATGGCGATCTTTGGAGTGTCAAAAGACCCGGGTGTTGAGGGAGTGAAAGAGGCTGACATTCTGGCCTTTGCCTCCCTGGTAGCCCGGAGACGGATCCTCTTAAAGTGGAGGGACTCGAAGCCCCCGAGTGTGGAGACTTGGGTCAGTGCCATGGCTGGGTTTCTCAAGCTGGAGAAAATAAAGTTTGCCTTGAGAGGGTCAATGCTGGGGTTCACCCGGAGGTGGCAGCCGTACTTCAATAAAAATATATATTTTTTAAATTAATGAAACTCACTGGCTGCTGCCAAGGAACTCTCAAGGCCTTGTTCCTCAGGCTGGCGGTCCTCCCTGAGCTGTGCCAATCAGTGTCTGGCCCTTCTTCTCCTCATTCTAATCAAAACTATCAGGAAGGCAGCATTGCCTGAAGTTTGCATTCTCCACCCTTCCTTGATTCTGTGAACAGATACAGTTGAGGAATCGAGTTAGTTCCTGCTGAATTGCCTTTCTCCATATACATTCACAATAAGGGTGTTCATTAGGATCAAAAGACCCAAGTCCTAGGAGCAACAGTCAACCTTGTGTTGGTTGTCTTCCAATGGTCTTTATAACCAGTAAGGATAGGCAGCCCTTGCACTGTCCTGACTACAGGCACAGTACCTTGAATGCAATGACCAATGTACTGGGAAGGTGGAGGTCCACTCAGCTTCATTACAGCCATTGATTCTTGGAGCTTGCATCCATTCTGATATGCCTCTGTCAGGATCAGATTCCTGTCAAGACAATATGCACCGAAGCACCTAAAACTAATGGTTTGTCGCCTGAATGCGCAGCATTAGAAAAGTAGCCAAACCCATTCATTGTACATGCTGTGCATGGATGGACACCGCTGCCCAGAGATGCCTTGCCTCATCCAGAACCGGTGGCCATTACATGCACGTCATGCGGCACCATCTAACATAGCCTGCACAGTCCAGGACCGTCTCATCAATATGCTCCCAACAGCATGACCTCAGCCCCATGACAGTCTCTGACAGCTCCTTGGACAGTCTTGTCCCAGGGTAGCCTTTCTCCATTCCACTGCTTAACCACCCGCAGCTCTTAATGTAGGCGAGAGTAGGATCTACGTACCTCAAAGTTATTTGTCATGCAAGAGTGCCTTTAAGAAATGGATGTGTAAGCAATGTACCTTTAAGAAAACAGTGATGTCAGAGAGTGGGTGGAGCTCAGCTCAGGTCAGCCATTTTGCAGGTTTTTAGTTTCAGTTTAAAAGCAGTGCTTGTGTGTCTGTGTGTTTCCAGAGAGCTGCAGGTTTTGCAGTTTGGTTTTACAGCTTAAAAAGTGCCTGGCTGGTTTTGCTGAGAGCAGTTTAAAAGTGCCTGGCTGTTTTGCTGGAGCTGAAGGCAACCAAGTTAATATGTCTCTGCCATTCTACAGAAACTATATATATCCTTTAACCTGATGTGATACTGTTTAAAGGTGTTAAGTCTCTTGGAGGTTTGAAGGAACATTTTACGGAATTATTTACTGTTGCAATATTTTCTGAGTTATCTTTGAAGTAAGGGGTGTTAAAAGATCCAATGTTTATTTAGGATGTTAAGTTGAGTTCATGGAATAAACAGTGTTTTGTGTTTGAAAACCCACGTGTCCATAATTGAAATACCACATCTAGGGAAAAAGCCGTGTGCTAGGAAAAGCAACAAATCCATTAAAGGGAGAGGTTGGTTGAACTCCATGATACATTTTGGGGTTCTGAAAACGCCTCGTCCATAACATATTGGTAAAGTGAAGCTTGGCAGATTCATACGACTTATGAACAGTCGGAGAAGAGATTCTCCCAATTATACACTGGTGGGTTGCTTAATTTGGAGGGAGATCATCATTCTGTTGAGTTGGCCTTTTAGTGAGCATTCATGAGATGCAAACGACCGCAAATGTGGTTCCCGCAATAGATCAGCGAGAAACTCAAACTGCCAACAAAGTCGGGAGAAAAAAATTCCAAATTAATTTCCCAACCAGCGGCAAACTGACTTTTCCCATCATGCCAAATTTAGTGCCTCAACGCCACAATTCCCGATGCCAGTGGGAGCGGAGGATTCCACCCGTTAACGCTGCTTCAGATGCTGCAAAGTTGACTTACTGTGAAACAAAATGGTGCGCAAAAATGAGATTTGAAGCAAGACACGAGGAGCCCACATAAGCAAAATTAAGAAACATAGTTTTATTTACAACATGATATAGACACTGCCTGGTAGATCCCTACCGGGTTCCTGGTCCCGTCGGGGCCTTACTGGCTGATCTTTTATACAGAGATCGATAGAGATCCCTGCCCCTAGCAGGGGGGCCTGTGCTCCGCAAGGACCACAGGGAAGATAATCGTTCCCACCCCATAGGTCCCGTGTGGGCTGTTACAGAGATGATATTGTGCAAACTAATGGTGCAGCAAACCATTATGACAGGTGATGTTGCCTCTTAATATTAGAATGTTCATTTGCAGCACCATCTAGTGGCGTGATCCCTACTCTTACTTAAAGGGATCGGGGTAAATGTTGACATTTCAACATGAACGTTTTTTAAAGTAAGTTTTATAGGAGCACATGCCCTATACAAACAGTTATCAGGAATTTGGAGAAAAATATTGTTTCAAAATGTTGGTTTCTCCATTACATGCGTTTAATTGTGCAGACTGAACAGGGAAGATTAAAAGAGATCTGATAGCAATACTCAAAATTCTGCGTGGTTTTAATGAGGTAAATATGGAAATGTTATTCCCACTGAGTCAGCATTGATGCACAAATTTAAGATTATCATCAATGAAATGAAGGCAAAAGATAAGACATCAATTTTTTATGTAGCCGAACTTTGTTAACAGATTGAATGCCCTACTCGAAACAACAGAGTCTGCCGTGAAAGCGCTGAAGAGGATGCTTGAGAAAAGAAATGTCTTTGGAATAGTGAAGAAATATTACTAAACGGATAATTTTTTTCAGAGCTCTGAAGAAGTCACACGGACTTGGAATGTTTAGGGGGGTTTTCCTGTCATACCCGTCCAGGGACCGTAAATTCCCGCCTGACGTCAACAGACCTTGGCCAGAATTTCCAGCTGTTGAGATTCTCTTTTCCTGCTGGCAGTGCACCACCGCCTGTGGGATTCTCGGCAGTGTTGAGTGGCTTCAATGGGAATTCCCATTGACAAGCGGGGGTGAAGAGAAACTCCTGCTGCCAGCGAACGGAGCACCACCAAGACACATGCGGCTGGGACCCTGGAGAATCCAGCCCCTTTTAATGGTCCATTAAATTGTCTGCCCTGTTTGCGACACTTCCTGCAGTGAGCAGGATTGTAGAATTTACCACGCTAACGGTTTCTCTCTCAACACATACTGCCAGATCTGCCTTTTTCCAGAATTATTTGTTTTTAGCTCTTTCAAACAGCTGGCACAACTACAATGGGCCAATTATCCTGTTCTATGCTGTAAAATTCTACGATTCTGTAATTCAAGTGCCTTTTTAAATTCAGAATCTGAAGTGTCAAAAATCTTCAGAATTGCATTGCAGTGTAGGGAATTTACAATCACAAGACTGCTACTCCCATTACCTCTACAACTGTATTGACTTCACCATTTTTGAATGATGCAATTGACAAAAGGAAAAAGTAACAATGGTGGCAAAATGCTCATGGCAGCATGGTAGCACAGTGGTTGGCACTGTTGCTTCACAGCACCAGGGTCCCAGGTTCGATTTCCGGATTGCGTCACTGTCTGTGCGTTTTCCCTGTGTCTGCGTGGGTTTCCTCCGGGTGCTCTGATTTCCTCCCACAAGTCCTGAAAGACGTGCTGTTAGGTGAATTGGATATTCTGAATTCTCCCTCTGTGTACCCGAACAGGCGCCGGAGTGTGGCCACTAGGGGATTTTCACAGTAACTTCATCGCAGTGTAATATAAGCCTACTTGTGACACTGATAAAGATTATTATTATTTTTGTGTTAGCAGCATTTGCATTCATTGTAGAAATTGTAACATGCTGCGCCTCCAGTGATACTGCACTGCTAGAAGATGCTCTGGCGAAGTTACTCCCTGCCACTAACCTCCGACAGATCCTAAGAATGAGGTTAATTTAAATGACAACAAAGGCACCGAGTTATAAACATGTACGTTATAACATTATTTTTAGTTTGGAAATTGTAATTTTTAAATGTAGGCTATATGAAAGAACACCCAGTATGAAGGCCTTACCTGAGAGGCTGGAGTTGCCGATCCAAAAGGAAGTCCTATTGTGTTGCTGGGCTTGTGGTGAGCAGAGTTCACAGTAGGGGCCATAGCAGCCTCTCTGAATAACTCTTGAGGAGACAGTCTGTTGTAACCCTGGGAGAGGATTTGAAATTAAAGCGTAAACTGGGAGAATTTAAATTACCCCTGTACCTTCCCCAGACCAGCGGTTTGAAGGCTACTGGTAAACAAAGGACGGCTTTAAAGTATACATATTCCCGTACCAGCCTCCCCGAACAGGTGCTGGAATGTGGCGACTCGGGGCTTTTCACAATAACTTCATTTGAAGCCTACTTGTGACAATAAGCGATTTTCATTTTTTCATTTTTCATATACTTTTCAGATCAAAGGAGAGGTTGAAAGTTAACGAAAAGTAATTTGCATTTCTATCTGAAGACACTCATTGTGTGTCACATTGCCAAGCAGAGGGGTTGAGAGACAAAAGTTTCCTTTTGACTTTCTCACTTTTAATCCATCTCACAGTCTGTCAGGGGATCAGCCCGTGGAGCAGTCTATGAGAAGGCAGCGTGCGTCCACCAGAAGCGGGGTACAAGAGGAACAGAAACTGGGAGTGTTTCTGTGGCATGCTCAACAGGGATTGCGAGTGGGGCCCAAGTTCCAAATGCTAAGTCCAAACTAAGGAGAACCACTGATAACTAAAATGCGTAGTGGTTTGGTTCCAGGAGAACTGAATGGACACGCGACAAACTGCAAAGTAAAAGGAGCCCACAGTCAAAATTTAAAGTAGAAAGGGGAGCATTCTGTTCGGACTTTTGACTAACCCCCTACCCGCCCTGGCCGCCCCCCCCCCCCCCCCCCCCCCCCCGCGCCTCGGTGCCATATCGACTTGTTCATGTTTGTGGAGACCGGTACTAAACAGCGCCCTGGCAAGATCTCCCAGGCGCGGCCATTGGGTCCCGGGATAGAGAACCTCCCTGAGGCCAAAAACATGGCAAAGTGCAGACGAATAGTTGGGCCTTTCTTGGTGCTCCAAGCGCCGAAAAACATCCTGCTAAACACACCGTTAAAAACCGCTGAATCACGCCCCGTGTCCCCTGGTTCTACTCTCTTCCACAAGTGGCAACGTCCTCCCAGTATCTACCCTGTCAAGTCTGTCCAGGATCTTATGGACTGGATTCTCCAGTTTTGAGGCTATGTCCGGAGCATGTGTCTAGTTTTACGAACCAAAAGTCGGCACCGATGCTCCGCCCAGTCCCCCAGAAAAGGGATCCCTGTCGGAAAGACCCCCAGATAAGAGATCCCTGTCAGAAAGATCCCCAGAAAAGAGATTCCTGTTGGAAAGACCCCAAGAAATGGGATCCCTGTCAGAAAGACCCCCAGCAATGGGATCCCTGTCAGAAAGACCCCTAGAAAAGAGATCCCTGTTGGAAAGATCCCCAGAAAAGAGATCCCTGTCAGGCAGTCCCCCAGAAAAGAGACCCCATGTCAGAAAGACCCGCAGAAAAGAGACCCCTGTCAGAAAGACCCTCAGAAAAGAGATCCGATGTCAGGCAGGCCCCCAGAAAAGAGACCCCTGTCAGAAAGACCCCCAGAAAAGAGATCCCTGTCGGAAAGACCCCCAGAAAAGAGATCCCTTTCAGAAATACCCCCAGAAAAGAGATCCCTTTCAGAGAGAGCACCAGAAAAGAGACCCCATGTCAGGCAGTCCCTCAGAAAAGAGACACCTGTTAGAAAGACCCCCACAAAAAGAGACCCCTGTCAGAAAGACCCTCAGAAGAGACCCCTGTGGAAGTGGAGAGCAGTTCTGACACAATGAGTGAAACAAATTACTGTTGTAACACTCACTTGAGATATACACCAGCTGGCTCAGACACAGGAAGCACCACGTGTCAATTCCTGGAAAGGGAAATTAGTCAGCTGCATTTAAATCCCTCAGATCCTTGAGCAGCAAGCCATTTACTCACTGCTCTCTAGCTTTCAGACAGGGGTCTTTATTCTGGGGGGATTCCTGCCACAGGTCTCTTTTCTGGGGGTCTGTGGGGGTGTATCCTTATTTAAGGGGGCTCTGTGGGGGAGGTCTCTTTATTTGGGGGTCTCTGGGGGGTCTCTTTCTTTAGGTGGTCTCTGCAGGGTCTCTTTATTTAAGGGATCTCTGGGGAGGGGGATCTGGTAGGGGTGAGGTTGCAGGTCTTGCATTTTGAGCAGGGGGAGGATGGACTTTGTGAGCAACCCCTTAAGGAGTTACCTCCTTGCCCCAGCCGACGTCCACCATGTAACGGCCACGCTGTCCATACCTGTAGTAATTCTCGCCCACATGATTCCCAGTCCAGAGGATCAGAAAATCACGCAGGCCCGGAGAATATAGTGCCCGGCCGGCCAAGTGCCATTTGCATCCTCCCCTAGCACGTTGGCGTGAACCTTGATCCCGATGCCAATAGGGCGCCGGAAAGTCCCGCCCAACGTTTTTTACGTTGTTGCTATGGAGCCAGAAAGAGGAGTGTTCTATCAATTCTGGTATTCCAATCATACACCACCACACACCCACCAGTCACCACACTGCTGCACAACCGAGATAAGTCACTGCCAAGGAAATTAATTCTTTCCATCTGAGGCATTTTATTCAAGCCTGAAACAAGGGAGCAGCAAATTTACATAACTAAGTACAATTAATGAAGTGTTTTTGATCTTGGTATACTTGAAGATCAGTATGTACTGCATGTAAGAGTGCTGCAAATAAAGAACAAAGAACAATACAGCACAGGAACAGGCCCTTCGGCCCTCCAGGTCTGTACCGGTCATGATACCACACTTGCCTAACCCCCAGCACTTCCTAGTGCCGTGTCCTTCTATGCCTTTCCTATCCATGTATTTGTCGAGATGCCTTTTGAATGCCGTTAATCTATCTGCTTCCACAACCTCACCTGGCAACGTATTCCAGGCACTCACCACCCTCTGTGTAAAAAACCTGCCTCGCACATCTCCTCTAAACTTTGGGCCATGGACCTTAAACCTATGCCCCTTGATGACTGACCCCTCCACCCTGGGAAAGAGTGGCTGCTCATCCACTCGATCCATGCCCCTCATAATCTTGTAGACCTCTATCAGGTCACCCCTCAAACTCCGTCATTCTAATGAAAACAGTCCGAGTCTACTCAGCCTCTCCGCAAAGCTAATGCCCTCCAGGCCAGGCAACCTCCTCTGCACCCTCTCCAAAACCTACTCATCCTTCTGGTAGTGTGGCAACCAGAATTGTGCGCAATATTCCAAGTGCGGCCTTACCAAGGTTCGATACAACTGTAGCATGACTTGCCAGTTTTTATACTCGATGCCCCATCCAATGAAGGCAAGCATTCCGTATGCTTTCTTGGCTATCTTGTCCACTTGTGTTGCCACTTTCAAAGATCTGTGGACCTGCACACCCAGTTCTCTCTGATTTTCTATATTCCGACGAATTTTGCCATTTGCGATATATTTCCCCTCTGTTCGACCTACCAAAATGCATTACCTCACATTTGTTTGGATTAAACTCCATTTGCCATTTCTCTGCCCAAGTCTCCAACCTATCTATGCCCTGTTGTATCCTCTAACAATCCTCAACACTATCTGCCGCTCCACCAACCTTGGTGTCATACGCAAACTTATTAATCAGACTGGCTACATTTTCCTCCAGATCGCTTATGTACACCACAAACAACAGAGGCCGCAGCACAGATCCATGTGGAACACCACGGCCGTGATTCTCCGACTCGGCGCCGGGGGGGGAGCGCGAGAATCCCATCCCGCTGCCCCTGCGCTGGCTTCCCCATTCTCCGGACCCATTTTTCAGGCGCCACAGGATCACCGCCACGCCGGTTGGGGGCCATTGACAGTGGCCCCCCCCCCGGCGTTTCTCTGGGCCCCGATGCGCCACGTGGTCAACGGGTTTGGCCGAGTCCCCCCATCATGGATTACTCACCTCCCACACGGCGGGACCTGGAAGGTGAGTGTGCTGGGGCCGTCCTGGAGGGGGGGCGGGAGGGGATCCGACCCCGGAAAGGGGGGGGGCCCACGGTGGCCTGGCCCGCGATTGGGGCCGACCGATCGGCGGACGGGCTGGTTTCTTGGTTCCTTTACCCCGCGCCGGGCCCCTGTAGGGCTCCACCATATTGCCTGGGGGCCGGTGCAGAGAAGGGAACCCCCGCGCCAGCGCGGAAATACGCCGGCCGTTCCGCGCATGCACGGAAATACGCCGGCCGTTCCGCGCATGCGTAGACTCGCGCAGGCCGTTCCATGCCGGCTGGAGCTGCGGGGACCACTCCGGCGGCAACCTAGCCACCTAGAAAGGGGAGAATTCCTCACTTTCGGGGACCGTTGATACCAGAGTGGTTGGCGCCAGTTTTCATGCCGGCGTGGAGACATAGCCCCATTATTAGAGAATCCCGCGCTACTAGTCACAACCTTTTATTCAGAAAAATATCCTTCTACTGCTACCCTTTGCCTTCTATGACCAAGCCAGTTCTGTATCCATCTTGCCACCTCACCTATGATCCCGTGTGACTTCATCTTTTGGATTGGATTGGATTTTGTTTATTGTCACGTGTACCAAGGTACAGTGAAAATTATTTTTCTGTGAGCAGCTCAACAGATCATTAAGTACATGAAAAGAAAAGGAAATAAAAGAAAATATATAATAGTGCACAAGGTACACAATGTAACTGTCATGAGGCACCATGTCAAAGGCTTTACTGAAGAGCATGTAAACAGCATCCACCGCCCTCCCCTCATCGATCATCTTTGTCACCTCCACAAAAAACTCGATCAAATAATATTTCAAAAAAGATGAAAAAAAATCTTAAATGAAAACACTACAATAAACAAATACAAAATTAACATATTGTTATTGGGCGAGATCGTCTGGTTGTTCACGCCGATACAATCATCCACCAAACTGATTCATTTTTTAATTCATTTTTTTAATAGGATGTGGGCTTCGCTGGCGAGGCCAACATTTGTTGTCCATCCTTAATACTCCTTGAGAAGGTGGTGGTGAGCTGCCTTCTTGAACCTCTGCCATCCATGAGGTGTTGGTACACCTACTGTGCTATTAGGAAGGGAGTTCCAGGATATTGACCCAGCAACATTGAAGGAACGGTGATATATTTCCAAGTCAGGGTGGTGAGTGCCTTGGAGGGAATCTCCAGGTGGTGGTGTTCACATGTATCTGCCTTCCCTGTTCTTCCAGATGGTAGTAGTCGTGGGTTTGGAAGGTGCTTCCTAAGGAGTCTTGGTGAGTTTTTTTCATAGAATTTACAGTGCAGAAGGAGGCCATTCGGCCCATCGAGTCTGCACCGGCTCTTGGAAAGAGCACCCTACCCAAGCCCACACTTCCAACCTATCCCCATAACCCAGTAACCCCACCTAACCTAAGGGCAATTTAGCATGGCCAATCGACCTAACCTGCACATCTTTGGACTGTGGGAGGAAACCGGAGCACCAGGAGCAAACCCACGCACACACGGGGAGAACGTGCAGACTCCGCACAGACAGTGACCCAAGCCGGGAATCGAACCTGGGACCCTGGAGCTGTGAAGCAATTGTGCTAACCACTATGCTATCGTGCTGCCCCTGCAGTGCATCTTATATATGATACACATGGCTGCAATTGTGCATCAGTGGTGGAAGAAATGAATGCTTGTTGAAGGGGTGCCAATCAAGCGGGCTGCTCTACCCTAAATGGTGTCGGGCGTCTTTGGTGTTGTTGGAGCTACACTCATCCATACAATTCTGATGTATGTCTTGTAGATGGTGGACAGGCTTTGGAGAGTCAGGAGGTGAGTTACTCGCCGCAGAATTCCTAGCCACTGACCTGATCTTGTAGCCACAATATTTATATGGTTACTCCAGTTCAGTTTCTGGTCAATGGTAACCCTCAGAATGTTGATAATGTTCAGCAATGGTAATGCCAGTGAATGTCAAGGGCGATTGTTAGATTCTCTCCTATTACAGATGGTTATTGCCTGGCACTTGTGTGGCACGAATATTTCTTGCCACTTGTCAGCCCAAGCTTGGATATTGTCCAGGTTTTCTGCATTTGCACGTAGACTGCATCAGTATCTGAGGAGTCACAACTGGTGCTGGGCCTACCACAACCATCTCCCTTTGTTCCAGGTATGACTCCAACCAGCGGAGAGTCCCCCCCCCCCCCCTCCCCCCCCGATTCCCATTGATTCCAGTTTTGCTAGGGCTCCTTTATGCAATACTCGGTCAAATGATACCTTGATGTCAAGGGCAATCACTCTCACCTCACAAGTTAAGTGCTAAGGACCATTAACTGCCTCTATTGTCTGTTGATTGTTTGACCACAGAAGAGGGAAACTCCTTCTTTAACATGAATAAGCTGTCGATTGTTTTCCATTTTGCATCAATGGCCAGTCACCACATGACTGAAATGCTTCCATTTTTGCAAGTATCTTTTTATAAAATCCTGCTGGGTCTTGAGAAGGAACATCAGACGGCAGCAAAAACATGTTAGCTTCTCGCTTTCAACTGAGCTGGACCTGTCTGCTTATATTGTACTGTGAACAGCAGACAGGGAAATTCTAAAGGAGACTTCAAATTTCAAAACAACATTTCCAGGTAAAAGACAAGCAGCAGAATTACCTGTTCCTGAGACTATGTTGGCGCCAGCGCAGGATTTGTGGAGTTCCACGGCAGCAAAACTGGCGCCACACCTGGACCGATTCAGCTACTGTTAAGGGCTACCAATGGCACCACGTGGAAAACAATTGATTCCAATGAGAAACGGTGCCGGATTTGCCAGGCCCAAGATTGACACTCAGGAGGCTGACAAGCTGCAGATGCAGAGACACACTTCATTCCCCACGCACACCATCCCAGCCAACAAGATGGCAGCGAGGAAAGCAGCCCAAGATTCACCGACACCGAGCTGGAGACCCTCCTGGACTTGGTGGAGGAGAGGCGATTGACCCTGTACCCCGGCCCAGAGGCAGCCAGATGCCACTGTTCACCGTGCCTTGGCACAGGTGGCAAAGGCGTTCAGCGCCATGAGCAATACCATCCGGACCGGCCAGCAGTGCAATAGAAAACTGTATGACCTTCTCAGGGCAGCCAGGGTGAGTAGGCAACACCGTGCCCCTGGCAGTAACCTGCGTCCCACATACGTGTAACCCAAACTCCTCCCACCCCCCAGGCTGGCCAAACCCCCACACTGCACCACATGCCAGCACCCATATTGGCTGCCATGACCGGGTGCCCTTGCCACTGAGGCCACCAGCTACCCACCCCCTGGGCTGCACTGTCTAACACTGTTGTTTTCTCTTCCCCGCCCCTGAAGGAGAAAGCTGCCCGTAAATGCTGGGAGGTGAGAAGACTGTCGGGGGACCGCCAGACCTGTGGCCCCTGGCTGTGGCCGAGCAGAGGGGCCTGGACGGAGTCGCTGGCTCAGAGGAAAGGGAGGTCTCCGGGGTGGAGGTCGACTGCGGGCAAGAATGTTAGGCCTGATTAGCTGCGGTTCCCCTTAACACGTGTGTCAACCCCCTCCCCGCACACCACCCCTGCCATGACCTCCACACCACCCTCACCCTCAGCATCACCCTCATACTCACCGCCACACCACCCTCACCCCCATACGATCCTCACCCTCAGCATCACCCTCAGCATCACCCTCAACCTCACCCCCACACCACCCCCAGCCCCACCAACCCCACTATCCCCGACCTACGGTATAAACATGCATCTTGTCTTGTGTCTTGCTGCTGGTGATGGGGGGGGTCTATCTGGTGTCCCCCGCTCTCAACCAGGCACTGTAGCACAGTGGTTAGCACAGTTGCATCACAGCTCCAGGGCCCCAGGTTCGATTCCCGGCTTGGGTCACTGTCTGTGCGGAGTCTGCACGTTCACCCCGTGTGTGCGTGGGTTTCCTCCGGGTGCTCTGGTTTGCTCCCACAGTCCAAAAATGCGCAGGTTAGGTGGATTGGCCATGCTAAATTGCCCCTTAGTGTCCAAAAAGGTTAGATGAGGTGACTGGGTTACGGGGATAGGGTGGAGGTGTGGGCTTAGAGAAGATGATCCTTCCATGGGCCTGTGCAAATTGATGGGCTGAATGGCCTCCTTCTACACTGTAAATTCTATGATCTATGAATCGTCGAGTGTGCCAGGATGACAGTGTCATGTACACTTCCTATGTAGCGGGCGCAGACATTCATGATGCACAACTGATGGTCACATATCAGCTGCATGCTCATTGAGTGGAACCCCTTTCGGTTTGTGAAGAGCGGCCTGTCATAGGGCGACATGCACCCTGTCGATCACCCCCTGGACCCCTGGCACCCCGTTGATGGCAGCGAACCTTGCCACCTGGGTAGCCTGGTGGGCTCGGTCCACATTGAAGTGAATGTATTGCGCTCACTGGGCATAAAAGGCCTCCATGACAGCACAGATGCACCTGTGCACTGAGGTCTGTGAGATCCCAGACAGGCCTCCACTTGGCACCTAAAATTGGGTCTTGTAAAAGTTCTGGGCGACCCTTATGTTTTCGGTGGAATATAAGCGGCTTCCTTGTGGTGCACTTGACAAAGGAAGGTTCAGATGTGGAGATAACATCAACACGTTTATGAAACTATTTACACTTGTATTACTCGGGTTCGACACTACTGCTAATCCTACTATAGCTACCCAGACTGACGAACCAGTTGCTGCAATCCACGTGGTGGGTGTAACATTGAATCAATTCTGTGTCTCTACTCACTGACTGTCTCCACTGGAAAGAGGCAGATCATGTGTGTGGTGTCCTTTATATATGGGTTGGTGTAATGCCCTCTTGTCGTCGTGTCACCTCTGTGTGTATCGTGAATGTCCATTGGTCATGTCCTATCTAACTGATCTATTGGTTGAGTGTGTGTGATGTTTCTGGTGCTCCCTCTAGTGTCTAGCTAGCCTACATGCATTTACATTGATGCACCTCACCACATCCCCCCTTTTTTATATGTTACATATGAACAAAAAACAGGTAGATACGTTAAGGTGTATACAAGTCATGGGAACAGTGATTAAACAATAAGTCCAAATCATTCGTGTGAGTCCAAAAAACATCAATCATCATGGTCAAATGTCTCTCTTGGTTAAAAACGTCATCATCGTCCCTGTGCCACAAGAACCAAGAAGTGGTCAAATCACTTCGCTGTCTGATTCGGAGTCCCTTTCTTTTTCGATGTTTATGATGGTGCTGTCGGATGGCATCTTGTAGCTGATAAGGTGTTGATGTTGAAGAGGTACCATCAACAGTATCATTCGAGGTCATGGATGTGCCATATGTTGAAGTTGGATAAGACTGTACATGTTGGTTCTGGCCACATGCTGTGCTGGAAGGGTGATCCTGCTGAGAACCGTTGAAGCTTGTCGAATTGGAAACAGAATTGCTGCTCGCATAAATACCTGGTGATGGTGTGAAACTAGAACCTTGCATCTGATAGGAATATGCCATCTGACCAGGCGGGGCTGCAGCAAATCCTGGGCTGTGTCGAAGGCATCCAGTTTGTAGTTCAGATTGCGCTTGCGATAGTCCTCCTTCGGTCTTGATTCCATTAGTGGGCAATCCGTAGTGCTGGTCTGTTTGAGAATATGCTGCATAGACTGCTGGCTGCTGCATTCCTGAATACTGGGTTTGCCCAGCATGAGCTGTCATTGGCTGCACTGCTCGTGTGGAATAAATGTGTGGATATAGCTGTTGTGAATATTGGTGTATTCCTCTTGGGCTGCAGCCGCTGCTTGTTATTACTGACCCAGTGTAATTGTTAAGTGATCCATTTCCTGTCATTGTGGCATCTGCTGTCACCCTGAGCGTACCATCACTGAGGTTGTGGCACGCCCAGTCTGGAGTAAAGTCCGGCTTACGTGAATCAGAGTCGGTGTTTGGTTGCTCCCCATCTGGAGTCTGGTCTGTTTTAACTGAGTCAGTGTTGGTTTGTTGATGCTCCCCGTCCGGAGTCTTAGCAGGTTCACTGGAGTCAGCTGAGATTTCTTGAAGCTGCATGTCTGGAGTCGGAACATGCAGGAATGCACTGACTTGTGGAGAGGTTCGAGCGAATGAGGGTGGAAGTATTGTGGTGTCACCGGAGTCACCAGTGGTCTCAGAGTGATCATCGAGTGCCTCTGTACACACTAGCTGAGGTCTGTCACTTTGCACATCTTGCATGGGAAGTGGGATGCTGTCGTTACTCGTCTCACATACCGTGGGTAGAACCTCAGTAGCTGCTTGTTGTTCACTTGGGTTGGGTAAATTGTCAGAGT
Organism: Scyliorhinus torazame; assembly: GCF_047496885.1. Classification (NCBI taxonomy): domain Eukaryota; kingdom Metazoa; phylum Chordata; class Chondrichthyes; order Carcharhiniformes; family Scyliorhinidae; genus Scyliorhinus; species Scyliorhinus torazame. Next base: position 36,268,284 of record NC_092724.1, read on the forward strand.
CTTCATCTGGTGGTGCAAACAATGTGGGTGGACTGTCATTGTCTTGCTGTTGTCCTTCATTTGGGCTTGGACTGTTATCGTCGCTTTGTTCTTCACTGTAGCATGATAGACCGTCATGGTCGTCCTGCTGTGCACTGGAGCGTGGTAGACTGTCATAGTCTTCTTGCTGTTTACTTGAGCATGGCAGACTTGCATCGTCTGCCGCTAGTTGGTCAGAGGAGGTTGCTAGACCCTCATGGTCTTGTTCCTGCAAGGACTGCACGTCGGAGTCTTGCGTTGCTTCTACCGTGGAGGCTGTTCACGAGCTCGCTGCAGAGGCTTGTGACACTGGAGTCACGTCTTGTGTGTGCAAGGACTGCGCTCTGGAGTCTTGCGTTTATTCTATCTTGGTGTCTGTCCACGAGCTCGCTGTGGAGGCTTGTGACACAGGAGTCACTTCTTGTTCGTGCAAGGACTGCGCTCTGGGGTCTTGTGTGTCTTCTTTCGTAGAGTCGGGAACCCTGAGCGGTGCGTGGACCACGCTCTGTGTGGCAGCAGGCCGCTCTCTGTGGGCTTGTACCGCTCTCTGTCTCTTGGTTTCAGGCCGCAGCATAATCCTGCACTCACGAGTCGGGATGTCATATCTGCTGGGCTGAAGATCCTCAAATCCGAAGAATTCGTCGTTGGGGTTGTCAATGTGCAACACGTCTAGTTGCGGATCGGATTTGGTACTGGGGTAGCCTCCCAAGGTGAAAGGTTCGTCCGAGTCGTAGTCTTCTAGGACCATATCATCACTGTTTGCGTCGGACTGGCATTGGGCTCGCGAGGTCCAGAGAAAATGTAACGGTCGGTGTCATAGAATCATAGAATCATAGAAGTTTACAGCATGGAAACAGGCCCTTCGGCCCAACCAGTCCATGCCGCCCAGTTTTTTACCATTAAGCTAGTCCCAGTTGCCCGCACTTGGCCCATAACCCTCTATACCCATCTTACCCATGTAACCATCTAAATGCTTTTTGAAAGACACAATTGTACCCGCTTCTACTACTACCTCTGGCAGCCCATTCCAGACACTCACTACCCTCTGAGTGAAGAAATTGCCCCTCTGGGCCCTTCTGAATCTCTCCCCTCTCACCTTAAACCTATGCCCTCTAGTCAAAGTATTCAACGTCGGAATCATCGGTTTGGACATAGGTAACTGCTTGTTGCAGGGTTCTTCGGAGGTTAATTTCATTTCCTGGTTCAATTTGAGGCCTTGTGCTGTCATTCCAGGTGAAGGAAGGTTGTTTTACGGCTTTAAAAGATTTTTTCTTTGATCTGGGACGTTTCCCCTTTAAATGGACGTGGTCCGGGGCCTCTGATGTCATGATGCATGTGATATCATACGTAGGAAGGGTTTGCGCATGCACAACTCGCTGGTCCTGTACTGATGGCCGTTTTCGTGATTGCGCTTGCGTGGCATCTCGCGGATGCGCAAACGGACCTTCCCGTTCTGTGCGCTTCTCGCGCAACTGTGCAAGTGCAGTCCCTTTAGAAAGATGGCCGCCGATCAAAACTGTTCTCTGCTCCGGGATCTCGGCCTCGTGGTGAGTACTGGTGCTTCTCTTACCTTTTCTTGCTGGTTGGAGTGTGTTTTCCTCAGTGTTTGCCAAATTTGTCCAGGACTGCCTGGAAGTCACTCCTGTTTTGCCCCTTGGAGAAATTGAATTTTTTAAAGATTTCTTCTGCTCTGGCACTGGCAATGGTGAGGAGAAGCTCTGTCTTTTCAGCATCGGCCACGTCGTCTAGTTCGGCTGCTACCAGGAAGATTTTAAACATTTGCCGGAATACCCGCCAGTTTTCGCGGAGATCGCCGTGGCACTGGAGCTGCTGCGGAACCCGGATCTCGAACATCTTACCTGGGTATTGTTACTGGTTATCACTGTACGCTGAGGTATGGCTATATGGATTGAAACAGTTCAGTCCTGGTACCATGATTTGTTACGTTCTCGGTGTAACATAAGCGGCTTCCTTGTGGTGCACTTGACAAAAGAAGGTTCAGACGTGGAGATAACTTCAACACGTTTATTAAACTATTTACACTTTATTACTCGGGTTTGACACTACTGCTAATCCTACTATAGCTACCCAGACTGACTAACCAGTTGCTGCAATCCACGTGGTGGGTGTAATAGTGAATCAACCCTGTGCACATCACCACATCCCCCCCTTTTTTATATGTTACATATTTTCTGTACACTTTAAGAAAAGTGTACCATTAAATCTTAACTTGACCAACTTAATTTGACGAAGGTTAACCACCTCTTCTTTGTAACGTATATTTTTGCATGTGTGTGTGTGTTTTGTGACAGTCAGGATATGTGTTTATCTTTTAAAATATTTTAATATATTTACCAGGGTGGGTTTTTAGTTCAATGAAAACGAATTCCTTTCTCCTTTGAACTTAAGAAAGCCTGTTGGACTGAATAATTTGTTCGCAGCATGGAAATAGTTAAGTACGTACATTGAATTGGCACATTCATCCTTATAAGTTTCAAAATAATCTGTTGTGACCAACTGAGGAGTGGGAGATGAAGGGGAGTCATTGCACCTGGCCATAATAATATTAAATCAATATAAGTTTGAGATTACAGTTGTCTATAGTAATCAGAGAATTATAGAATTTACAGTGCAGAAAGACGCCATTCGGCCCATCAAGTCCACACCGGCCCCTGAAAGAGCACTCTATCTAAACCCACACCTCAACCTATCCCCGTAACCCAGTAACCCTCCTAACCTTTGGACACTATGGGGCAATTTAGTGTGACCAATCCACCTTTCCTGCACATCTTTGGACTGTGGGAGGAAACCGGAGCACCCGGAAGAAACCCACGCAGGCATAGGGAGAATATGCAGGCAGTCACCCAAGCCAGGAATTGAACCCAGTTCCCTGGCACTGTGAAGTAACACTGTGCTACATGCCGCCCTAAACGTAATCTTTTTTTAATTCTTTTTTATTAATGTCACAAGTAGGCTTACATTAACACTGCAATGAAGTTGCTGTGGAAATCACCTAGTCGCTACACTCCGGCGCCTGTTCGGGTACACAGTGGGAGAATTCAGTATGTCCAATTCCCCGAACAGCACGTTTTTCGGGACTTGTGGGAGGAAACCGGAACACCTGGAGGAACCCCACACAGACACGGGGCGAACATGCAGACTCTGCACGGACAGTGACCCAGCGAACCCATGTCCCTGGCGCTGTGAATCAACAGTGCTAACCACTGTGCTACAAAACGAAAGCTCGAAAGTCTTTCTATTAAAAATTTAAATGTCTGAGAATTGATTCTAAGTAAATGATTCATGTCATTCTTTGTATGACGAAGGAATGACAGTCACCTGGCTGCAAGTCAAACCTCCACATCTAAGGTCATATCTCAGATTGCAATAGGGGCGGGTAGAGGGGGCGGAACTCTCTTGGGACCTGCTTCATTGCTTTTGAGAGACCAGAGAAGAATATTGGCAGGGTTCCCGAATAAGCTAAATTTAGCTAAAGGCTTAAATTTTTGTCTCCTGGATACTGAGGGTGGTGGGGGGGGGGGGGGGGGGGGGGGGGGGTGGGGGGGGGGGGGGGGGCGGGAGGATAGGAGGAATAATCTCCCGGGTATGTAGCATATATTTCTAGTTTCTTTGCAAACTGCTTAATATGATCATTTTGGGGTTTTTTGCTTTTATTTTGGTTCATTTTAGAATGACAGTTTTTGGGGGGAGTATTAGTTATTTAGAGTATTAAATGCACTATATTGTTATTTAGCAGATTCATTTACTTTACAAGAATCTGCAGCACAATTGATTCATTTATCACCACAAAGTATAATGACTCACTTCAGTGGAATAGTTTCTTTTGAAACCAACCCTGCCCATTAACTCATTCATCCACTCAGTCATTTACCAGTTCACCAACTTTCAACAGCATCTTCCAAACCCGTGACCTCTAACAGCTAGAAGGCCAAGGGCAGCAAATGCAAAGGAACATCACCACTTGTAAACCACCCCCCCCAAGCCATACATCATCCTGACTTGGAACGATATCAGCATTCCTTCACTGCCACTGGTTGAAAATCCTAGAACTCTCTTGGGGATCACGGGCATAGTCAAGGAACCGGTGGGGTATTCGGAGGGGGGGGGGGGGGGGGTGGAGTCAGTGGGGGATTAGTGTGAGTGATTGGGTTGTCTGTTTTGTAGTTACCCAGATGTTGGACTAGATTTTCTTCTAATATTTCCTGGGCATCGATTCTGATGAGTAACACGGAGCTGTCTGAAATCTCTGACTCTAGATCAGAGTTGGAGATATTCACAGAGGGTCCTGGGGAGCAGAGCTTGAAATTCCCACGGGGGACAGCCTGTCAGGACTGCCGTGGGGTCCAGATGCGCACCTTCTGTTATACTTCTGGCCTGCGACAGCCTTAAGGCTAGAATATCTGGGCCATTAAATTGCAAAGAGATATTAATACCAGCAGTGGGGCACCCATTACTTGGACTAAACACAGCCTAATGTATTAATATCTCTTCTTAATTTAACAGTCCAGATCTTCTGATCTTTAGATCGTTGGAGGCAGGACATATCATCCAAGATGCACGTCAAGGCATTGTGGAGGTCCTGACACACTGACGTACAGGTGGAGCACCTGGGAAGTTTCAACTTCTGGTGGAGCAGTCAGTGGGACACTAGGACCTCATTTATCTGTGGCAGGCAAACAAGTGTCTGCTGCCAGAGTGGCAATCACTAACAATGATGGCGACCTGGCCAATTTGGAGGACTGGCAGCTCTGCAGCCTCAGCAGCACCCCACTGATCGGTGGCCTCTGCTGGGGCTCCACCTGGAGGAAGGACGGATCGATGGACTTTATTAAAGATAATAAAGATTTGGTAATTATTTCTTTCCTTACCTCAGCAACCTTTGCAAATTAGATTTTGGCTAAGAACATTGGGTTGCTCAGGACAACTCTTATGGTCTAAACCAGCAGCATTTTGTAATCAGCCAATTGGGGAAAGGTGGTAACTGAACTGGAATCCCGAGAAAATCTTCCTTCCTTCCACAATGTGGACAAAGTGCCTAATAATCTGACAATCTACTATCAGGTCACAGCCCAGTGTCAGAGTTGGCATTTACACCTATTTACAACAATCTAACTGCCTCGAGAATGAACACAATTTTTCCATGTTGCAGTATGGACAAAAGTCTATTATTACACATTATGACAGGAATTATTTGAGAGAATCCTCTTTTGAAGGCTCCAATTCACCATTTCCTTTTCAAAGGTTTTAGCACGCCTTTATTTCTAATTTTAATTTTGAGTGAAAATATTGTGGTTGGAAGTTAGGAACTTTCCATCATCGCTGACAATGTTGTCACAGGGCAAATTGTAAGTTTGATTTTGTACATCATTTATTTGTATCACTTCTAACTTAATATACAATATTATCAAATAAATCTATCAGCACAACACATTACAATTTCAACAGTTTAAAACGTGATGTTTTGCAGCACTGCTTCGAGACGACCAAGCGAGCTTCCTGAATATCAGTAACATCAAATGCATCATGTTAGCAGATTTTTATCATTTCAGTTTGATAACAGTTGAAAATTAGATCAACCATTTAAAAACCAAAACAATTTTGTCCCAAGTTATATCAAGCGATTAACAAAAATATGCTAAAAATCAAGGTTTATAGTTACTGTAAGCTTTCATAGCCACCACCCACAAGAGCTCCCAACGATAGCAGAAACAGCAATATATTGACTTATAAATGTAATGCCATTGCTTGTCAGGTATGATATAATCCTAGGTATTTTCTGAAACTTTGTCATCAGTTGACACCTTCTGTGTTATATGATGGTGGTAAATACGCATGCTGTTCTCAACCTCTTCAAACCCAGGCCGATCTTCACACCTGGAAAAGAAAAGATAGTGGAATTTATAGTTGATTTTTCAATTGCAATGGTTAAAACTTGGATGTGCACATAGATATTCCAAAACTGGGAATCATTGAGAAACATATGCAAATTGGAAGAGATCCCAGAAATGTCAAAAACTTAAAGAGGATACAATGAAATCTGATCAGCCGTAGGAGCATAGAGTGCAGGAGAGAAGGTGAAACCGATGACCTCCACCAAACTCAGGACCATTAACTTGTCACACATCTTTGTGGGGCCATAAAAATAACATAAGCCTAGATTCTGTTTCAAGCATTGTGAATAATCGTCGCCTGTCTGCAAAAATTGTTTCATTGGGTCTGGGCGAGATGACGGGGTTATCCCATAATGTCATCTCCCCAACTCACTCACTGGTTCATTCAACCCTCACCCACTCGAGCACTCGCAGACACACATACTTAAGTACTGAGTAACTCATGGTGCCGAGTTAGGAAGAGAATGTGGCAATGGCAGTGAATCAGCAGGAGCCCGTTGACTAGAGGGCCTGCATTCCTTTGTCAGGTGTGTTGCTTAGGGATTTGGACAACTCAGGTTGTGTGGGGTGGGTGGGTGAAGTGGGGGGAAGGAGGAATCATGAAAGAATCTACTGGTCACTAGTTTTTACTAAATGCAAGAATGGGTTTGCTAGCTTACAGTCCACCATGTGGTACATAGCAATTCCAAGAGCAACTCACAGGGAGCTCCCTGTGGCATAACCCCCCCCCCCCCCCCGCCCCCCCCCCCCAAGCATGACTGGAATATTGCTCATGGAAGTGCGCACTGCTGCCCTGGAAACCTTGGCTTGTCTGACTTCAACAAGCTCAGGGATCATATTGAGAAAAACCAGAGACAGGAATTTACAGATATTACAATGCGTCTTGTTCTCGTTGCCTGGAGCAAGCATGCCAAGGTAGATGTAGGGTTTATTTCTAGTTTTCCTTTGCCATTGCCAAGAGCCGCAGAGGGGGCAATCAAATGAAAATATTTGCTGAACTTGACAGCTGAGGTAAAACCTTCCCAAGGGTGATTGAACAGCATAATAATTTCCCAGAACAAGAATCTGGAGACATACGGAACTATTCCGTATCTGTAAGTTCCTAACAGAGAGAGAGACAAAAGATCCTTGTCAGTCTTTCCTCACAACGATGTGGAGATGCCGGCGTTGGACTGGGGTGAGCACAGTACGAAGTCTTACAACACCAGGTTAAAGTCCAACAGGTTTGTTTCGATGTCACTAGCTTTCGGAGCGCTGCTCCTTCCTCAGGTGAATTCACCTGAGTATTGTTGAGTATTGATGTACAATACTCAATATAAATTTGAGTATTGTTGTAGATTTTTCAAAGGTTCCAATTGTGTTCAAGGGTTGCTTTTGCTGTTAAACTCTGATTTCTCGAAAAGCCACGTTAAAATACTCGATGCATTTTAAACAGTGGCTGCTGCTAAATAAAATTTGTGCCATCTCACATGGATCACGACAGTTGGAAAGCTGCATTTCACATGCTATTCTTCACAAACATCCCCGCGGCCTCTGTTTACCTTCGACATGACTGCTTCAGATGATTCTCAAAAGATTATTGCCCATGAAATTAATAATGCCCCGCATTCTCCAGTTTTGGCAACAGGAGAAGAGTGAAGCCAGTTAAATGTATTTTTGTACATATCTCTATAGGGTTTTGTATAAAACCATGCATGGCATAAACCACAGCATATTCAGGAATGGTTGATTCAAACCATGAGGTTAGACAAACCCCCTTTTGTAAATAACCTTTCATTCAGTCAAAGCTGCACAACGCACTTTTAGTGGCAGCCAAAAATAGCACTGTAGACACCTAAAAGGTGTGCTGATAACAAGAACCATGACCAGAGATAAACATGTTGCATTGTATTTCCCACTTGCAAAGTGAGGTAAAGGCCAGCCACAGGGATGGTTCCGAGTGTCTCTGTAGACTTCTAATATCTAGAACATGGTAACACCGGCACAGTTAGTCCTGCCCTGTGTGTTATTCGAGTCATTAAATGGTTTCCAAGAAGGAGATAGATACATTTCTGATTTTTTAAAATGGTTTAAAAGGGATATGGGGAACAGGTAGGGAGGTGAGATCAGGAAGAGACCAGCCATGATCTGATTGAAAGATGGAGCAGGCTCGAAGGGCTGAATTGCCTCCTACTGCTCCTAATTCATATGTTCCTGTGTTAAGCAACCCCTGACCCACAGTAATGTGATTGACTCGAACTGCCCTCTGAAATGGTTTATCAAGATAGTCTCTTCAAAGGCAATTTGAACTGGGCAGTAAATGTTAACCTTGCCAACGACGCCACACCCCTTGAAAGAATATAAAGGAAAATAATAATCATGGCAGGGTTGGAGGGGTACGTGGAAGGCTGCTGCTCCACAACTGTTCTCCAAAGGTAAAGAAACCTGCCCATTTTATCACTGTTATGTTCAGGGATTCTATAAAGTGACGGCAGACATGATAGAAAAGGGCATTTATTATCCACCTATTCATTATCAGCTTTTGAATAGTGAAGGATTGCTACACAATAAAAGCATTTTGGCTGCTATCTCTGTAACTCTGTGACAGGGGGCCTGGTGAAGAAGAGACAGTGAAGGGAGGTCTCCTTTGACATGCTCAGATAGGTGTAGTCTTGCATGTAAGCATAGTTTCTGGTGTCGCCTAGCTTATCTGTATTGTGCAGCACTGCTTTTTCTACACTACAACTTCATTGGCTATGTTATGAAATGAAAATCACTTATTGTCAAAAGTAGGCTTCAAATGAAGTTACAGTGAAAAGCCCCTAGTCGCCACATTCCGGCGCCTGTTTGGGGAGGCTGGTACGGGAATTGAACCGTGCTGCTGGCCTGCCTTGGTCTGCGTTCAAAGCCAGCAATTTAGCCCTGTGCTAAACCAGGAAAACAAAGGCAGTTTTGAAGAAACCAGGAAAACAAAGGCAGTTTTGAAGAAACCAGGAAAACAAAGGCAGTTTTGAAGAAACCAGGAAAACAAAGGCAGTTTTGAAGAAACCAGGAAAACAAAGGCAGTTTTGAAGAAATTAGATTTGCATTGATAAACCTTTGAAATAAGATATAGTTTTGAGTGTTTTTAATTTAATGGGCGGGATTCTCTCAGCCCAGGCCGGGCCAGAAAATCGGGCGGGAATCGCGCAACGCCGCACGGAAGCCGGTCTGCCGATTTTCCGGAGAGTGGAGAATCGGCGCCATTGGCGCCGGCGCGGTCGGCGCAGCGGCGGTCGGGCCTCCGAGCGGCCGAAAAAAAAATCCGAGTCCCGCTGGCGCCATCCACGTGTGGTCTTACCCGGCGGGACCTCGGTGTGCATCCATCCGGGAGCGGCCTGGTGGGGGGGAGGGGGGTCCGACCCCGAGGGGGGGGGGCCTCCGCTGTGGCCTGGCCCACGATCGGGGCCTACCAATCGGCGGGCCGACCTCTCAGACTGGGGGGCTCTTTTGCTCCACGCCGGGCCCTGTAGCCCTATGCCATGTTACGTCAGGCCGGTGTGGAGAAGGGAGCCACCGCATGCGCGCAATCGCGCCAGTCGCACTGCGCATGCGCAGACCCGTGGCGCACATTTGACGCCGGTCTCGGCAGCTGGAGCGGCGTGGGTCACTCCAGTGCCATGCTGACCCCCTGTAGGGGTCAGAATCGCTGCTCCTGGGGGCATGTTGACGCCGTCATGAAACGCGACGCCGTCATGAAACGCGAGGGCGTTTACGACGACGTCAACACTTAGCCTCAGGATCAGAGAATCCCGCCCAATGTTTCTGTGCCTGGGAAGGTAAGACCTATAGTTAGCTTCATGCTGGACAGAGGTGTTTGTATGTATAGAGTTGGTGATATTCCAACTATGTTTCTATTGTGCTTAGAGAAGGCTACGACATGAAGAATAAATAGGCCAGCAAAGTTATGTGGACATTACTTAGCAACGGAGACCTTGTAAGGAAGTGAAGCGTTTAAGTATTAGTTCAGTTAATGTGATGGCAGTGGAGATAGGTATAGAGTGAGAAGGTAGATCTCATAGCTCTGCTAGAATTAGTTGATTTATAAGGCTAGTGAAAGAACATTTCTCTCAGCTTTGCTGGGAAAAAAACTGTACCATGGAGTAATGGTTAGGAAAATAAGTGCAGAGATCTGAAGAGCAACTAGTTATGGAAACAAGAGAAATTTAAGAAATGTTTCTGAGAAATCTGAGGTTTAAGGTACGAGAACAGAAAACTGTTCAGTAAAGACAGAGAGAGTGGAGAAGAAGGCCGAGTCACCAGAAAGATAACTGAAGTGATTTTCAGCTTTGCTAGATTTTACTACAGTCTGTGGTTTATGAGTTGAAATAGCTATGGAAATTGTTGGCTGGATCTCAGAGTTGGTGTAAAAGCAGTTAAGACAAAGGTGCAAAATTCTGGACTGAATTCGCTGTTTCTAGTGGAGTAGAAGCTTGGGTTAAAAGAGTCATTTGGAAAACCAGGATTGTACTTTAGAATGCAAACTGCTAATGGACAGCATTATTATGTGAGAAGATTTTAAAGTGTGTTTTTGGTAGTGGAGTTTGGAAACTCTCATGTGATCATTATCTGGGGGGATTCTGAGAAGCAATCCACAGACACTAACTTGGGTTCAGAATGGAGTGTGTGTATTTGACCACAGTCATATTGTGTGCTGAAAAGGAGCTTTGTGTTATTGAGACCAAGATGTACTTTGTAATCCATGTTAATCTTTAAAGCTCTGCGTATTCGTTAAGCTAAGGGGGGAGTCAAGGAGTATTGAATTAGAATCCAATTTTTCCATGTTTAATAAATGGTTTTTTTCTTCTTGTCGTAACTATTCAGTGGTCCTGTGACTCTGTTCCTCCATGTTTTCTAAAAAAAAAGTGACGGTTTCCATTCTGGGATCTTCCCATCTAGTTATATGGAATCGTAAGAGTCATAAAATATTTTGAGACATCCGGAGCGTGTAAAAAGCTTGATACAAATGCAAGCATTTCTTTCTGTTAGGACGTTTAGAAAGCCAAAAGGGAGTCCTGTCCTGATCACTTTGCTGCAAGTTTAATTGTACTAGCAAATAAATAGGGGCTGGTTTAGCACAGTGGGCTAAACAGTTGGCTTGCATTGCAGAACAGTGCCAACAGCGAGGGTTCAATTCCCATACCGGCCTCCCCAAACAGGTGCTGGAATTTGGCGACTAGGGGCTTTTCACAATAACTTCATCGAAGCCTACTTGTGACAATAAGCGATTATTATTATAAATAACCATATTGTGGAGAAAGGCAGAGAATTACAGCTTAAATGAAGCTACTATAAAGGAGCCAAATATTAATGCAAAAGTAAAAGAAGTTTGCAATCAAATTTTGTAAGTTAGCTTGATGTAACAATCTTCATGCAGCTGGTCTGAACAAAGGACTGGAGAAAAACTGCAACACAGAGAGACTTGGAGATACTTGTCCACGAAACACAGAAAGCTAGCCCACATGTGCAGCAGATAATCAGGAAAGCTAATGGAATCTTGGCCCTTATTTCAAGGGCTATGGAGTTTAAGCATTGGCAAGGTTTGCTGGACCTGGACAAGGTAATGGTGAGACCACATCTGGAGTACTGTGAGCATTTTAGTCCCCTTATTTAAGGAAATACATTACTTCATTGGAGGCGGTTCAGAGAAGGTTGAGTGGTATAATGCCTGGTATGCCTCCTGAGCAAAGGTTAAACAGGTTGGGACTCTAATCATTGGATTTTAGAAGAATGAGAGGTGATCTCATTGAAACATATCGGGGGCGGGATTCTCTCAGCCCAGGGCTGGGCCACCGCCAATCGCGCCACGCCGCCCTGACGCGGGACGTGATTCTCCGCAGAGTGGAGAATTGGCACCATTGGCGCCGGCGTGGTCGGCGTGGCGCTGTTCGGGGGCCGCTCTACGCGGCACCTCCGCCGATTCTCGGCCCAGGATGGGCCGAGCGGCCGTAACAAAAAACCGCCGGAGCCATCCACGTGTAGTCTTACCCGGGGGGACCTCGGCATGGAAGGGTCCGACCCCGAGGGGGGCCTCCGCTGTGTCCTGGCCCGCGATCGGGGCCCACTGATCGCCAGGCTGGCCTCTCGAGCTGGGGGCTTCCTTTCTTCCGCGCCGGCCCCTGTACCCCTACGCCATGTTGCATCGAGGCCGGCGCTGAGAACGGTGCCACTGCGCATGCGCACGTTGGCGCCGGTGCCACTGTACATGCGCGTGCTGGCGCCGGTGCCACTGCACGTGCGCGGACCCCTCGGTGCCCAGTTGATGCCGGGATCGGCAGCTGGAGCAGCGTGGGTCGCTCCAGTGCCAGACTTGCTGATCCTGAGGCCACGTTGACGCCGTCGGGAAACGCAACGGCGTTTACGACGGCGTCAACACTTAGCCTCAGGATCAGAGAATCCGCCCAGGATTCTTAAGGGGCTTGACAGAGTAAATGCTGAGAGGATATTTCCCCTCATGGGAGAGTCTCGGACCAGAGGGCATAGTCTCAGAATAAAGGGGTGCCAATGTAAGACTGAGATGAGAAAGAATTTCTTCTCTCAGAGTGTTGTGAGTCTTTGGGACACCTTGACACAGAAAGCTGTGGGGGCAGAGCCCTTGTGCATATTTAAGGCTGAGAAAGTTGTGTGGTAAACCGCTGTTGCACCTATATTAGGTGATGTATGGTAGGACCTGCACTACAGGTACAACGGTAGTCCCTGCCTGCTGGCTCTGCCCAGTAGGCAGAGTATAAACATGTGTGTCCTCCGTACAGCACCCATTTTGCCAGCTACTGTGGGAGGCCTCACATCTTAGAGCAATAAAGCTTCAGTTGTATTCAACTCTCGTCTTTGTGCAATTGATCGTGCATCAAGTTGGATTCTTGATCAGTGAGGGAATCAAGGGTTACAGGAAAAGTGCAAGAAAGTGGTCATGAGGAATGTCGGATCAGCCATGATCCTGTTGAATGGCAGAGCAGGCTTGAGGGGCCAAATGGTCTACTCCTGTTCCTATTTTTATGGTCTTATTGTCTAACTTGTTATGTGCCGATTTCAAATGAGTGAAGCCAGCACTGAGGGCGCAGTATACCAAAAACACGTGCCAATTTTCAGGCTATTGAGAGTTCACTGACGAACACAACTTACTCCACAAGCTCCAAATATGCACCACTTCACCCCTGTCCCAAACCCCTGCAAATCTACTTTTACAATGAATTCTGCCCCTTAGTATTAGTAAACTACAAGAGGTGGGATGCAAGTCTTCACACACATAATCCTGCATGGCCTCCATTTCCAGTCGTAGATGGGTTCTAGAGCTCCTGTCAGGCCTCTGCTGATGGTGCCACATGTTTGTAAAATAAATCCAGGGGAAGTAAGGGGAAGCACTTTGATGCTTAATTCTGAGCTGTCGCTGTCAGTCGTGGTTTCCCATTGCCTTCCAGTCTCAGTGGCAGAGCGAGGAGGCAGGTCCCAAATCCACCTCAGCCGGAATGGGATTCAAACCTGGGCTTTTGGCCCTACGCTGGGCCACATGGCTGGCCATCTAGCCCATTGAGCTGACTACACTTTAATTGCTACGAACAGTCAAAGCAGTTAACTGAGTACAGTTCTTACAGATTGTGACGTTTCCTGTTCGAGCTGCATTGATGGCGGTGTCAAGCAGGGCATCAGAGGTATAGGGAAACCAATTACCATACCAACTGATATTTTGTATTGTTTTCTTTAGACAAATATAAGAATGTTTGATAATCAAGCAACTTATACCAGATGTTTGATACAGAATTTATATATGCTTTATTGAAACTTCTCTTTTGAAAATGTATTGAGATATTACACGTTTAGTATTTCTGCCACCACAAAACCACTTCTAAAAATAATTATCAAGAAACACGAGAGGCACAGCCATGTGATTCTTGAGTGTATGCATGCATTTAGCCACAGTCCACACCAACATAGTCCACTGTCGCACATTTACTAACACCTCATTTGGATGAGAAACATTGAAAAGTCTAACTGTGATCTTGGGCGGGATTCGCCGACCCTCCGCCGGGTCAGAGAATCGCCGGGGGCTGGCGTGAATCCCGCCCACACCATGTCCCGAAGTCTCCGCCACCAGAGATTCGGCGGGGGCGGGAATCGCGCCGCGCCGGTCTGCGGGGGCGGGAATCGCGCCGTGCCAACTCTGCGGCCCGCGATGGACCGAAGTCCCGCTGCCGGAATGCCTGTCCCGCCAGCGTGGATTAAACCACCTTTTGAACGGCGGGACAAGGTGGCGCGGGCGGGCTCCGGGGTCCTCGGGGAGGGCACGGGGCGACCTGGCCCCTTGGGGTGCCCCCACGGTGGCCTGGCCCGCGATCGGGGCCAACCGATCCGCGGGTGGGCCTGTGCCGTGGGGGCACTCTTTTTTTTCCGCCTTCGCTATGGTCTTCACTATGGCGGAGGCAGAAGAGACCCCCTCCCCTGCGCATGCGCGGGGATGACATTAGCAGTCATTGACACTCCCGCGCATGCGTGGACCCGCGTCGCCCGGCGAAGACCTTTCGGCCCCGGTTGGCGTGGCGCCAAAGGCCTTTCCCGCCAGCTGGTGGAGCGGAAACCACTCCGACGCGGGCCTAGCCCCTCAAGGTGAGGGTTTGGCCCCTAAAGGTGCGGAGACTTCTGCACCTTTAGGGCAGCCCGATGCCGGAGTGGTTCATGTCACTCCATCACGCCAGGACCCCCCGCACCACCGGGTAGGGGAGAATCCCGCCCCTTGCATGTGAACACATAAAAATCACACATACAGAAACGTAAGGATTTACTTTCTTTTAAAAAAAAGCTAAGTCAGGACTCGAGAAGGGCCCGATGACAGTGAGGCTAAATCAATATAGTTTTCAGGGGCTGCATGTGGTTAGCATTTCTGCTTCCTGGTGTGGAGGACCCGGGTTCGAATCCTGGCCCTGGGTCACTGTCCGTTTGAAGCTTGCACGTTTTCCCTGTGTCTCCGTGGGTCTTACCCCCACAACCTCAATAAGATGTGGAGGCTAGGTGAATTGGCCATGCTAAATTGCTCCTTAATTGGAAAAGAAGAATTGGGTGTTCTAAATATATATTAAAACACATAATAAATATATTTTTCACAATTCCTCCATTGTTTACTGATATGGTTGCGGATTGTTCAAAGTCTAAGAGAGGACATAACTTGGAGCTTCTTGACACTGCCTGAAATGTCTTCTGATGTCATGGCTCTGCAGGCTCCAGTTTCTGCTGAACTTAGTAAGAAACTGGAATCTCTGGACACTTTTATTCAAGTGAGGAGTGTAACATTGGTTTCATTTGTGGAGTAGCATGAATAGAAGGCTATGGTTTTGCTGTGCAATTTGCAACTTGCCGTATCTCATGTGCTGAGCATAAAAGAGATTTGTTGCTGATACCTCTGACCAGTGAAATAAAGATGTACTTTCTGTTATATGCTGAGATACTGAGAGATAGTGGTGCATTTTGTGTATTCCCACGATTATAGTCTGAGTTCAGACAGGAAGGGCAAGTGTTGATTAAAGGCTGAATACTGAATATCTAGAAATAGATTTGAACTCACTTGTAAATCCAACACTTTTTCATCAGTTCATACATTTCATCTGGACACTCAGCTGGACGTTCCAATCGACCTCCTTGCTCAATAAAACTAACAACTTCTGGGCCTTTCATTTTCTGTAAAGTAAAACAGATTCTCTTCTATTACTTGCAGGACTGACTAAAAATTGTCAGTCAGGTAACTGATGTGTTTGTGCAGCCGGGAGATTAATGGTGCATTCTAGATTATTTTCAGACTAATTAGTCTTGTCGGTCATTTACCCCCCGCCCTCACCCCCGCTACATTACAACAGGAACTATATTTCACTGTACTGGCTGTAGAGTGCTTTGAAACATCTGATAAGACCATAAGAGATAGGTTGAATGGCCTATTCCTGTTCCTATCAAGCCTAATCTGCCACTTAATAAGATGTTGGCTGATCCAACACTAAACCCACTTTACTGCTTTACCTCCGTAACCCTTAATTCCCCAACTAGAACCATAGAATCCCTACAGTGCAGAAGGAGGCCATTCAGCCGATCAAGTCTGCACTGACTCTCAGAAAGAGCACCCTACCTAGGCCCAGGGCCCCCACCCTAACCCTGTAACCCCACCTAACCTTTGGACACTAAGCGGCAATTTGGAATGGCCAATCCACCTAACCTGCACACCTTTGGACTGTGGGAGGAAACCAGAGCACCCGGAGGAAACCCGGATTAAAAAACTATCGATCGCAGCCCTGAAAAATGTTCAAGGACTTGATCGTGAAAGGTGCTGTCACAATATATAATTAATGTAAACAGACATCCACATAATTGCTTCCCACAGATATCTATCACTTGCTCAGCGGGCACTGACAGGCTGCTGTAACCTACATAACCCACAGCCCAGTAAAAGCAACTGCTCCCAGGACAGGAAGAACAAAGATTTAGAGGGATATGTGATGACATCACCAGACTACGATCTCAGTATCATAGATTATCATAGAATTTACAGTGCAGAAGGAGGCCATTCGGCCCATCGAGTCTGCACCAGCTCTTGGAAAGAGCACCCTACCCAAGGTTAACACCTCCACCCTATCCCCATCACCCAATAACCCCACCCAACACTAAGGGCAATTTTGGACACTAAGGGCAATTTATCATGGCCAATCCACCTAACCTGCACATCTTTGGACTGTGGGAGGAAACCGGAGCACCCGGAGGAAACCCACGCACACACGGGGAGGATGTGCAGACTCCGCACAGACAGTGACCCAAGCCGGAATCGAACCTGGGACCCTGGAGCTGTGAAGCAATTGTGCTACCCACAATGCTACCGTGCTGCCCTAATGAGTATCCTAAGGAGATTTCTAGCATCCCAGAATTAACATTAGATAATCATTTTCTAGTTATGCCTTTGAAGATAAATCCTGTTCAGTTTGTCCGAACTGTATTAATCTTGAAAAGTCCTTCATGGGAAAGGCATTAAACTACTCTGAAGAGTAGATTTAAACATGATCTAAGGTGAAGTAGAAGTAAGTGGCTATGATCACTGCCGCCCACAATAGCACAGAAACATGACAGGAGCTTACCTTATATGGTTTTTGCCCATAGGTCAACGCTTCCCACATAGTAATACCAAAGCTCCAGACATCAGCCTTGCTAGAAAACTTCCGGAAGTTTATACACTCTGGTGCGTACCACTTGACTGGCCATTTCCCAGCAGTTCGAGCCTGAGACCAAGCAAGAGTAAAATTTTCACAAGAGTCACAGAGTCATAGAGGTTTACAGCATGAAAACAGGCCTTAGGCCCAACTTGTCCATGCCGCCCAGCTTTTTACCACTAAGCCAGTCCTAATTGCCCGAATTTGGCCCATATCCCTCTAAACCCATCTTTCCCATATAACTGTCTAAATGCTTTTTAAAAGACCAAATTGTATCCTCCTCTACTACTGTCTCTGGCAGCTCGTTTCAGACACTCGCCACCCTCTGTGTGAAAAAAGTGCCCCTCTGGACCCTTTTGTATCTCTGTCCCCTCACCTTAAACCTATGCCCTTTAGTTTTAGACTCCCCTACCTTTGGGAAAAGATGTTGACTATCTACCTTATCTATGCCCCCCCTATGGGGCAGCACGGCGGTGCAGTGGTTAGCACTGCCACCTTGCGGCGCCGAGGTCTCAGGTTCGATCCCGACTCTGGGTCACTGTCCGTGAGGAATTTGCACATTCTCCCCGTACTTGCATGGGTTTTGCCCCCACAACCCAAAGATGTGCAGGCTAGGTGGATTGGCCACCCTAAAATTGCCCCTTAATTGGAAAAAAATAATTGGGTACTCTAAATTTCGAAAAAAAATCTGTGCCCCCCATTATTTTATAGACCTCTATAAGTTCACCCCTAAGCAAACCACCAAGTCCCGGTAGCATCCTAGTAAATCTTTTCTGCACTCTTTCTACTAAAAACTATTTAACAAATGCTCCCTCTATAACTCAATAATTTCAGTATATTGCGTGATGCTGTGAGTTACATAAGCCTAAAATGTTCCAGCTTCAATTAGGGTTACACGTTGATGAATAAGGGGGTGCAATTTGGATGTGATGCCTACCATTGACTTTTCATCTGAACTTCTCTTGCCCTACTGTTTCCCTGCTTCTCACATATAGATGGTGCTTGGGCAGTGCATATTTCCCTCCCATGCTCAACCAAAATGCTGCAAATACTGGAAATTCAAAATAAGAGTAAAATATATTGGAAACACTCAGTAATTCTGTCAGCATCTGTGGAGAGTGTAACAGAAATAGCAGAACAAAAATCTGATGAAAGGTCATGGACGTAAAACATTGGGCTGAATTTTACCTAGAGAGCCAAGGCCCCATCACCAGAGCGGGCAGTGCAAGGGAACGATATAGAGGATCATCAGCACCACCACAAGCAGTAACCAATGATGAGGCTTCAGCTGCATGGAGATTGGTTAAGTGGGGGTCTGGGGATACTGGGGAATGCAGGCAGGCACTGGTGTTGGGGGGGGGGGGGGGTCTCAGTGACTAGCGGCACCATTGACACAGGGGCAGCTAATGGGGGGTGGGGGGGGGGAAACCCTTGAGGTTCATGAAGTGCCCAAAAGGAGCATTTAAACAACCAATGGCCAAGGAACTATACCCCGACAGGGAGCAGGATTCTCCGTCACCAGTCCAGCTCGCTCCCGCTGCCAGCGAGGGTGGGAAATTTGGGGCTCAGCCAAATCTCCATTCACTGCAGCGGGCCGGAGAATCCTGTCGCCGTGAACCAAGGGAGAATCAAAGTTAAGATCATTTTTTTAAATCCCTTCACGGGATGTGGGCATCGCTGGCCAAGTCAGCATATCTTGTCCATACCTAATTACCCTTGAGATGGGTGCTGGCGTGCCCAATTCCTGAGGTACTGCAATCCATGCGGTGTAGGTACACCCACAAAAAGCTTTGAGAGAGGAGTGGAGAAAATTGGTCTAAAAGCTTTCTGTCAACTCGTCTTTATCTTGAGATAATTGCACACAGAAAGGAAGTTCTGTAACTTTTGATCAACCAGATAAAATCGTCCTGAGCTAATAAGATACAATATACAGAATACAGAATTTTATTTTTGTGCATGTTCACACATTAGGGTCCAGTGTGCGGCCTAGCTAGCAACCATGCTACATTGTGCCGTGTGACCTTTTCTGAGTTAAATTCAGCAGAATACTATCTGATTATTCAGCTCCAAATACTCTGAATATTTTAACTGGATTATCATGAAGTTTACCTTGTAGTAGCTATCGTCAGCACCAATTGCTTTGGACAACCCAAAATCACTGATCTTGGCATAATGCTGATTGACCAGCAGAACATTCCTGGCAGCAAGATCCCTGTGCACAAAGTGATTTTCCTCCAGGTACTTCATTCCGATAGAAACTTGGTGGAGTAATTCAACAACGTTTTCTATGGTTAACTGATCTCTGGCGAGAAAATGTGTCAGGAAAGATTGATTTTTGGATAATTTGCTCGCGATATTTTCCGGCAATAATAGATACTCGAAACGTACCTGAGACTAAATGCTATTTACTTCTTTTTATCCAATAGTGATACTAAATTGAGAATAGATCTATACACAAAAATGAACATCTTTTGTAAAGTCATGAAAAGACATGAGCAAAATAAAGACATCTATCTAATATTTGCAGAAATGTGCGATTGATCTTTTATTACAAAACGCTGCTCTTCAAAGAAAATTAACCTTGCCAATGGGCAGCACTGTGGATAGCGCAATTGCTTCACAGCTCCAGCGTCCCAGGTTCGATTCCGGCTTGGGTCACTGTCTGTGCGGAGTCTGCACATCCTCCCCGTGTGTGCGTGGGTTTCCTCCGGGTGCTCCGGTTTCCTCCCACAGTCCAAAGATGTGCAGGTTAGGTGGATTGGCCATGATAAATTGCCCTTAGTGTCCAAAATTGCCCTTAGTGTTGGGTGGGGTTACTGGGTTATGGGGATAGGGTGGAGGTGTTGACCTTAGGTAGGGTGCTCTTTCCAAGAGCCGGTGCAGACTCGATGGGCTGAATGGCCTCCTTCTGCACTGTAAATTCTATGATAATCTATGAATGATTGTGATGTCTATGTTAATCTGTGTATTGACACAATGTGGCAATCTGATGGGTTGGCGTAACATTGGAAACTTCCATTTTGTTGTGCAACATTACCACATGAACCTGGTTAGAGCAATATGGAGATGTTAGTATATTATACTTTATATGTTTTCAGGAAAAAAACAATAAAATGACAGCACCCAAAAAATATTTGAACCAGCTTCAAGCTGCACAAGTTGTTTGAAAAATATTTTTTTAAAAACGAGATGTGTAATTCGTGAAAGAAAACGGCAAGCCTGTTGTTGTACACATAATTTGTGGTTTGATTTTCAGTAAACCACTGAAACTGACTCATTTGTTAGTTTTACTACGTGTTGAAAGTTGGTTTACTGATCAGTGAAAATCATACGTTCAACTTTGATGTAAGATGCAAATACTACTCAGAAACACTCATATCTCTGTAATGGGCCTTTCCAAAATATGTGGTCATCCTCCAATACAGAAAAATATTGGTCAACTAATGCTGGTATATGGGACAAGGTTGAGACTGATTATAAATGACTGCTTCCATTACATAAAAGTATACTGTGGAAGCTTCACATTTTTAAGCATAATTTACTTAAAGCTGTAAGTTCTTGAAACTGAACTTCCTCCAAAAAGGTTTAATGGCTGACTGCTCACAATTCAGTCTCTTCTCCACATCAGGAGGCTAAAAGCAGATTGGATGACCGCCTTGGAAACTCTGCAGTATTCCGCGTAGTTGTTCTTCCTAGGGAGCTCAGCTCATTTTAGACAAACATACAGAGATATATGGACCCAATTGGCCAGAGTATTAACTCCTGATGACAAGTCTTGCCCCCGCCTCCCCCAGTCTCAAGGGCGAGCTTGCTCATCTGGTAAACACCAAGTGTGTTGAGAAATGAGAAGATTTATGTCTGCTAAACCTATCCTTACGGTACAACTTGGATGAGGATTTACTCTTGCCAGTCTTATTTATCTGTGCTCTCAGTTCTTAGGTAACTGGGATGTGCTGCAATGAGGAGGGTGCATACTGAACACTAGGAATATGCTATTTGCTCATATGCTTACTTTTTGGAAGACAGAAATTTGTTGAGTGGACCTCCGGAAGCCATCTCCATCACCAGCATCAGATGCTCTGCTTGACACACTCCGATCATTCGCACTATGTAGGGATTGTCCAGTTTCTGCATAAATTCTGCTTCTTTCATTAATTCGTCCTTTAATGATTTTTCATTATCATTTTTCAGTACTTTGATAGCAACATCAATCTGTTTCCTGGATAAGAAATAAGGACACTAACGTGAAGTTGTTTTATCTCACAGTAATGTATATGTATATAAAATTCACATTCTTTTATTGTGTCAGGCAGTCCCATCTGATTTTTTGAAAACTTCTAACTGTATTAGAACCACGGAATTCCTACAGCGCAGAAGGAGGCCATTCGGCCATCGGGTCTGCACCGACCCTCTGAAAGAACCCCCTACCCAGACCAACTCCCCTACAACCCAACCTACACATCTTTGGACACTAGGGGGCAATTTAGCATGGACAGTCCATCTACCCTGCACATCTTTGGACTGTGGGAGGAAACTGGAATACCTGGGAGAAAGTGCAAAATCCACACAGACAGTCAGCCAAGACTGGAATTGAACCAGGGTCCCTGGTGCTGTGAGAGAGCAGTGCTAACCACTGTGCCACCGGGCCGCCTTGTATTGACTTTCACAATTTGGCTGTCCTAATAAGATTGCTGTTTCATTTTCTATTGGTCAACCGTATTTCTATCATGTTCAAATATCATTCCACTTTCACATTTCTCTTCCCATAATTTACTTCAAGTCTACTCTGATCTGCTGCTCTGTTGTTTAGTATACGGTCTTTCACCTCTTTGATAATTTATTTTTCTGCTGAGTGCTCCCATCTGTCTTGAAGGCCATGCTGTCAATGGCCACACTCACAGGGGTACTTTGTGTACATAATGATATTATGAAATGTGATAAATCTGCATTTGAGCTACTTACTTTCTCATCCTGTACACCCCTTTCTTCACACATCCAAAGTTGCCAGATCCTAGCTCCACTTCATCTATTAGCAGGCATTCGCGCTTCAGATACAATGTCTTGTCCTTTAACTCTTCAGGGTCACTGTAGGGGCTCACATATGATTCTGCATCCATGGGAAGAATTCGACGTCCTGCACATGAAGAGTTTCCAGATTAATTAAATACATGAACAGTCACTTGGTAGTACAGCACTTGACTATTGCTGAAAAGAGAGACATGGGGCGTGTTAGACGGTTTAGTTGCTATGATATGAAGAGTCTAAAGTTCTGTTCCTTTTTCACAAACACACATTTATTTCATTCCAACAGCCTTTGCACAAAACTCTAACTATACATCACCTGACAGAGGCCACCTGAAGCCCCTTTACATATCAGTGTCAATTAATGGATACTTAACATAAATGAGACAACTAATTGCAATGTCTCTTAACCCATTACTTAACAGGGCGTGATGTAACAGAAATGAAACAGAGTCCTGTGTCGAGCATTGGTAGCACCGAGAAAGACCCTACTATCTAATGGTTTCAGGGCCTCAGCGGAGAATGACCCGCCAAGGTCACACTTGTTCACTTGTTTCCTGGACTGAGGAGCTCAGTGCAAGAGAGATTTGGGCATCATTTTTAAATGGCGCCCTGATCTCGAGACGTCCCCAACCAATCCCTCGAACCCCCAATGCCCCAACTCACCTATAAGGGGGTCATCGAGCCCCCCATACCCCCCATACTTTCAATAATGAAAGGGCACCCCAGGCCTTATCCCCAGCATGGGCAAAATGGCCACCCAGTCCCTGCCAGTGCCACAAGGGGACCCTGAAATTTCAGGTTAGCACCCAGGTGGCACTGCCAGCGGCCCAGGTGGCACTGCCAGCATGCCCAGGTGGCAGTGTGTCTAATTGGCATTGGGCCCTGCCCAGGTGACCCTGATCCCTTGGGAGACCCCCCGTGCCAGTAGACTTGATCCCCATTTGTGGAAACCAGTACTTACCTGTGCTCGGCTGGAGTCTCCAAGGCAAAGGGATTTGATCCCACTGCCTTGGGTAGATCAGGCAAATGCATATTAAAGTGAGACTCGCAGCTCACTTCAATGTGCAGATTTGCCAAATACGGATTGTGACATCTTGCGAAATCCTATCAGACGTTGAAGACGTGGCAAACCGGGTAAATCCCAGGAGAGGCCTATTCGGGCACGACACGGTTGAAGACAGGTAGGAAAGCAAGTGGTGAGAAGGATAGAAAGAGTCTGTAAAGGGATAGAGGTCAGTTCAGTGAGTGGGCAAAAAGATTGCAGATGGAATTTAATGTTAGAAATAGAAACATCGGAAATAGAAGCTGGAGGAGGCCATTCAGCCCTTCGAGTCGCTCCGCCATTCATTATGATCGTGGCTGATCATCCAGTTCAATACCCTGCTCCCGCCTTACCCCCATACCCCTTGATCCCTTTAGCCCCAAGAGCTATATCTAATTCCTTCTTGAAATTACAATGTTTTGGCCTCAGCTACTTTCTGTGGTAGCAGATTTCACAGATTCACCACTCTCTGCGTGAAGAAATTATCCTCAAACTATGACCCCTGGGGCGTGATTCTCTGACCCTCTGCCGGGTCGGAGAATTGCCGGGGGTGGCGCGAATCCCGCCCCGCCACCCCGACGCCGGCTGTCATATTCTCTGGCGCCGTTTTTCGGGCAGGGGCAGGACTCATGGCACGCCGGTCAGGAGCCTTTGGCAGAGGCCCCCCCGGCAATTCTCCAGGCCCCGATGGCCGAGTGGCCATCCGTTTTTGGCCAGTCCCGCCGGCGTGGGTTACTTTTGGTCCCACACAGTGGGACCTGGCAAGTAAGTCGACGGGGGCGGTCCTCGGGGGGGCGAAGGGGGATCTGACCCCGGGGGGGGGGGCCTCAACGGTGGCCTGGCCTGTGATCGGGGCCCACCGATCTGCGGGCAGGCCTGTTCCGTGGTGGCACTTCCGAGCTGGCCCCTGTAGGCCTCCGCCATGGCCGGCGCGGAGAAGAGAAACCCCCACACATGCGGCAAAATATGTTGGGCGGTCTGTGCATGCGCGGGACCACGCCGGCGGTTCCGCGCATGCGCGAGATCATGCCGTCCCTTCGGCGCCGGCTGGAACGGCTCCAACCCCTCCGGTGTCCACCTAGTCCCCGAGACATGTGAGAATTCCTCACCTTGGGGCCCGTTGACGCCGGAGTCGTTGCCGCCGGTTTTCCCGCCGACGTGGGGACTTAGTCCACGGAAGGAAGAATCCCGGCCCTAGTTCTGGATGACCCCACCATTGGGAACATTCCTTTTGAATCTACCCTGTCTAATCCTGTTATAATTTTGTAAGTTTCTATGACATTCCCTCTCACTCTTCTAAACTCCAATGATTATAATCCTAACTGATTTAGTCTCCCCTCATATGACAGTCCCGCTATCCCAGAAATCAGCCTGGTAAACCTTCGTGGCACTCCTTAACAAAAACATCCTTCCTCAGATAAGGGGCAAAATTCTCCGGAAACGGCGCAATGTCGGTCGACTGGTGCCCAAAACGGCGCAAATCAGTCGGGCATCGCGCCGCCCCAAAGGTGCGGAACGCTCCGCATCTTTGGGGGCCGAGCCCCAACCTCAAGGGGCTAGGTCGGCGCCGGATGAATTTCCGCCCCGCCAGCTGGCAGAAAAGGCCTTTGGTGCCCCGCCAGCTGGCGCGGAAATAACATCTCCGGGCGGCGGATGCACGGGAGTGTTAGCGGCCGCTGACGGCATTCCCGCGCATGTGCTTTGGAGGGAATCTCTTCTGCCTCCGCCATGGTGGAGACCGTGGCGAAGGCGGAAGGAAAAGAGTGCCCCCACGGCACAGGGCCGCCCGCGGATCGGTGGGCCCCGATCGCGGGCCAGGCCACGGTGGGGGCACCCCCCGGGGCCAGATCACCCCGCGCCCCCCCACCCAGGACCCTGGAGCCCACCCGCGCCGCCTTGTCCCGCCGGTAAGGTAGGTGGTTTAATCTACGCCGGCGGGACAGGCATTTTAGCGGCGGGACTTCGGCCCATCCGGGCCGGACAATCGCCGGGGGGGGCCCCGCCAACTGGCGCGGCGCAATTCCCGCACCCACCGAATATCCGGTGCCGGAGAATTCGGCAACCAGCGGGGGCGGGATTCACGCCAGCCCTCGGCGATTCTCCGACCCGGCGGGGGGTCAAAGAATCTCGCCCCAGGGCACCAAAGCTGAACACAATACTCCAGGTGTGGCCTCACCAATGCCCTATTCAATTGCAGGAAAGCATCTCTAGTTCTCTACTCAAATCCTCTCGCTATGAAGGCCAACAAAGCATTTTCCTTCTTTACTGCCTGCTATACCT
Source organism: Scyliorhinus torazame (assembly GCF_047496885.1). NCBI lineage: Eukaryota > Metazoa > Chordata > Chondrichthyes > Carcharhiniformes > Scyliorhinidae > Scyliorhinus > Scyliorhinus torazame. The sequence goes on from NC_092724.1 coordinate 36,293,753, forward strand.
GCGTGCTTACCTTCAGCAACTGATGCACTAGGACATCAAGGTCTGGCTGAGTATCCACCTCTCTCAATTTACACCCATTCAAATAATAATCCGCCTTCCTATTTTTGCTACCGAAGCGGATAACCTCACATTTATCCACATTGTACTGCATCTGCCATGCATGTGTCCACTCACTCAGCCTGTCCAAATCCCGCTGAAGCATCTCTGCATCCTCCTCACAGCTCAACCTCCCACCCAACTTTGTATCATCTGCAAATTTGGAGATAATACATTTAGTTCCCTCGTCCAAATCATTAATATATAATGTGAACAATTCAGGTCCTAGCACAGATCCCTGTGGTACCTCACTAGTCACGGCCTGCCAATCAGAGAAAGACCCATTTGTTCCAACTTTTTGCTTCCTGTCTGCTAACCAGCTTTCTAACCCTCTCAAGACACTACCCATAATACCATGCGCTTTAACTTTACATATTAATCTGCTGTGTGAGACCTTGTCGAAAGCCTTCTGAAAGTCTAAATAAACCACATCCACCGGTTCTCCCTGGTCAGCTCTACTAGTTACGTCTTCAAAGAATTCCAGTAGATTTGTCAAGCATGGTTTTCCTTTTATAAATCCATGCTGACTTTGTCTGATTACACCACTGCTTTCCAAATGCTGTGTTATGAAATCCTTGCCAATTGACACCAGCAATTTCCCTACTACTGACGTTAGGCTCACTGCTTTATAGTTCCTTGTTTTCTCTCTACCTCCCTTTTTGAATAGTGGAGTTACATTTGCTACCCACCAATCTGTAAGAACCATTTCAGAGTCCAAAGAATTTCGGAAAATGACCACCAATGGATCTACTATTTTAAGGGCCACTTCCTTAAGTACTCTGGGATGAAGATAGGCCCTTGAGATTTGTCCATCTTCAAATTCATTAATTTCCCCAAAACCATTTCTTTACTAATACTAATTTCCTTCAGCTCCTCACTAAAACTGGTGCTTCTCAGAACTTCCGATACATTATTCATGTCTTCCTTTTTCAAGACAGAAGCAAAGTACCAATTTAGTTCCTCAGCCATTTCTTTGTTCCCTGTTATGAATTCCCCCGTTTCTGACTGTAAGGCCTACATTAGTTTTTATTAATCTTTTTCTCATAATATACATATCTGAAATTTTACAGTTCGTTTTTATGTTCCTCGCTAGTTTATTTTCAAATTGTATTTTCCCCTTCTCAATCAATCTCTTGGTCTGCCTATGCTGAATTTTAAACTGTTCCCCATCCTCAGGTCTATTGCTTTCTCTTGCTAATTAGTGAGGTTGTCCACTTTGGCAGGAAGAATAGAAAAACAGTTCTGTATTACTTAAATATGGCAAGATTGAAGAAGATTTACTCCGGGATGAAATAGTTGTCTTATGAGACAACGTTGAGCAGGTTGGGCTTACCTTCATTGACGTTTCGAAGAATGTAAGGTGATCTTATTGAAGTAGTAAAACTCTGGGGGGGCTTGACAGGGTAGATGCTAAGAGGATGGGAGAATTTGTAACCGGAAGACAGTTTAAAATAAGGGGCTGGATTCTCCATTCCCCGACGCTCAAATCGCATTCGGCGACGGGACGGAGAATCTGTTTTGCCATACGAAATCGGGAGCGGCGGCGGTTCTTCAATTCTCCGCCACCACCCAAAAAATCGGCACACTCGTGGAGTACGTCGCGCTGAGTATCCACCGCCTCAGGCCATTGCCTGAGACCCGCCCCATGATGCTCCGTCCCCCAACTGGCCAGATTCCCGGCAGCGTGGACCTCTCATAGTCCCAACGTCCATGATCCTCGCTTATGGCTGCAGACTCAGTCTGGGGCCGCCACAGTCGGGGGAGGGCCGATCGGCTGGCGGGGGGAGGCTTCATTCGGGGCTGGGGGCAATGTGTGCGGGTGGTCCGGGGCGCGTGAGCGGCCGATGCGGGGCACTATTTTGCCGGTCCAGGTCTGCGGGCTGAGTCCACCATGGAGCACGGCGTGGGCGCAGGAGGCCGACGCTGTGCGCATGCGCGGCCTCTGATCCGGAAGTGCGGGGGGCCGTATCGGCAGCTAGAGGTGCGAGGTCTACGACGGCTGCCTGCTAGCCCCCAGCAAAATAGGGAATCTGTGGCCTTTTGTCGGCAGTTTTCCTGGTGTAAAAGACCACAGTTTTCCCGACGATGTGGGGACTTAATCCCAAAATGGAGAATCCAGCCCAAGGGGTGTCCCATTTAAGATGGAGTTGAGGAGGAACCTCTTCTCTCAAAGGACATTAGTCTTTGGAAATTTCTTCCTCAGAGAGAAGTGGAGGCAGGGTCTTTTTTCAAAGGCTGTTTGACAAATAGGTTTACAAAGGAATGAAGGGTTGCAGAGGGCAGGCAGAAGAGTGGGGTAAAAACCACAAGCAGATCAGCCATGATCTTTTAGAATTGTAGAACAGGCTCGATGGGCTGAATGGCCTACGCCTGACCCTATTAATTTGATCTTGCCCCAAAGACCGCCTGCAAGTGTTGGCAAACACTTACGGACTTCTGAAAGACAATGTCAGATACCAAACTGAAAGAAACGATTGTTCCCTTTTTTCATGTATTTATAGATAGCAATTTTGAGAAAATTCTGAAAGCCAATGGCTAAGAGACAGAAAACTGATGAATCTTGAGTCTCCAGCTTGAAAATCATTGCCTTCCACCTACAAGATAAAGAAAGCATTCTGGGGCCAGATCCAAACTTAAGTCTCTGAGGCGAAAGATCAACGAGCTAATACCTCATATGTATAACTCACAGTTTTATAGAATCTACAGTACAGAAGGAGGCCATTCGGTTCATCGAGTCTGCACCGCCCCTTGGAAAGAGCAGCCCACCCAAGCCCACGCCTCCACCCTATCCCCATAACCCAACCTAACCTTTTTGGACACTAACGGCAATTTAGCATGGCCAATCCACCTAACCTGCACATCTTTGGACTGTGGGAGGAAACCGGAGCACCCGGAGAAAACCCATGCAGGCAAGGGGAGAACATGCAGACTCCGCACAGACAGTGACCCAAGCCGGGAATCAAACCTGGGACCCTGGAGCTGTGAAGCAACAGTGCGAACCACTGTGCTACCTTGTCGTTCAACTTTCCCAGATTTCTTTATATTGATCAGTTTTCTAGGAAAGCTTCTGGACAGGCTCAAGGAAAGGTTTTCTTTCTAGATTTAAATTTCATTTCACTTTGCTAGTTTCTGCAGGCATTCTTCCTCTTTCATCTGGTTACTAATTAAGTGTTGGTTGAGTGCAAAATTGGACTCAGTTCTGCTGTAGACTGTAGTTAGCTAGCATACTCTAGTTTTGATCCGAACAGACCATGAACCATTCCCCAGCGAAATAAGAACCAACAGAACAATAAGAGGAACCATGGGAAGATAATTGGTAAAAAAAATTGATGTGTAAAAAATGTGATGAAATGTATCAGCATCTTGCCACGCCATTTCATCCTTAATTGTTTCCATATCCATTATGGTTACTAATTAATCCTGGTAAAAATGTGCACAGAGGCACAAGTCATTTACCACCAAATACTGAAAGCTCATTGCTTGGCAAAGTTTTCTAAGACTACTCATGCTAAAAGGCACCAATGCAGGTAAAGTCATCATAGTCCCAGATGACCATAGGCTGCTTTTCCCCTTTGAGGTGGAGAGCTGACTGGTGGTGATTTAACCTGAGGATCACCGCACCTCAGGCGAGGGTCAAGGTTGCGAAGGCAGGGCCTTCATGAATAACCTGAGCTGGTTCGGGAATTGAACCCGCGCTGTTGGCCTTGCCCTGCATCACAAACCAGCTGTCCAGCCAACAGAGCTAGACCCATCATCCATCCTTTCATTGCTCATGTCCTGGGTGTGACCACAAACAGCACTATCAAAAATTTGCCAACCTGTCATTTAATTTCATAATCTAGTTTAACACTCTGCTACTACAAACTCACCTCCTATTGGTTCTGGTGTATATCCATCAGGATTGCAGGCAAGACTGATAGCACTTAGTCTCTGAAAATCAAAGACTGATATTATCAACAAGTTTAACCAACAATATACAAACAATATAGGCAAAGCTTAGTGCTTACACATTGGTTATTCCCACATAATTTATTTTCCAGTGAAGGACACAAAGGTATCAATACTACTTATGAAGGGCTAGGAGAACTCCTGTGGCCTTTTGCACAGGTTGTCTGGTGTACAGATTACCTATGAAGAGCTCCTTTCAGAGAATCAACAATCATGCAATGAGTCATCAGGTCTGCCGAGTTTTATGATTTCAAAACACAGTAAAGCTAAACATGGAACTATAATATAAAAGATATACTTACATTGGGAGGAAGTGAAGGTGGTCTTGCTGGTTCTGTGAAATAACAAGGAATTGAAATGAATAAATCTGACTTCTGATGTCGTATGTGTAATTCTAAGGCTGTATAAGGTTCTGGTCAGATCCCATTTGGAGTATTGTGAGCAGTTTGGGCCCCATATCTAAGGAAGGGTATGCAGACCTTGTAAAAGGTGCAGAGGAGGTTCACAAGAATGATCCCTGGAATAAAGAGCTTGTCATATGAGGAGCGGTTGAGGACTATGGGCCTGTATTCGTTGGAGTTTAGAAGGATGAGGGGGGTACTTATTGAAACTTACAGGATACTGAGAGACCTGGAAAGAGTGGACGTGGAGAGGATATTTCCACTGGTAGAAAAAACAAGAACCCGAGGGCACAGGCTCAGACTGAAGGGACGACCTTTAAAACTGAGATGAGAAGGAATTTCCTCAGCCAGAGGGTGATGAATCTGTGAACTCTTTGCCGCAGGAGGCTGTGGAGGCCAAATCACTGAGTGTCTTTAAGACAGAAATACATAGGTTCTTGATTAATAAGAGGATCAGAAGTTGTGAGAGAAGACAGGAGAATGGGGATGAGAAACATATCAGCCATGATCGAATGGCGAAGCGGACCTGATGGGCCAAATGGCCTAATTCTGCAGGAGGAAAATGGAAAGCAATGAAAGCTTGCATGATAAAAGAGACAAATGGAAATCCTATTGGAGACAAGAGGAGTACTTGTTCCTGGAATAGAAGGGGCAGTGAACTAATGGGCGTGATTTTCCATCCCCACCTATCCCTGTGGTGTTTCGCAACGGTGGAGGCAGCCTGCAATTGGCTAGCGCCAAAATCTTCCACTCCCACCACTGTCAACGGGGTATCCCATTATCCACACCCTCCATCACAGGTTTACCTGTATTTTAAAAGCATTATGCTAGGAACTATTACTAGCATCTGCTTCTAATTGCCTCAGTATTCAAGGGAATAGGTTTGCATGTCCATTGTTTAAGATAACTTGTATTATTGATAAGAGGATGTAAGCTGTTTTTATACCTGCATCCTGTATGTTTCACTTGTTCTCTATGGAATATAAACCTCGGGGGGGGGGGGGGCAAAGGAAATAAGAAATATACACTTGTCTCAACGCACAACCTACAAGGCAAAGCTACAAAGGTGGTGTGACACCAGATGAACCCCACCCATAGCCAATGAAAAACGTTAACTCGGACTATTTCCAAATAAGGGGCAAGGAACAGTCAGAATTAGGAATATACATTGAAAACTCAGAGTCTTCCATGGCATAGTTTTGCCATTGATTTTGTGCTCTAATTCTTCTGAGACAGAGTTTAACATCAGTTCCGAGGAGAAAGAAGATGGACCTCGACTGTGCTGTCAGCACTCAAGGAATTCGAGGCCCATGAAGGATAAGAAACCTCTTCACTGTCTTTTCTGCTTTTTGTTCGGTGCATCTAACATCTTTCGTAATTAATTTTACTTAATTCGTAAATACTAGTTGTCCGTGCCTTGTTAGGTCAGGTGAAACTGAGGACCACGTTGTCATAAATTAAGAATTTGGAACTTGGAGATTTTAATTAAGAGGATTTGATTCCTCAGAGGCTGCAAAAATGGACATGAGGCAGGTATTTTCAGATACACTGGCACAATTTTTCCCTGTAAGTTTGTAGAAAAGGCCTGCCATCCTCCCACTTTGCAGATTTTAATACGGAAGTGCTCCCTCGTGTGGAGGAAGGCTTTCTTTGGATGAGAAGGTGAGAAGCCCTGAACTCGCTGAAGGAGCTGTTCAGTGCAGTAGGGTATCAACTGAACCATTCTAAGCATAGTCATTCAACACAGGAAGATGTTTAATAATCTTGCCAATTTGGAAAGGGTCACAGGAGGCAGTTACAATTTCAAAGAGTGCATTATATTGAACTGTCTGACAAAAAATATTTCAGTATCCATAAGAAAGTCCAGCCTGTTAGGTTGGTTTGACAGCACATGACATTCATCTTTCTGACCCTCCACTGCACTTTTACTTTCCAATTATTAAGGACTGTGGAAATTATGGACTAAGTTTACTGTTGATTGTTACATACTTTTCCAACAGAGTGAAAACTGATGAGCTCTAATTTGCCGCATTACCACCCAAGGAGTGAAGTTACAATTTATCCCGAGTACATAATGAATAAACTACTGGAATGTTACATGTTAATTCCTGTTATCCTCATAACTCTTACCATACACCACACTTTCCACATATTATATTATTGTCATAAAGCTGAAGAACAATAAGAATGTTATAATTTAATTATCCTGCTTTAATACCAGCGAACGACACGCCACTGAGAGATACATGGCTGAGGGACCGGAGAATTGCACCCGAGATAAATGAACTTAACATTCCACAGCTTATGTAAAATAATCAAATTGAACGCAAAGAGTAATATATTATTGTGCAAGTCTCCAGTTATTTCATGTAAGGAAGTCTTTCAAATAGTAAAAGACAAGAGAATATGCAGGGGTAGCAGACCGCTGTCCTCTATATATTACACCAATATTCATCCCCTCATTCCATCACAAATGTTCTTCCTTCTACCACAGAGATTCTGGAACCAATTGAGTCAGACAATCACTGTCCCCTCTCAGCCTAGTTAACTCAGCAACGAACAAGGATCAGACCTGAGGCCTTTCTTTTCCTCTATGGCTCTGAATAAAAACAGATGTTGTTCTTGGTTTTGGGTCATCTGTGCTACAGTGCTACCTAATTTCCTTAATAGAAATTCTATTCATTAGAGAAGGAGAAGTGAGGTTGCTTTCTCAGAATGCACTTACTACAATACGTAATGCTAAAGTTCACTTACCAGCAGGTTGGCTAGGATTATTGCAGACTTCGCGTAGTACATGTATCACCCCATCAGACTTCAGCTTTAAATATTCAACCAGCTTAAAAATAGATATGCACATCAGGATGGCATTGAACAAGTATGCACAAGTAAATCAAAGTTACAAATTGATATTTTTCGAATTTATTCATTCACATGATGTGGGCATCACTTCCTGGACTAGCATTTGGTGCCCATCCTTCGCTGCCCTTGAGAAGTTGGTGGTGAGTGCCTTCTTGAGCTGCGACACAATGTGATGTGGGTACATCCAGGGACCTTTGAGGAAGGAGGTTCCAAGATTTTAACCCAGAGACAGTGAAGGAACAGCGGTATAGATCCAAGTCGGGATGGTGATGGCTTGGAGGAGAATTTGTAGGTGATGATTCTCCAATGCGCCTGCTGCCCTTGGCCTTCTAGGTGGTAGGGGTGTTGGGTTTGGAAGGTGCTGTAGAAGGAACCTTGACAGTAGCTGCAGTGTGTCTTGCAGTTGATACACAGTGCTGCCACTGTGTATCAGTGGTGGAAGGAATAAATGTTGGGAGGGTGATGGGCTGCATTTTCTTGTGTGGTGTTGAGCTTCTCGAGTGTTGTTAGAGCTCAGTTCATCCAGGAAAGTGGAGAATGTTCCATCAAACTCCAAACTTGCGTCTTGTAAATAGTGGACAGGCTTTGGGGAGTCAGGAGGTGAGTTACGTGCTGCAGAATTCTCAACATCTGACCTGCTCTGACCACATTATTTATATGGCTGGTCCAGTTTAGTTTTTGGTCAATGGTAACCCCTCCCAGAATTTGAGTATAAGAATTGGCAAGTTTGAGTATAAGAATTGGCAAGTCATGTTGCAGCTGTATAGAACCTTAGTTAGGCCACACTTGGAGTATAGTGTTCAATTCTGGTCGCCACACTACCAGAAGGATGTGGAGGCTATAGAGAGGGTGCAGAAGAGATTTACCAGAATGTTGCCTGGTATGGAGGGCATAAGCTATGAGGAGCGATTGAATAAACTCGGTTTGTTCTCACTGGAACGAAGGAGGTTGAGGGGCGACCTGATAGAGGTATACAAAATTATGAGGGGCATAGACAGAGTGGATAGTCAGAGGCTTTTCCCCAGGGTAGAGGGGTCAATTACTAGGGGGCATAGGTTTAAGGTGAGAGGGGCAAAGTTTAGAGTAGATGTACGAGGCAAGTTTTTTACGCAGAGGGTAGTGGGTGCCTGGAACTCACTACCGGAGGAGGTAGTGGAGGCAGGGACGATAGGGACATTTAAGGGGCATCTTGACAAATATATGAATAGGATGGGAATAGAAGGATACGGACCCAGGAAGTGTAGAAGATTGTAGTTTAGTCGGGCAGTATGGTCGGCACGGGCTTGGAGGGCCGAAGGGCCTGTTCCTGTGCTGTACATTTCTTTGTTCTTTGTTCTTTGTAATACTATTAGTGGGAGATTCAGTGATGGCAATGCCATTTATTGTCAAGGAGAGATGGTTAGATTATCCCTTGTTGGGGATGGTCATTGCCTGGCGCTTGTGTGGCACAAGTGTTATTTGACACGCATCAGTCCAAACCTGAATGTTGTCCAGATCTTGCTGTGTGTGGGCACAGACTGCTACAGTATCCAAATAGTCATGAATGGTGCTGAACATTGTGCAATCATCAGGGAATATTGCCAATTCTGGCCTTATGATGAAGGGAAGATCATTTGATGAAGCAGCTGAAGGTGGTTCAGCCTTGGACCCCAAGGAACTCCTTCAGTGATGTGCTAAAGCTAAGGTGATTAATCTCCAACAGCCACAACCAACATCCGTTGTGCTAGGTATGGCTCCAAGTGGAGAGTTTTCATCCTGATTCCTCGTGACCCCCTTTTTGCTAGGACTCCTGGATTCCACACTCGGTCTGGGATGGTTATTGGCCAGGCTGGATTTGTCGGCTTTTGGTGGGCAGGATGTAGCTGAGCAATTTTCCCCTTCTCTTACTCTAATGTCCCCCTTCTGGATTCCTGCAGTCAGAAACTCAGGAGCTGCCTCTTGTCCACTCACAGCAACCCCAAGAGGAAGAGAGAGAAGACAGCGCAGCACTGATGAAAAGACTCCTCCACTTGATCTGACACTCGTAACCACCAGCTCAGATAGTTGGCACTGCACTTACTTTGGTGGCAAGTATAGAGTTGGGATCAGCACATTAAAAATAAAGTGGGCTTGAGTGGCTGCAAATAGGCAGGTTAAACAAATGGTTCATTTGTCAGCTCACTGGAAAGTGAGGACACAGGGGTTCACCTGCAGAGGACTCAGATAAGGAACTCAATGGGGTGGCTTGCAGGAGAGCTCTGACGGGCATACACAGCGAGACCTTCATTGCTGGAGTAAGGATGAGTCCGACTCCAGGTTGGTAGAGGGCACTATGCAGAACTTGCCCTCTCTGCAGCCTCTGCTCCACTGTGCTGCTCACCCAGAGGCCCTGCCACTGTCGCTGCCATTGCCATTCCAGTATTGTGTGGACAGGACACCCCCTCCTCTGCCGTCCCTGTACGAATGCACCAACACTCCTGCTGATCCAAAAAAACACCATAGCACCTTCAAAAACACTCCAGGGAACACAGTGACACATTGTAATAGCAGAAGTTCTTGAAATTATCTTAACTGCAACTTGGTTGCCTGGCCCTTTAAATCGAGCCAGTGCAGTGTGCATCTAGCAACATGTGGTAGACACCACTAGCGGTATATTGTATGTATTACGGCACTGCCCGTATATAACAGGTACGACGGTAAATCCCTGCCTGCTGGCTCCGCCCAGCAGGCGGCGTATACAAGTGTATGCTCTCCTGCGCTGATTCAATTCTGGTTCCAGCTGCAGGAGGCACAACATCTTGTGCAATAAAGCCTCGATTGTTCCACCATTCTCGTCTCGTGGTAATTGACGGTACATCAATTTATTGAACAAGATTTTAAAAGACCGACTCCGAAGCGATGACGCTCCTGAAGGGACATTACGCTAAACCGGTGAATCAAGTGTACGCCAGGCACCTCCTGGCCACGAGACAGCAACTCCCCAGGAGACTCTGGACGATTTCTCATGGGCCCTACAGATCCTCAGTAGGAACTGTGACTGCCAGGCAGTTTCGGCAGCCCAACACACCGAACTTTTAATCAGAGACGCTTATGTCACGGGCATGCAGTCTACGTACGTTCGCCAGCGACTACTGGAAGGGGGTAAGCTCGATCTTGCAGAGACTCAGCAGCTTGAAAATTCACTAGAAGTGGCCTCCCGTAACCTGGAGTCCTACACCCCCGACCGCGCGGCACCCTCGTGGGCATCGTGGGTCCCACCAGCTGCCGACTCCAGCTCACCCCAAGCCTGCGCCGAGCGACAGCCAGCCAACTCTGGGGGGCCCCAAGTGTTATTTTTGTGGGCAAAGCAAACACCCAAGGCAGCGCTGCCCGGCGCGGAGCACGACCTGCAATGGGTGTGGGAAGAAAGGACACTTTGTTTCTGTTTGCCAGGCCCGGTCGGTCGCCGCTGTTTCCAGGCCCGGCATTTCTACTTCCCCCACGTGCGACCCAGGGGCGCCGCCATCTTCTCCTCCGTAAGCCACGTGCGGCCCGTGGGCGCTGCCATCTTCCCCACCGCAAGCCACGTGCAGCCTGTGTGCACCGCCACCTTCGGCGCCATTTTGGACCGCGCCTCAGGACCCCGGCTCGTCTGGCCGTTTGCCACCTACTGCTACGTCCGCCACTGCTGATCAGCCCGGGACCTCCCAACATCTTCCGCAGCTCGCCTCCATCACCCTGGGTCAGTCTCGGCCCTGCAACCTCGCAACCGCTACGACAACGGTGAAGATCAACGGGCACGAGATGACCTGCCTCTTTGACTCCTGGAGAACAGAGAGTTTCATCCACCCTGCTACGGTAAGGCGCTGCTCCCTCCCGGTACACCCCGTCACCCAGAAAATCTCCCTGGCTTCCGGATCCCATTCCGTTGAAATCCGGGGGTACTGTATCGCGACCCTCACCGTCCAGGACGTAGAGAAAACTTCCGGCTCTACGTCCTCCCCCACCTCTGTGCTGCCCTGTTGCTCGGCCTGGATTTTCAATGCCATCTCCAAAGCCTTACTTTGAAATTCGGCGGGCCCCTGCCCCACCTCATCGTCTGCGGCCTCACGACCCTTAAGGTCGATCCACCTTCACTGTTTGAGAACCTCACCCCGGACTGCAATCCCGTCGGCACTAGGAGCAGACGGTACAGTGCCCAGGACAGGACCTTCATCAGGTCGGAGGTCCAACGGCTTCTGCGGGAGGGGATCATTGAGGCCAGCAACAGCCCATGGAGAGCTCAAGTAGTGGTGGTGAAGATTGGGGAGAAGCAAAGGATGGTCATTGACTACAGTCAGACAATCAACCGGTACAAGCAGCTCGACGCGTACCCCCTCCCATGCATATCTGACATGGTCAATCAGATTGAGCAATGTCGAGTCTGCTCTACAGTTGACTTGAAGTCCGCCTACCACCAGTTCCCCATCCACCCGGACAACCGCCAATACACTGCCTTCGAAGCAGATGGCCGCCTCTTACTTCCTCAGAGTTCCGTTCGGCGTCACCAATGGGGTCTCGGTCTTTCCGCGCGAGATGGACCGAATGGTTGACCAGTACGGGCTGCGGGCCACCTTCCCGTACCTAGATAACGTCACCATCTGCGGCCACGATCAGCAGGACCACGACGCAAACCTCCAAAAATTCCTCCATACCGCCAAACTCCTTAACGTCACATACAATAAGGAGAAATGCGTGTTCCGCACCAACCACTTCGCCATCCTTGGCTACGTAGTGGAAAATGGAGTCCTAGGGCCCGACCCCGACCACATGGAACACGCTGGAACTCCCTCTCCCCCACTTCCCCAAGGCCCTGAAACGATGCCTGGGGTTTTTCTCGTATTACGCCCAGTGGGTCCCTAATTATGCGGACAAGGCCCGCCCACTCATCAAGTCCACAGTTTTTCCCCTGATGGCTGAGGCGTGCCAGGCCTTCAACCACATCAAGGCAGATATCGCCAAGGCCACGATGCACGTGGTCGATGAGTCCCTCCCCTTTCCGATGGAGAGCCATGCATCGGACGTGGCTCTGGCCGCCACCCTCAACCAGGCAGGCAGATCCGTGGCCTTCTTTTCCCGTACCCTCCATGCCTCCGAAATTCGGCACTCCTCTGTCGAAAAGGAGGCCCAAGCCATTATGGAAGCTATGCGACATTGGAGGCATTACCTGGCCGGCAAGAGATTCACTCTCCTCACTGACCAATGGTCGGTTGCCTTCATGTTTAATAATTCACAGCGGGCAAGATCAAGAATGACAAGATCTTGAGGTGGAGGATCGAGCTCTGCACCTATAATTATGAGATCTTGTATCGCCCGGGGAAGCTCAACGAGCCCCCCGATGCCCTATCCCGCGGTACATGTGCCAGCGCAAAGGTCGGCCGACTCCGGGCTCTCCACTATGACCTCTGCCACCCTGGGGTCACCCGGTTCTTCCATTTTGGCAAGGCCCGCAACCTGCCCTACTCCATTGAGGCAGTCAGGACCGTCACCAGAGACTGCCAAGTCTGCGCAGAGTGCAAGCCGCACTTCTACCGGCCAGATAGAGTGCATCTGCTAAAGGCCTCCCGCCCTTCTGAATGCCTCAGCATGGACTTCAAAGGGCCCCTCCCTTCCAACGACCGCAAAGTGTACTTCCTCAACGTAATTGACGAGTACTTTTCGCCATCCTGTGCATCGACATGACTTCTGCCACGGTAATCAAATCCCTGCACAGCATCTTCACTCTATTCGGTTTCCCCACCTACATCCACAGCGATCGGGGATCCTCCTTCATGAGTGATGAGCTGCGGCAGTTCCTGCTCAGCAAGGGCATCGCCTCGAGCAGGACGACCAGCTACAACCCCCGGGGAAACAGGCAGGTGGAGAGGGAGAACGGGACGGGGTCTGGTAGGCCATCTTGCTGGCCCTTCGGTCTAGAAATCTCTCGGTCTCCCGCCGGCAGGAGGTCCTCCCCGACGCGCTCCACTCCATCCGGTCGCTCCTATGCACCGCTACTAATGAGACCCCTCACGAACGTGTGTTTGCCTTCCCTAGGAGGTCCACCTCCGGGGTCTCGCTCCCAACATGGCTGACAGTTCCTGGACCCATCCTCCTCCGGAAGCAAGTGCGGAGCCATAAATCGGATCCCTTGGTTGAGAAAGTCCACCTCCTCCATGAAAACCCACAGTACGCCTACGTGGCACACCCCGATGTGTGACAGGACACAATCTCCCTCCGGGACCTGGCACCCGCTGGGTCCCCACCCACAATTTGACGGTACATCACTCCAGCACCGTCTCACTGCACCTCCCACATCTGCTTCGCCCAGTTCACCTTCTCCTTCATGTGGTACTTGTGGAAGCAGATGATCACTACCCTCGGCGGCTCATTTAACGTTGGCTTCGGCCTCAGCGACCGATGAGCTCGGTCCAGTTCATACCGGGAGGGTTTCTCTCCCTCCCCCATCAATTCCACCAACACCTTGGCGAAGTACTCCCGCGAAGTACTCTATCGGCCTCGAGCCCTCTACAACTTCGGGCAAGCCCACAATCCTTAAATTTTGCCAGTTCGAGTGGCTCTCCAGTTCCTCCAGCTTTGCTCGAAGCCCCATATTGGCCTTCACCACCCTCCGCAGCTCATCCCCCATCGAGGTGAACTGATCGCTGTGCTGCGACATGGCCTCCTCCACTCATTTCACCTTCTAGCACTGCTCCCTCAACTCGGCCAATGTCTTCGCCACAGCTACTCTCGCGGGGTAACTGCCTCCTCCACCAACACCTACAAAGCTGCTGCAATCTCTTTCCTCAATGCCTCCATGTGCTTCGTAAACTGCTTCTCCAGCTCCAAAAAGATCACTTCAGTCCTCCAGAAATGGTGAACAGTGCGGCCCCACCCGGCAGCCCAGCCTCCGCCATCTTGCTAGCTCCCTGGCTGTCCCTCTCACTTGAGGATGAACACTCACTCCCTCCCTTCTTCACGGCTGTTTTTCTTAATCCTTTTGACATCCTTTACTTTCCTTGTTTGTTACTTCATTCAATCATTCGCAAATTTCCCCCAGAACCGCACTTTAGAACTCCTAAAAGCTCTCCTCAAGCAGAAGCTACCCAGCATGCTACTTCCCCTCTACATGTCGCCACCGGACGCAAGGGTAATATGTTATCATTTTTCCACAACGGTTGTACTTTATATCATGTCAATACTTATGTCTAATGCCTTTTACTGAATTATTTAACATGGCTTTGTTTTAATTGAAGGTACAGCTCCACGCGATAAGAGCACCAGATTGTTCCATGTATAATTAGAGCCAACAAGATAATATGATATTATTTTTATGCTGCCCATGGCTGACAGCACCTGGACCCGTCCTCCTCTGGAAGCAAGTGCGGAGCCATAAATCAGACCCCTTGGTCGAGAAAGTCCACCTCCTACATGCAAACCCGTAGTACGCCTACGTGGCACACCCCGATGGGCGCCAAGACACAGTCTCCCTCCGGGACCTGGCACCCGCTGGGTCCCCACCCATGACTCCCGACCTGACACCGCCCCCCCCCCCCCCCCCCCCCGGTTGCCTCATTCACCCCGGCGCCACCCACCCTCCCACCAGCGAACCTCCCCACAGCCCCCATTCCAGCGGGATCCGTCCTCCCACTGGATTCACTCAGGGGTGACGAAGACGAGGACAACACACTCCCGGATTCGCAGGTGACCACGTCGGCGCCCACATCACCACCAAGACTGAGGTGATCGCGGCGGAGGGTCCAAGCCCCCGACAGACTTAATTTGTTATGTTTTCATCACCCCCACCGGACTTTTTTTTAACTGGGGGTGAATGTGGTAGACACCACTAGTGGTATATTGTATGTATTATGGTACTGCCTGTATATTACAGGTACGACGGTAAATCCCTGCCTGCTGGCTCCGCCCAGCAGGCGGCGTATACAAGTGTATGCTCTCCTGCGCTGATTCCATTCTGGTTCCAGCTGCGGGAGGCACAACATCTTGTGCAATAAAGCCTCGATTGTTCCACCATTTTCGTCTCGTGGTAATTGACGGTACATCACAACACAATGCTTGTTGTTTGCAGAGTGCCCTACGGTTTCACTGCCTGGACCTGTGTACTCAGTTGGGCTGTGTGACTTGAGGATAGCACTGATTCAAAGCTTTCCGGCGCATACAGGGGACACTGTGGGGCCGAGCAGGAAGTCGCCAGTGATGCAGGGCACCTCCAGGACACCATGCTATGCAAGGGAATTTCACGGCCAATGAAGTCAGAGCAATTTATGCACCTGCCAAAGTGTATCACACTTTGATCCATCAGGAATGGCGAACTTTCCAGATTTGTCCAAGTCTATTCTGTAATGGTAGGCTGATTTTCCATACAGCATCGAGAGAGCGTATGCTCCTGCTTCTTTACGCTGTCTGAGCCTAAAACATAAGAAGAAAATATCAGAATCAGAAAGCAATTATTTAAAACACAGTTATTACAAAGGGGCAAAACAGCCCAGAAAAACTGGCCAATGACATAATTGGGCATTAGAAGTCTGGTTGCCGAATCTAGTGTTGGAACTTAAACGGCACTGAACCATACCTGACCTTCTGAATTACATCCTCTCCTCAATGCAAGCTGCTGCCCGTGAGGAGAGTACCCAGAGTTTTCCATATCGTTGGATTTCCGCACGTGTAACTGACTGCACAAACGTATCCTCATATTATTCCCTTCAAGAACCAGCCATGTTTTATAATGGGAAGCTTCTCAATCCCTGAATGATCAACTGATCTGTGACCACTAGTGACAAATAAGGTGTGTCTTAACCCTGTTTTCTAATAGGCATCAGGAAGCCTTAATATTCGGTCACTCCTTAAATTTCCCTTGTCTTTAACCTGGACTAACGTTGGTCAGGCTGATTGTTTGGAGATGGGGGCTATTCTTCGTCTTAATTTTATTAGAAAATCTTAGATGCATAACTTTATTCAATACTGAATGGAAATCTGTACAGTCAATTCCCACGTAATTTATTTTCCCTATGAACTTCATTATTGCCCGAATAACTGCTGAATTTGTTAATCTTTTACAAATTCTTGTTGGCTGTCCTTTACTGGTCTCTGTCTATGTAAGTTTTTAACTCATATTACAGCTTATAGAAACTGAAGTAAGGCTCACTGGACTCTAATCATTTCTTTATATTTTGAGCAAAGCAGCTGCATTAGAAACGCGCTAGTCGTAAAAGACAATATTGGGCTGGATTCTCCGTTTCCCCAGCCATGTGTTTCCCGGCGGCACACCGTTCGCTGGGAGCAGCATTCAATCTTCCAGCCACTTGCCAATGGGTTTTCCGATTGAAACTACCCCACGCTGCCGGGAAATCCGCAGGCCGGAGTTGCTCTGCCGGCGGGAAAAGTGAATCGCAACAATCGGAGAATTCCGACCAATTTCTGTCACTGAAGATGATTCAGAGATTACGCTCAGAATTTCTACTGTTTTTTCTCTGACTTCTCTCAAACTTCCTAGGATGCTAGCTATCAGCCTTGTGTCCAGATGATGTGCAAAAGGCACCACCAGTCTTTCATCAAAGTATAAAAGAGTGTACACTGAGTTACATCAATCAGGCCAGGATCCTTCAATATCTGGGTAACAGCATACTCATCTCATTTAGATTCTCAATGTTTTGGTTTTAAACTTGAATTTCTTCCCTCAAACATTTAGAATTGGTGACTCTGCTCTTCAGATATTCCCAGCTTGGAATCTTTCCTCCTATGGAGTAGGGCAGTTTTCTCAACTTACTTTTTCCTGCTGTCCCCCCCCCCATCCCCCTTTCTAACTTCTTTCCCCTTTACATTTTTTCATTTTTGTTTACAAACACTCCACATGGCACGGTAGCACAGTGGTTAGCACTGTTGCTTCACAGCTCCAGGGTCCCAGGTTCGATTCCCGGCTTGGGTCACTGTCTGTGTGGAGTCTGATCGTTCTCCCTGTGTCTCCGTGGGTTTCCTCCGGGTGCTCCGGTTTCCTCCCACGAGTCCCGAAAGACGTGCTGTTAGGTGAATTGGGCATTCTGAATTCTCCCTCTGTGTACCCGAACAGGCACCGGAATGTGGCGACGAGGGGCTTTTCACAGTAACTTCATTGCAGTGTTAATGTAAGCCTACTTGTGACAATAAAGATTATTATTGGATTATTAGACAAAGACAGCAGTAAATTCTCCATTACCATGTCGAACACGTTCAGGGGACGTTTCTCGCAGCTTTTCTCGTGCTGGCCACACCTGCTCTTTGAAAAACTACGTCATCTCAAAGCTTCTCTTGGAGAGTCCTGTCATTGCACCTCTGCTGACTTTGTGTTGATTCACCATTATAAACCAAAGCTGACAACCTTACTGGCAATTTTCAGATTTCAGTATAGTTCTACTTTTGGAAATTCAGTGAATGAGGAAGAATGTTGAAATATTTACTGCAATCTTCCCCATTCTTTAAGCTAAATGTCACTAAGTTCCCTCCTGGTTTCCTTCTTATTTCGCCATCTGACCTGACAAGGTTTGGAAATAGTGGCCCCAATATTCTGCATGTTAGGATCCACGCCCTGATGACATGCCATATGCCAGAAGTGCCTGTCAGTGTCCCTTTTTCATTTGCAACCACATTTCAACACAGGGGCTGTGAACTCAACATGATCTGTGCCGACTCCTGGATACAGAACCTCTTTGAGGAGAAAAGAGACTCATGCATGCTGGTGTTAAGGACCAATGACCTGTTAAAGAATCTTAAAGTTTAAAGAATTATGTAGCAATGACAAGGTACATTGACAGTATTAGGCAACTTGCAACATGTGGCTTTTCTTGGCACTCGTCCATTTTGTCATCTGTGGACTCTTGCTGATGTAGTTCCAACATGTAGCACATGGCAATGACGCAAGAGACTCTGACATGTTGTGATTAATTCTATCTATTATGTCCGTGGAGTCATAGAGTTTTACAGCACAGAAAAGAGGCCCTTTGGCCCATTGTATCTGCACCGGCCACCAAGCACTTATTTATTCGAATCCCATTTTCCACCACTTGGTCTGGAGCCCTGTATGCTATGCTGATGTCCAGACTTCAGGGGCTGGATCCTCCATTCTGGAGGTTAAGTGCTCCCGCGGGAGTAGATTCGCTCTTGGTCTCTGCTGGCTCTAGGAGTGATGCCCAGGAGCTATTCCCTCTCTTTTCCATGCAAATCTATGCATGCAGGGGATTGCAACATAATTCCAGTATCGCCCGATACCAAAGTCCAGCGGCTCTCACCCCCCCCCCCCCCCCACTGACGATTAGGGGCATCCTTCCCCGTCCCAACCCCCACGACCACAGGAATTACAGGTCACCACCCCTACAGCACACATGCATGAGGGTGACCCTCTCCCCCTTCCCCCTCCCCATTAAGACCCCATCAGACCTCCCTCAGGACCCCCCAGCAGACTGCTGTGAAAAAGAGGAAGTCAAAGCACTTTGCTGCTTTTGATGTGGTGAGAATCTGTCAAGAGTGTTTATAAACATTGCCGTTAGCACAGGCAGAGTAATAGAGATGCGTTCAAACGTGAAGGGAAAGATAAATAAACAGTCCACCAAGCAGCTGTCACTGGAATAATAAAACTGTCAATCACTGGCTAATGCAATCTATTGCTGTGTAAAATTGAATGAAAATCTGCATTTCAAAGGCTGTCAAGGGAATTCAAGCTGTTTGAATTCTACTGAGCTTTCGAAAAAGCCTCTGACATCTGCTTTGAACACTTCTGTCTGAGGCAGCAGATGTTAGGAAAGGGTAAATGAAAATGCAGTGATATTTCAACCTACTGCCTGGACTGCTCTTCAGCTTTCAGGCAGGGTTCTCTGATGGGCGGAGTCTGATGTGAGGGCTGGGTGGGATCTGATGGGGTGTCTGTTGGGGTCTCTGATGCGGGTCTCTGTTGGGGGTCTGATTGAGGGCATCTTATGTGGGGGCTGGGTGGGATCTGATGGGGGTGTCTGCTGGGGGTTCTGATGGGGGTTTCTGTTGGTGGGCCTGATGGAGTCTCTGTTGGGGTCTTTGTTGGGGGTCTGATGGGGGGTCTGATAAGGGGACTTGATGGAGGGAGGCTGGGGGAAGCAGTCAGGCACGGTGCCAGGATTGGCATTGTGGGAGGGGGCCCTTCCGATGAACTTTGCGGGCACCTCTGTTACGCACTGACCCCCTTGGCCCACCACGGCATTTATCATGCCAGGGTCACATTTGAAAATACCTGCATCAATCCACACCCACATAAATCCCACCTGAGAGGCCTAGAGCATCATGGGGTCCGGAGAATTGGACTTCCAGCCTGTTGATCAGGTGGAAATGGGTGCAAATGATCCGTTTGCATCTTCCCACCAGTGGGTGACTGGAACATTGGATATGGATCGGCATCCGACGCTGATCCTGTTATTTGCCCGATGCTCGGTTCTCCGCCAGCTGTGAACAGTGTTACCGCCGGCCGGTGGCAGAGAATCCACCCCCAGAAGTACAGTTCTGATCAGCCTGCCAATTCTATGGTTGATGAGGCTTTGATGGAAGAATATGCTTTCTCCATTCTGATGATTGCGGTGGGGTAGAGGAGTCCTAAGATATAGCAGCAGCAGAGATATAGCACTGCCCTCACCATCCCCCCCCCCCCCCCCCTTCCCCTCCCCCCCCACCCCCGTACCCCTGAATATCTACTGATACCATTTAGAGCAGATATACATTTCTCATGAGGAGAAAAAGCCCAAGCTTACAGATATTTCCCATCCGGCTGTGCACCAGAGAACAGTCGACGCTCTGCTTCCTCACGCTGTATGAGACCATGGTACCAGGCCATCTTCTCATGTGCAGTGCTTGCAATCAACTTCTGTAACTGTGGAGCTTGACTGATAATTGCACTTTCCAGTGACTCGCCCTGAAAAGGGGAGAAAAAAAAATCAACTAGATTAAAATTCAATCCCACATAAACAACAAACATTGAAAATTGTTAATTAGTGGATAAAGCTTGTTAAACCCATTGGGAACAGGCGTTGGAAATAAGATGGCTCTTGGCATGCCTGGCCTTTGAAAATGGAAAGATGACAGTTGCCCAGCTACCTGATGAGAGAATTAAGTATCATGTGGTAACATGACAGAAAACATTCACTCATGTTGACTTGAGTTGAGCAGACAATAAGAAATGATTACTTGACTTCCGGGTGCGGCGATGACCAGCTAAGTCGCACGTTTCGGCAGCTCCCGGTGGAACGGACTTTTGGGCTCTTAATAGGCGCCCCAACGGCAATTTTAACGGCTAAAAACACTGTGTGGTAAACCAGAAGGGAATCCCCCCTGGATACGGATGGAAAAAGGAGAGGAAAGCAGCCGGATTGCGGAGGATCCTCTAGAGCAGCGGCAAGGAAGGCAAGCCCAAAGCAAGATGGCGTCGGAAGGTGGCCGTTTAGTATGGGGCCCTGATCAACAAGAGTTCCTGCGGCGCTGTGTGGAAGAACTAAAAAAGGAGATGAAGAAGGAGCTGCTGGCCCCGATATTACAGGCGATTGAAGGGCTAAAGGAGGAGCAAAAGACCCAGGAGCAGGAGCTTCGGGTCGTGAAGGCAAAGGCCGCGGAAAATGAAGACGAAATACAGGGCCTGGTGGTGAAGACAGAGATGCACGAGGCACAACACAAAAGGTGTGTGGAAAGGCTGGAGGTGCTGGAGAATAATGCGAGGAGGAAGAATTTAAGGATTCTTGGTCTTCCCGAAGGCGCAGAAGGGGCGGACGTCAGGGCATATGTGAGCACGATGCTTCACTCATTAATGGGATCGGAGGCCCCGACGGGCCCGTTGGAGGTGGAGGGAGCTTATTGAGTTATGGCGCGAAGACCGAGGGCTGGAGAAATACCTCGAGCCATAGTGGTGAGATTTCCCCGCTATAATGACAGAGAGATGGTCCTCAGATGGGCGAAGAAAACTCGGAGCAGTAGGTGGGAGAACGCGGTGATCCGCGTATATCGAAATTGGAGTGCGGAGGTGGCGAGAAGGAGGGCAAGTTTTAGTCGGGCTAAGGCGGTGCTTCACAAAAGGAAGCTCAAATTCGGAATGTTGCAGCCGGCAAGATTGTGGGTCACACACCAAGGGAAGCACCACTACTTTGAGACGGCAGAAGAGGCGTGGACATTTATTGTGGACGAGAAGCTGGAATAGGCGGGCAAGAAAAAGAACGTTTGGGACGAAGTGGTGGGGTGATTACGTGGGGTGAAGGGGCTAAAAAGGGGGAGGGGATGATTTTTCAAGTTGTCAATCTTGCGACACTGTAAATTTTCTCTCTTCCCTATGTTGTGGGGGAGGGGGGGAGGGAGGATGAGGAACTGTGGGCGCCGGTCATTAGGGGCGGGGCCAAGTGGGAAACGCGGGCTTTGTTCCCGCGCTATGGTAATCATGGCGGGAACAGGGAAGCAGGAAGGAGGGGGCCTCGCACAGTGGGGGCCGAGGTCACGGGGGGAATGCCGAGGTCAGCCAGAGTTTGCTGACTTCTGGGAGTAACATGGGGGGTGCAACTACGCTAGAAAGGGATCTAGCGGGGGGGGGGGGGGTGTTAACTGGGTTGCTGCTGCTGGGGAGAGGGGGGAGCTGGTACAAGGTGGGGTGGTCGAGGCGGGAGGGCGCCGTCGGGGGGATATACGGGTACGTGGGAACCGGGTGAGGAGCTGGATTAAAAAGGGGATGGCTAGTCGACAAGGGGGGGGGGGGTAAAGAGCCCCCCCACCCGGCTGATCACGTGGAATGTGAGAGGGCTGAACCGGCCGATTAAAAGGACACGGGTACTCGCACACCTAAAGAAATTAAAGGCAGATGTGGTTATGCTGCAGGAGACGCATTTGAAACTGATAGACCAGGTCAGACTACGCAAAGGATGGGTGGGGCAGGTGTTCCATTCGGGGTTAGATGCAAAGAACAGGGGGGTGGCTATATTAGTGGGGAAACGGGTACTGTTTGAGGCAAAGACCATAGTGGCGGATAGTGGGGTAGATACGTGATGGTGAGTGGTAGATTGCAAGGGGAGGCGGTGGTTCTAGTGAACGTATATGCCCCGAACTGGGATGATGCAAATTTTATGAGGCGTACGTTGGGACGTATCCCGGACCTAGAGGCGGGAAAGTTGGTAATGGGGGCAGACTTCAATTCGGTGCTGGACCCAGGGCTGGACAGATCGAGGTCCAGGACCGGGAGGAGGCCGGCTGCAGCTAGGGTGCTCAAGGACTTCATGGAGCAGATGGGAGGAGTAGACCCCTGGAGATTTAGCAGGCCTAGGAGTAAGGAGTTCTCGTTTTTCTCCTATGTTCATAAAGTATATTCACGGATAGACTTTTTTGTTTTGGGAAAGGCATTGATCCCGAAGGTGACAGGGACGGAGTACACGGCCATAGCTATCTCGGACCACGCTCTACATTGGATGGACCTGGAGATAGGAGAGGAAAAAGAACAACACCCACCCTGGAGAATGGACATGGGATTATTGGCGGATGGGGGGTATGTTTAAGGGTGAGGGGGTGTATTGAAAGGGACTTGGAGCTTAATGACAATGGGGAGGTTCAGGTGGGAGTGGTCTGGGAGGTGTTGAAGGCAGTGGTTAGAGGGGAGCTGATATCTATCAGGGCACATAAAGGAAAGCAGGAGGGTAGGGAAAGGGAGCGGTTGCTGAAAGAACTTTTGAGGGTGGACAGACAATATGCGGAGGCACCGGAGGAGGGACTGTACAGGGAAAGACAAAGGCTACATGTAGAATTTGACTTGTTGACTACGGGTAATGCAGAGGCACAATGGAGGAGGGCACAGGGTGTACAGTACGAATATGGAGAGAAGGCGAGCCGGTTGCTGGCCCACCAACTGAGGAAGAGGGGAGCAGCGAGGGAGATAGGAGGGGTGAGAGATGAGAAGGGAGAGATGGAGCGGGGAGCGGAGAGAGTGAATGGGGTGTTCAAGGCATTCTACGAAAGATTATATAAAGCTCAGCCCCCGGAAGGGAAGGAGAGAATGATGTGCTTTCTGGATCAGCTGGAATTCCCTAAGGTGGAGGAACAGGAGAGGGCGGGACTGGGAGCACAGATTGCGGTGGAGGAGGTAGTGAAAGGGATTGGGAGCATGCAGGCGGGGAAGGCCCCGGGACCAGACGGATTCCCGGTGGAATTTTATAGGAAGTATATGGACTTGCTGGCCCCGCTTTTGACGAAAACCTTTAATGAGGCTAGGGAAAGGGGGCAGCTGCCCCCGACTATGTCAGAGGCAACGATATCGCTCCTCTTAAAGAAGGAAAAAGACCCGCTGCAATGCGGGTCCTATAGGCCCATTTCCCTTTTAAACGTGGATGCTAAGATTCTGGCCAAGGTGATGGCGACGAGGATAGAGGACTGTGTCCCGAAGGTGGTCCATGAGGACCAAACCGGGTTTGTGAAGGGAAGACAGCTGAACACGAACATACGAAGGTTGCTAGGGGTAATG